>NC_087070.1:880406-1004021 GCF_963678635.1 Symsagittifera roscoffensis
AAAGCAACCAAAATCTGATTATTTTACGTATTCAGTTTCGGAGATCATATTTCGCCCTTTGAAAATCGAATTTCAAAACTTGGATCTTGCCATATTTTTTCATTCCGGCAGAAAATAGAAATTAGATCCAAATAAAAAATGAAATCAAGCTATCTTTTCGATGCCATTTACATTTGTGTCTAAAAATAGCGTATTTTTAGCCTTTTTGAAAAGTAAATTGCAGAATGAGCTAAGAAAAAGCGAAATTTGAGCTAGCAAATTTAAAAAAAACATAAGAAATTCATTAGAAGTTTTTCAGAATAAAGACTACGAACTTGAAAGTGAAACTGTACTTTTTCATTCACACTCAAATAATCAACGTAAATTTGTACATTTTTGAAAACCATCCTGAATTTTTAAAATTTCTGATTAATTCCTTTAAAAGTTTTTGATGTTTCAATCATTTGTGCTACCAGATTCCAAAAATTTTGAAACAAAATATACTGAAAAATCATAACCCATGATTAATTTGCAGCTTTTTGCAAAAACCAAGCAACAAAACGAATCTCGTGCAGCTGTGGAAGCAAGAAACTGCTTTGAATTTATTTTAGTTAACCTTGTTTGAATCAACTTCAAAATGGTATAATTGAAAATACTAGATCCACTTTTTTTTGAATCCAATTGCTTTAATAACAAAGCTGAGATGAAAAACATAAACCTTAGTTTTCTGTACTGTTTTGGCAGTAACAAAAATCAAAGACCAAAAATGCATATCAAACAACTTCATTTATTGGCCATATGACAGAACTTTTTTTATATTGACCAAATGACACAAGCATTTTTCATTATTTTAAAAAATCAACCACCATTTAAAGACTAATTTTGAAGGATAAACCTAAACTTTTTTTTTCACTAATGCTACCATAAAGTTTTTTTAAAGCGAATGCTATTTTCGAACCCTGTGAGGTAAAATATTCTAGGCCATTCGAGATTTTGAATCGTAAACATTTTTCGTTTATTATTACGAATTTCGAAGAAAGCGGCGCATTATTTGTGCTCAGGTTATTTCTATTCTTCAGAAAACTTTGGTGATTCAACCAGCAGTTTTTCACATTTTTTCGTATACAGCCTGGGAATTTCTTATTTAATTGGGGTTGAAAAATGACTAAATATTTCGCCGCTAATATACCAATTTTTTCTGAAGGGCGCAGCAAGGAATTAATTTGGCTCACAAATCATTCCAAACTGAATGAGGCAAATCGATTGATTCAAATTATGCGTAAATAGCTGATAATTTTACTACTTTGTATTCGACATTGCGTGTGGTGTATGCATATTCCATAAAAGTAAAGTTTTTTTCAATTTTTGTCATTTTTAAACCAAAAACTATGTCAGATGAGCAAAAAGAGAATTAAAATGGCCATGGTTTCGCCTTGGTACGAGCATTTTTGTTGGATTTCTATGACAAGCATTTTTTATTCTGGGATTTTCTTTGATTCAGTTCTTCTGCGATATTTTTTGATTCTGGGATTTTCTTTGATTCAATTCTGAGATTTTCATTCTGAGAATATTCTGAGATATTTGATTCAGTTGCAGGTTTATTTTGTCCTTTTTAACTCAAATAAAAACAATTAACACAGGTAAAACTCCAAAAACAATTGCTTTTCAAATTATGAACCACCGAATTGCAGACATTGTGTATCTTAGCAATTCAAGCACAAACAATGACATAAAATAGTTTTGTCAAAACAATGTGTGATTTCCATAAGTTTTTAAAAGCCTGATTGCGCTATTCCGTGCCAAAAAGACCAATGCTCAACATTGCCGCACCTGAAAATAAGCGTTGGCCGAACTTGTGGAAATTAAACCCGCAATTTTTTGGAATCTAATTCTTTTATTTGAGCCAAACATATTTTGATGAGTCAATTTTGTATGAGAGGCTATAGGCAAGTGATTATTTAGAAAAAGCGGTGGTTTCAGATAAGAATTAGTCGAAAGATTTTTTGGTTGTTATCGTTTAGTTTTATTATTAATAGTAGTTTTTGTGATTTCAACAAGTGATGCAAAAGCTTCAAAAAAACTTCAAAACAAACGTAAGAGCTGTTTTTTAAACCATTAAGGAACGAACGAAATGCCACATTGGAATAGAATTAAGAGCAAAAACAAGGAAAATACAAGAAAATCCAAAAAAAAATTTTTCCTTTTTTGGTTGCGAGACAATGAAAGTTTGATGTAAATATGGTTATATGACTGCAGGGCAGATCTAGGCAGATCTTTATAGGTCGGCCACATTGACGACATATTGGTCGACTCAGTAAATTTAAGAGTGAGCTGTGTGTGTGTGCGTGTGTGTATGTAAGTGTGTGTGTGTATGTGTGTGTAAGTGAGTGTTTGTGTGTGTGTGCGCGTACGTGTGTGTGTGTGTGTGTGATAGAGAAGGGGGGTTTGTGTGCAAAAGGGGATACTGACTGGCTGGGTTTCCGTCCTTGACGTCACACATGATGCGCACTTCGCTGTTGATCCTCACACGCTTCTCCGCCTGAAGAAGACTCTGAGTCACTATTGTGGGCTTATCTACAACAGAACAGAGCAAAATATCACCAATACATATGTGCCACAAATTATAGTCATTTCAGCCATAAACTTATCAGGCTAAAATTTGGCTTTTTTCGGGCAATGAAAATTCATTTGTGCCCACAAATTGGACCAACATTTTTATATGAAAACGCAGAATACTAAATTGGGCGAGCCAAACGGGTTAATATGAAAGTCACAACCTCTAGAATAGCCTCAAATGTTACTTTTTTTTCTAGTTTTAGTCCTTTTTTCCTCAAAAATTCTGTGCAAATAAGAGTCAAAGGTCAGCTATTTCGAAATTTGATGCAAATTATTTCCACCTAGAAGGAAGTGATATAAGTTATAACTGAAAGACCCGAGCATTATTACGGCGGGGAAGTTGTTTTTACGAATTGAAAAAATGAAAAATTTGCGAATTTTATCCAAAATAAATACAATTTACACTTTCACCGCGTAACAACTCTTTAAGATCGACAGCATGCTTAGGTTTTTTATTTGAAGTTAGCAACATTGATTGAGAAATTTATTTATCATAATTATACATTTATTTTATAAAGATAGTGAGCTTCCTGTAAAATCTAAATTTCTACATTTTTTCAAACATATAGGCCACTGAAGCATTATACAGAACTAAATATTTTGTTATCCGGGGTCAAATTACTAAAAAGTAGATATCAGAAATAAATGTGATTGAAAGGTTGAAAGTTCTTATTGAACATAATTATATACCACAGTTTTAGATTTAAGTTATGGACCAGGGGCAGATCTAGGATTTTCTCGAGGGGAGGCGGATTTTCAAAAAAAAAATCGAAATTTTGACGACCTTTTTTTTAGGTCGACCAAATTGATTTTTCGAGCTCTCCCAAAGCACTGTTTTGCCCCTATTTTGACAAAATTTTGTGCGCCGCAGGCAAATTTTTGCAAAAACAGTCAAAAAAGCCGTTTTTGGGCACTTTTTGAAAAATTTTGACAAAAAAATCGCGTTTTTTCGGCGCGCGCTCCCCCTCAAAGTTAGTATATATTGGCGCCAAAGGCGCCTTTAGAAAAATTTAGGGTCGGTCGGCCAAAAATGGATTTCTGAAAAAGTATCAAAGGGGGGACCCTTTGGGTCGGCAGGGGGTCGAATCCCTGAGGGGGGCGTCCGCCCCTGTTATGGACCACAGCTATGGAACAATCTTAAGGACCTCATTAACAGACAATCATTATGAACCCAAATTATTGATTACAATTATGGGCCATTCATATGTAGCATAATTATGCGCCATTCTAAATAGACCACAAATAAGGGCCATTAATATTGACCATTATTATGGAATAGAGTTATGATTCATTCCTATGGATTAAAATTATGAACCACATTTTTGAACTTAGTGAGCCATACTTACAGAAAGAGAGCTCAAATGCAATGGGCGGAACTGTCCATAGAGGGACTGATTGTCCAGCAACGGACATAATAGCCAAACGAACCCAGAGCTATGAAATAAAAATAACAACAACTCCAAAAAATGAACAAATCTATAAACAAAACACCGGCTTTACTATTAAACCTTAAAAACCAATTGATTAAGTTATTCAACACTTTGATAACATGAGCATAATACAAAGAGAGATAACATTGGTTATCACAAGTTAATATTGAAGGATTAACTAATTTCAGAGTAAAAAAGGTGCTGAAATAACTGAGAGAAGTTTTCAGGGGTGAAAGGTGACAGGTCAAATTTGGGCTCTTCTGATGACCGCATTTCATCACGTATATCATAGCTTGCAAAATACCTGCAGCGAAAATAAAAACACAGGTCAACTTAAAAATGACCGATTATCAGTTTTTGTTTTTCAGAACCCAATTCGAATAATGAATGAGATAGTAATTTATAAACCGAGAAATCATAAATTTAAGGGTGCAGCTGTAATGTAAACTCCCCTGAGAGGAAGAATCGAAGTGTAGATAACTGTAAAAAGTCGAGGTCAATTAAATCGTGATTAAATTAAATACGTCGCCTTTTTTACCTTCTCTCTGTCTGGCGGCGTATTCACATTTCCTCCAATAGACAAAAAATAGAGAATTGCTAAAGATTCGGTCGGCGAAACAGGAAATTTGTATTTTTTTGAGGATTCGGCGAAAAATTTTATTGCAGACTTGTAATTACAAAAAAAAACTGAACTTTTTTAGCTATTTTTACTCACAGTGGTCTGGGCGCAAAAAAAAGCTATAGTAGTTAACGGGTCGGAGGCTTTAAGATTCAATGAAAACGTTAAAATGATTAGCAAAAACAGCTCCCTAGGGTATGTGAAAGAGAAAAGAAGCCGGGCTGAAAACGGTCTAAAATTGGCATTTGCCAGCGTGACCTATCTTCTTAGCTTAAAAAGATCTTATGGAAGCAAAATGAAATCCCAGGAGCCCAGGCAACTTTAGACAGAATTTGTTCAAGGAAGTGGTATAAAACCCTTTGAAGGTTTTCAAGTATAATAATAATAATAATAATTGAACGGTGACCATTTCTGATAGCATCTTGTGCCGGCTTACTTTTTGGGGCAAGCCAACTTTCTCATCATAATACAGTTTTAAATTTCAGCAGTGGCGAGCCGAGGATGTGTGTGTAGGGGGGGGGGGGGGGTTCCTGACATTTTTTGGAAAACTAATTATTGCAGTGTGAGCATTTTCATACATTTTTCTACCATTCAATATTTCGATCCTACTATAGATTGATATAAATTAGGAAATTGATCAATGCTAAATTTCTGCAAGTTCTTGAGCACATATATTTCTCTCTCTCTCTCTCTCTCTCTCTCTCTCTCTCGAAATATAAAAATATTAGTTTCTATGATTTTTGCGGTAAAATTTCTTAATTATAAACTTACTCAGCCCTGATTGCAATCAAGGAATCTTTCTATTTTTCTAAGGAAGTATAATTATTTTTCAAGTTATAATATTGCAAAACAATTTTTCAAATGTCTGTAACATACAAACAACCTTTAAAAAGTCATTATCAGCGAGATAATTTTAGATATCATTTTATTTTATTTTTATTAACCGGTTTTATGAAGAGCATAAGAAGCAATTTTTTGGTTGCAATAAAGATTCAAATAACCAAATCTCTGCTTAGCTAAATGGAAGGCAAGATATAACAAGAAGGAAATGATTGATTGTAGGTAAAAACGTCCTCCTTCTAATACTAATACTTCCTTTCAAAGTCCGCGCCGCCTATGGTCTGCAAAGTCTACATGGGGTAAAAAAAAGTAGACCACACATGATACTTTCTGGTACTGCTCTACAGAGATAGTTTTTATACCTCGCTGAAATTTCTCTTTACAGACAAAGAAAAATATAGGTTTTATTCTTGGTCAGAAATATACCTTAACCTTGGTCGCTGACTTTTTTATTCCGATTAGCTTTCTAAAATCTTTAAGCTCTTCGAGATTTAATTCAACTGAATGAGGGTTTAAAAGAAAATAATTTTGGCAACTTTTGAAGGAACGTATAAAAAATTAACTGGATTATTGGTTTTGAAAAAAAAAATCATCACGTCTGTCAACATAAGAGATTAGAACGTTTATGATAATGAAAACAAAAGGTTATTTTTTTTCCAATTTTTATGTCAAATTTTTTTTTGAATTCTTGCTATTCTTTGTAGAGCTTTTTGATTACATATGATACTGTATAAAAGAGTAGCTGAACTAAAATTTGTCGCTAAAAACATAAAAGTGATGTCATTTTAAAAGTAAACTCGACTCCGTTTTCAAAACCCGTTTACGTTTTGTAGAACAGTGCCCAGAGCAGTGCTAGGAATGTATGAAAATAGCACAGTTGAAATAATCAAATTGTTAAGCCTGTAGTTTAAGCAAAAACTAAAATGGCGGAAATAAATCATAAAAATGTTTGAGATTTATAAAAAATTTTGAAGCTGGTATGATTTTTTAAAATAAAAGATACATAACCAGCGAGCATGACCAAAAATGCTGCTGATCACAATGAAACCGAGAAAAATGTCTATTTTCTGATTTTTGAGAGTTTTCAAAGACAAGCACTCTTATTATAAAATGGAAGCAACAGGGTTAGCTCACAGGGCACAAAGTACGTTCAATTTTACAAAGAGAAACATCGTGATTACCTAAAAGGAAATGAAATAAGCTTCCAATTTTATGCTTCATTTTTTTCTTCATTTATTTCAAACCCCCAAGCTATGTAAAGTTGAAAGATACTGAAAGTGCGGAATGATACTGCTCGGGGACATTTTTTTTCCCAGGCTACGTTTTAACTATGCGTTTTTTTTTGCGTTTTTGACAAAAAAAAGTAGAAAATAGACAAAAAAATGAAAAAAAACTGTTGATTTTATTAGAAAAATATTGTTACCTGGCGCTCAAAAATTTTGGCAATTTGGTATAAATAACACGCGTGAGCGTCGGATTAAATCGTTCCAAATTAGAATAAGGCAAATCAATTTGTCTCATTACTAGGATACGAGACGATTTTTTTACAATAAGCTTGTTGAGCCATAAATGATGAAAAAAAGGTTTCTTTTTGATTGTTTTTTTTTTCAATTTCTTAACCATTTATTTCTGAATTAGCTCCAAAAAGCAGTCAAATTAACTGCACACTCTCCCTCTTAAAGGTCTTATAGTAGAATTTCCCTCCACCCACGTATTAATTTTGATAAAAGATTTAACTTAAGAGACTCATTTCAAACCAGTGCGCCGATTATTTTGCTGTAGAAGATTATTGGGAATAACTATTCTATCTTTTCTTAAGCTAACAATTTTTTCAATTCATTTTGATTTATTTGGTATTATTTAGATGATTTTTTTGCCTCCAAAGTAAATATCTGAATAACTGCTCTTTTTTGACGATATTGAAAGGGGGATTTTACAGTTGGTCCGTGCAGTCGGAACATTCAGGGCTTTGCAGTCTTGTTTGCGTCTAGTAACGTATGAATGAGACCAAAAGGCTCGCTCCATTTCAGTTTTGGTTGACTTCTTGGAACAGAACATATCGCGCGTTAATTATTTCAAACTCGCCAAATTGCCAGTTTTAAAATTTCCGATAGTTTTATTTAAGAAATCCGTTAAATACATGGGTTTTTAAATCGAGCTCATGACATTAATATCTTTCAGAATGCATAAGCGACTTGTCAAAAAATTTTAGTGAAAAAGTATAATTTAGTTTGAAGGAAAAATAACAATCCACCACCAATGGAAAAACAACTTTCTGACCGCTTCATTGAGATAAGGTTAGAGTTTGTAACAAAAGAAAGGATGTTTATCACAATTTTTTGGAAAAAGTATAATAAAAATCCAAATAATGAGACGAAGTATACTTTTTCTTCTTGATTGAACTCTCTATTACTAGTTGGTAGAACGTGCGAAAAGATACGGAATGATCAAAAAGAATACGTTTTCAGAAGTACCACACCGGCACAAAGGTGAATCCACAAATGAAAGTTACAATTCTGCAAAGACACGGAGCCCAAAGGAAAAAGGAATTAGATGGTAATCCGAAATGCGATTGATCGGCGCTGGAAATATGAAATAAAAAGCCTGTTGTTTCGTTTTGGGATTGGCTTAATGGTGCACATTTGAATTTTAATGAGAGCAAATAATAAAATGTGTTCGATAACGAGCCTGATTAGGTTATTTTTAAGTTATAACACCGAGGAGGTTTAATAGTACCGATCGACTAGTTCTCAAACTAAATGCAATTTGTTTAATGAAAAAGAAAAAAGGTTCCTTTAATTTGGAATTTATCAGATTAGAATATGAATGCATGTTGATCTTAGCCCGAATCGACCTGCGAGTTATTTGCAAAAACAAGAAGTCTGAGCACTTGAAAACAAAATTAATTGAGCGTGAAAAGTTCCCTACGAATACACATTAGATTGTTATATTACCATTTTGAACAAATTAGTAAAAAGGCACCTTTGAGTGGACCAAACCCCAAAAAATTGTCTCGCAATTTGGCGTAATAACTCAAAATAGATAAACTATAATTTCAGATATGACGGGTTGCTTATGGTTTACAAAAAAAATAACAAATGGCTGAATAAATGGTTATTAATGCCCCACAGAATGGACCAGGCGGTACCAAAGTTGTGTAAATCCACAAGGAAATGAATTGCAGACACCAAAATCTGGGCGCCCTGGCAACCAATAGTCTAAGAGGTTATAAATTTGAGCCGGAGAAAATCCTCGAACAAATGTTTTCAGTTGAAATTATGTATTCCAAGTTGGGGGCGACAGTTTGAGAAAGAAAGTATAAAATATCAATTAGAATACTTTACAATAAACAGATGCTACAAAACTAAAGTGCAGAAAACTTCATAATCACCAAAAAGGTCATATATCAGGAATATTGTCAAAATAATGGGACACTTAAAATAATACCCTCGTTTTCATACTAAGTCCAACTACATGCATGTCGCAATAAAAACAGTTATGTTCTCTCGCAGTGAGATACTAATTCGCCAATAAACGGTTCTAATGAAAAAGTTGATTTTAATGGGTAAATTCAGTATTTCACGCTGTGTGAGAGCTAAAATCTGGTTTAATTTAAAAATCAACCCGAAATGTGGCGAAAAACAACAAACTCAGTTGAAAGTTGTGGAGTAAATATGAAACGAGTGGAATAAATATTTGGCCTTATGACGCACAAAATGTCACTGATTTATTTCACAACAGGCCCGGCTTAAATAAACTGGGTTCGTCCAGTATTGATACTAGATTATCAGGTATTAAATAGGAATATATGACATAGCTGAAGTTTCTATGGTTCAACCAAGGGCGAAATTCTGTCAATCAATAAGGGCAAACTCGATGATATGAAAAATGTTCCAAGTTTGATAAACGAATTCGGAGAAATTGTTTTGACAGAACAGACAGAAGTTTGACTATCTAAGTGATTAACAAAAGGAAAGCTATCATAAAAACCAAGAAAATAAATATTGTAAATTACCGAAGAAACGTCGTAGGATAAAAATTGACCGCTCAAATTTAAATAGAAATACTCGCATCTGATATTTTTAGCCAGGGAGATTTAGTTTGGGGGAGGGGGTTTTGTACAAATGAATAATGGATTTGTACACCCTGACGACCCAAAAGGTCCCCTTTTGGCATTATTTTACGAGATCCATTTTGAGCCGACAAGCTCTGCAGCTTTTCTAAAGCCGCATTCAGCGCTAATAAACCTTAACTTCTAAAAATGAACGTGTGCCAAAACTTTTCGGTCAAGCCTTCCAAAAAAAGCGCCTAAAAACGGCTTTATGCACGTTTTTTTTTCCTTCAGAATTTTCTGCGGCACAGATCTAGATTTAATTGTCGATGTTTAAAAAAGCAAAGACAATTCTCAGTGTCTAGAAAAACCCTTGAAATTTTGAAAAACGCAAAATTTTTAATCAGCAGGTAAAACCTGGTAAAAACTTGACAAAATTAGTTTTCTAACTTTGTTTAGTGCCTCTTTAGAACCAAGAGTTCAAACCTCTCAAACAAGATCTAGAAAAATGAAAAAGATTTTTTTTATTGGTTCGTTTTGATGGTTGTTTGGTTAACAGTTTTCAACAAAAAGTGTAGCAAATTAAGTCAATTAAAACCATCATTGATGTTTTAATTTTCCTTATAACTCCTGTACTTGCAGCAAAAAAAAACACACAAAAAGTGGAAAAACAATATCAACAGTTCGAAGTGTCTTCGCTTATGCACAACAGCCGGTTATTTTATTCAAGTTACATCTTTTAATTTTCAAAAACTATGGAAAACCGAGTTCAAAACAAAATCCGTTTTTCAAATCACTTCACTTTTAAATTGAAATTTACGAATTCTTGACTAGTTTAAATCAGCAAAATTAAAATTCTTGCTGGAAAATTCTAGTGCTATTTAATGTTTTTTTTTACATGGCTGAAAATTTTTCTTACAATAAGGGGAAACTGTTAATTAGATTCCCGAAACAACTTTGAAAGTATATACCACAAATTGGAAGATGGTTATAAGTTGAGTCTTCCTCATCCAGTGCAAAACAAAAAGAAAATCAGAACAAAACGTTTGAGTATTTTGTCTCTCATTGATTGAAATTTTTCAAGTCGACACAACTCTTGATTTGCTGTGAGCCTTCTTAGAGTCCACTAATTTTTGCGTGAATAAATTCGAAATTTTCTGAAACTCTGTTATTTTAAATTAAATTAACTTAAAAAACGCAGCTGCAATGTAACTGGAGAAAGGGCAACAAAAGTTCAAAGAAAGAAAAATCGCAAAAATTTATGCAAGTCTCAAAAAACATATCAAATATCGTAGACTGAACCATGGCCGTTTTTTTATCTAGTTTTGATTATTGCAACTTTTTACTTCATTATCAAACAGCAAGAAACAATCACTTTTAATAGAAACTGATATTTTTAGATAATTTTTTACGTGGTTAACTTTAAAAAACAAAATTGTTGAACAAAATTTTTGAATTGGGTTGAAAATTTGTTTGGTCTTATATTAACACTGTGCTCGCAATTTTGCTTGAATGAAAGTTTCTCAACATTTGTTTTAGTTATCCCACTTGCTGACTTACTACAAAAACTACTCTAATTTTTTCAAAAATTAGGTTGAAAAGTATATTGTAAACATAATGGCTGTTGAAGTAGCAAAGAGCATTGCGAACTCAGTGCTAATTTAAGTAAGCCATCTAAACAAAACCAATTAATTTGCAAAATTAAAATGCGTTTTGCTAATGGATTGATTCTCGACAAAAAATGTTGATGACAAATTTCCTTAGATCTTTAGCAGAACAAATAGAATTTTTGGAGAATCAATATAATTTTAATCATAGCCAACAGACAGTTGGCAAAGAACCAATAAACGCAAACAAACAGAAAAAAAAAACTTTTGAACTTCAAGGTAAAAATATTTGGCCTTAGAACTCAGGAAATCGCAATTGGCACTGGTTGATAAAAATAGCCCAAGTTGAGAAAACTCGTTTATTAGGAAAAATTTTGCGGTCCACTGGGAAATCTAAAAATTAGTTTCCATTTTCAAAACTGAAAATAGATCACGTTTTTTGCGCCCTTTCATCTTTCTTACGTGGATATTGAATTTTTCCTGCCTTCTAGCAATTGAATTCGCATTAAACTCAAAAAACGCACATATACCTAATGACATTCATGTGTGTATTTATAAGTATGAATGCACTTCTTTTTTAGAGCAATTCAAGACTTTTCCTGAAAAAAAAATCAAAAAATCTGCAGATTCTATATTAGAGCCTGAGCTACGTTCATTGAATCTTAAACTTTACCGTTAGGAATTGCTTGATGTTAGGAACAAACGTTAGGAATTGCTTGATGTGTTTCAAAATTGCTTTTGATTGAAATTTAAGAAAAAATGGGAAGATTGCAATAATTTTAAAATTTGTTGGGCTGCATAAGATTCTCTTTTCGATTTTGTTTTGTCAGTAATTGCACATGTAGTTTTGTCTTAATTTAAAATTGATTAAGAAAAACAAAAATGAACCATTTTAAGGTAAAATTTTGAGATCTAATTTCACAAATTAGGTTTTGCTAATTTTCAAAATAAGGTCCACTGGCTGGGGCTTTTTTCTAAAGTAATTTCAATTTGAGAAAAAGCGTTTTGATTTTCAAGTTGTTTTTTTTGGTTGGTTGTGCACGGATAATTTAAATCAACACTGTACACATATTTCATCATAGAATTAATTTGAAATTAAAATGAAAAAAAAAAACTTAATCATTAAAGTTTTACGGGTAAAAGTATCTATACTGCTCTAATTTTTTTTGTACGGGTACCTGCTTTCAATAAACTTTCAAATAACGCCGATCAAAAATCTATGTGTTTTATGTCTTATTCTACAAAGTTTCAATGTCGGTTCAAAGTGTCTTCAATATGAAACTGAATGCAACCTCTCACAGGTTTTTATTGTGATAACTGGTTTTTGGGTTTAACGAAGGGAAAAAACGCCGGAATGCAAAACAAATTATCATCCATGTTCAACAGACCAAACTGAACAACAAAAATAATTATTTTGGGTAATTAGGGTAATAAAATTTGAACAGTGGTTAATAACTGGAGGACAATAAATGAAAAACTAGAGCGTTTTAATGGGTTTCAAAATGATTTGGAAGCGTTTGGAACGTATGCGCAAATTTTTTTATATACCATTTTATGATTATATTTCGTTTTGCCTGAAGGCTTGCTGCAACTAATTTATGGAATGAACAAATTTCTTCGGGTAAAGTAACTCAAGGGTGACAATATTTCTGATTACCATAATCAAAACTTATATCAGCTCTCTTGAAATATTAGAATATTCAAAATGTGAGTGAGAATAACGAATTCTGGAAGCATAACCCGATATTTATTAAAATTTTGACACATTTCGAAACAAAATTGGCAGTTCTAAAAACTGTTTACCGAAGGCGTTTTTAATTTGGTGATAAATTTTGGTTCCTCCTTAAAAAATTTTAAGTAATTCTCAGAAGTCTTTCTTTTTAGCATAAAAATGCAATTTACAGACTCTTTTTAAGGAAATCGGCAAACAAATGGAAAATAGGTGGACGAACCAGAAAAATCATAAACCTTGTGAAAGAAAATTATAATCAAAAATTGTAATTTTCTTATGGTTATGATTGTTAAAAGATCCTTTTTTATGTATTTCCAAGTCAAAAAGCCAAATTTTGCATAAAATTACACCAAAATTAAAGTCTATTTGAGCAAAATGGAATAAGCAAGCGCAGTGAAAATTAAAATAACTCAAAGTTACGACTTAGGATTTGAAAATAAGACTTTCAATTTTGTGAAGTGTCGGCTAACAACTTCAAGGAAGTCTTAAATTTAACTCAAAATACCCTTTGAGTAATGGAAAGTTCATAAAAATGAGGTAATTCAAATATTGGTGCTATATTTTTTAATGGTAATAAAACGTGGCTCTTTATTTTGAACCAGAACTAACGGTTCGGTCGTAGCGGTCAAGTCTTAATAGATTATATACTTTATTGCAAAATATAGCAATAAAGAATAATTTGCCGTCAAATTTTTCTGAAGTCGGTACAAGTTTGATAAATGTTTTGAACCAAAGGATTTAAGTTGAAAACATAAAATACAGTAAGATATCCTTCTAGCTTATTTCATAAAAATAAGATCGAAACCTGGTCCTGGTCTCGCCAATTTTTGATAAAATTTCAAAGTTTTAGCGATACATAGCATTACAAAATAGAAAATGAAAAACAGCTCAAAGTTTTACAATGGTGCTTAGAAGCTTAAGAGAAAATTGGGTTTTTGTTAAATATATTTATTATCTTTTGGTCAGAAACATTGGGACATTTAATTAAAACCTATTTGTTTTCCCTGAGCTAGTCTGGCGCGGTTAAACCCGGCACGTCAAAACAAAGTTCCGATTTTTGGTTCGGTAGCGACACTGGACTTTAAGCCCCCCTTACGGGTTTCGAACAAGTTTAAGACGACAACAATAAAATTATAACAGAGAGTGATAGCTAATACTAGCAAGTTGCTTTTCAAATAAAATCGAGATTAGTTTGTAAAGTACACCTTTGCAGCCTGGAAACCTTAATATTGGCAGCATAACTTGTTGCACTGCGTAGAAAATCTAATCTGTAATATTGTAAAATTGCACGTTAAAGGTATGAAATTGTAGTCCATTTGTCTATAATTTGGGGCATTTTAACCTCGAATATGGTGATTTATAGGTCATAAAACGCGCTTAAGTCTCGCTGAAAAATCGGTAAACCAGAAAGTTAGTGCAATGAGAACCAAAAATGTCAATAACGGCACATGGTTCAAAGCTGGTTAGCTAGTAGTTTAAATGACTTATAAATTGGAATTAAAAATCTAATATGGTGAAAGAATTCTTGTGAAGTTTTTAAAGCCTCAATGATCAAATAGCTAGTCACTGAGCTGTGAAAAAAGGCTAGGGATTTTTCTTTTGTTGCCGGAGAGTAATTTATACCCTCTTACCAGCGGGTGAGAAGCCAGTGATGTAGAAAAAACTACCTCGGAGCTAAATCAGATTTTTCTGACAAAAGAATTTTTAGGGAAGAAGAGTAAAAAGAAAAGGAAAAAAGGCAACTTTCCAGTTATGAGATACAAACTATTTAAATTGCAAAGGAAGAAAGAAAAAAAGAGAAAGAGGGTTGTCTTTAAAGTTTCTAACACTTTTGTATCGTGAATATAGCTCTAGGCTTGACACAAATACACGGGGGATATAAAAAAGGGGAGCTTTTTTATAAATAAAGAATAGCTCCAGAAAAATCATCTTGAAAAAAATCATTAGATGACAAAAAATCAAATAATTGACATGTCACTTTGAAACGATAAATCAAATAAAACAATCCAAACTCTACTTATGATACGCTGCAAGCAGCGGTTTTGATTTTCCAAATCTTCTTAGGGATTGTAATTTTTGTAGTTTGTATGACCTTAAATAGAACAATTTAAAAAGTAAAATTTCTTTGACTTTTCAATACTGTTTCTGTTTGCACAAATTTAATTTTTTTTTGAGCAGATTTGCAGCTAATTTCTTTTTTTTCTAAGCCACTTTTGGTATTCGATAGGTAAGCGGACCAAACTTATAAGAGAATGTATAATTTTTTAAAGGCCTCTGTACAGAGCTGATTTAAATTAACCGAACAAATTGCGTTAAACTTTTAAATTTTAAACGCGTTTTTCTCATATTGGGTTGGATTTAAGTGAAAACTAAAGCAGACAATTTTTGCCCAAAATTTTAGCAGAATTAATACGGTGTAATTTGTTTTACGAAAATCGGGCGCGAAATATTATACTAAAAATGGTTCATTTTGGCTTTTCTTAAATCATAAAAAAAGACGCCAAAAATACCCAGTCAACCGCAGACATAATTATATCAAAGTGAGCCCCTCACGTAGCCCAACAAAATTAAAGAAAGGTAAATTCTCCAATAAAAAGTCGCAAAGCAGAAGCATTGTTTTTAAATACAAAGTTGGTGTTTTATATAGTAAAAACGAGCTTTTTTTGTCTATCAAACAAAAAAAATTAACTTATACAATGTTTTAGAGAATATACCCTTCTTGAAGTTAATTGGCCTATTTGATGGGCTCACTTTGATATAATTATGCCTGTGATTGACTGGGTTTTTTGATGTCATTCTTTATTAACTAAGAAAAGCCAAAATGACCCATTTTTACATTTTTAGGTTAAATTTTTGGGCGCAATTTTCGCAAAACAAATAACACCATATTAATTCTGCTAAAATTTTAGGCAAATTTTGAGTTTATGAATCTACACCTAAACTGAACACAATATGAGAAAAACGCGTTTTAGATTTCAAGTTTAAAGCGTTTTGTCCGGTTAATTTAAATCAGCACTATACGTATATATATATATATATATATATATATATATATATATATATATATATGTGCATATATAAAGAACAATAAGTACAATAACGCAAAAACTATCCCAAATAATTTTTCAATTAAAAATGAAATGAGCGGCTAGGTTGTCTGGAGGAAAAGAGGAAAAGAGTCTGGAAATCAGGAAGTCCCAAAAGATTAGAACTGAATAATAAGGCTATATAAGCTTTTATCACATATCATTGCCAGTAAGGAAAATTGAGTACGTTTGAAGGGATTTCAAAATTGCTATCGGATTGTTTGTCAAATTGAATTACACTTTATTATGTAGAAAGATAGTAAAATTGGGGATCAAAGTATAAATAAGCTGAGCCGAGAGGTTTATTTTCAATATAAAAATTGGCACTCAAAATTATTAACAAGAAGTTGCCAAAAGACTGAACCAATATGGGAAACTTTCAAGATAATTTATTTCATAAGCTGGCCAGATTTTTTGTTTGAAACTTTTGAGAAATTTCATGCCATAAAAAGATCATGCTTAACAAAAAAAACAAAAATGAGAATCAAGGCAAAAAATTTCTCTTTTTTACCCTTGTTTTTCTTTTAGGGTACCGATTTACAATAATCTCAATAAAACTATGAAAGGCACATATAAACCGGGGAAAGAAAAAGATTCTGAAAAAGAAAACAACACAGTGAAATAAGATTTTATTTTTCGAACGGAAGATTGCGATTTCATTTTGAAATAGGTAACATAATGAAAGACGCTGCGGGCAAGCTTATTGTTTCGTACTGGGATTAAAAATACCGTTTCGTAATGGAATCCAACTTATATCACATATCAATGCCAGTAAGAGAAATTTAATTATTTTTGAAGACATTTTAAATTTGTTATCGAATTATTCGTCAAAAAGAAGCGCACTTGGTGATGAAGAAAAAAAATAAAATGGGGATCGAGAAGTAACTATAGCTGAGCCGAAAAGCTAACGTTATTTTCAATATAAAAATAGTACCCAATAATAATCACAAGAGTAGCAAGTTATCAAGAAACTGAAAGATAAAATGGCCCTGAACAATTATTTGAAGCCTAAATAGTAAACAATCTTCTAAGCTAATTCATTTTTTAAGGTAGTATCAATTTTTTTGTCGAACACTTTGAGATGTTTTATGTCTTAAAAAGATCAACACATTAAAATTAAAAATACAAATGAAATCAACAAGTGTATCGTTATTCACTCCGGTTTCTTTTTTAGGGTAACGATTTAGAATAATCTCAGAAATAGAAAAAAAAACGATAAGAAAACATATAAACAAGATACTGTAAAATTAATTCCGAAAAAGAAAACAAAAAAGTGAAATAAAAATTTATTATCTTAATTTCTAAAGGGAAGATTGCAAAGATGGATGATGAAATGAGACTTTTTTCGAATATCAAACATAACGAGAGACACAAGGGGCAAGCTTAATGTTTCGTAAGGGAATTTGAAATAAATTATTACCAGAAATGTCTAAGAAATTACGGCAAAATCAATTTGGGAAGGGAAATAAAACTGTCAGCAGCATACTTTATTCGTAATCATGCAAAGCAATGCACTGATTAGCGGAGCAAAAAATAAGATTGGACAATTTTTGCATCAGACTTGCATTAAAAATGAGGATATAAAATATTGAGAACATGAAAGTACGATTAGTTGTTTCTGGAGATTACACATCAATGAGAACAAAAAAAGTACGCGGATACCGAAACTTCCTCTATAATTATTCATGAAGCCAGCACTCTTGCATAAGAGAGAAATACTATAGCTTATTTTCCGAGTTTTTAAAAGCCTGAATAGTTTAGATAGATTGTAATAGAAAGGAACAGCGTGCACGTATCAGGTCAAATTCTGTAACATTACAATACCAAACTTGATTCTCCATTTCAATGATTTTTTCAGTTGTATTTTCTAAAATTCTAGGCAAGTAGCCCAAAATGTTTCGATCACATTTGTCCTTAAAAAAAACTTAACCGGTTGCTAAGCGAAAGCCTAAAATGTTTCGATACAATTATCTCTGCGAAAAACTATTCAAGAAATCAGGAAATTAACTTCACTTGAAAATCTTGTTTTGACACTATTTGTTCCTTGCTGTTTGCAGAAAAAAGTGAGACTAGGGATAAAATCAATTGAACATTAGCTTGCATAGATTCAATTGGAACTGATTTTGAGATAGAAAAAACTCTTTGCAAACAGTTTGCAGATCAACAGACACAGAAAAAGCGTTAATTTCTAGCCAGAAAACTATATCGATTAGAGTTAATCGCAATAGGGCAAAGAAAAGATTTTACTTTCTTTTTATTTTAAAAAAATTCAAATAAATTAATACTAGTTGAGCATTGCAACTTGATATAAAAATTTTTGGAAATTTCAACTTGAGTTTTCGAGAAGCTTTATTTTCAACCTTGTTGATTTGATTTTTGTATTATTTTTAGTCGTGTAGACAAAAATAAATAACAGAAGTTTTTTTTAAGTCCACTAGTTAGAAAGTTCAGAAAAATGCAGTAAATTAAAACACTAGGCAGAAATGATCAAAATTAGAATCAAAAAGGTAAAACAGTGAGTTTAGTGAAAACAATTTATCCACAAATAACAAAATTAGCATAATGCTGTGTTTAGGGAGCAGTCCTGATTTCAAGACATTTTAAAGAAAAAAAACTGGTTGAACTGAATAACAAACACACGCCAGTATTGGTATTGTTTCTGAATAAAAAAAAAGAAACAAAAATTGGAAGAAGAGAAATCAAGTTTCTAATTTATAACAAATCTGAGATTTTATTCCGGACTTCATGCTAAAATTAAAATATATCAGACTTTTAACCTGGTACCGGGCAAATTTTTTTGCAAAGGGGTAAGGTGAAATTCCATAGGAAGAGAAACTTAGCTGGTTGTTTGCTTTTGGCTGAACAAATGGATGTTCTGAACTAATCAAAATTACTACAAAAGACCAAAATCTCGGACCAAATTTTGAAAATTCATGCGGGCTCGGAATTAAGGGGAAAGCGAACATGAAAATGGTATGAAATTGCATAAAATTGCTATGACCAGCTTTCTCATTTATATGAGAAATACTTAATTAGCATTCTTTTTTAGTGAAATTGTATGGTCACACATGCAAAGTAGACGACTAAATAGATGCATATTATTTGAGTTTTGTTTTTGTTTTTGCATTTGTCGCGTAGCACAAAGCCCAAAGGTTTTCACAAATGAAAACAACCCATAGGTTATGTGACCATAATATCAAAAACAATCTGCAGTAGTAGTCTCGCCATCTGAGTTGATTTGTAAGAGAACACATAAAACTGTAACTCGCAATTTATTTTGTGTAGCTAGAATACTTCAAGCAGAATAGAAGTTTTCTGGCTAAAAAGCTTCTGCTTTAAAAAAAATCCGTGATTGGAAATCATGGCTTAGTTTTCCATTTTTTGGCAAATTACATCAATTAAAAACAACAAAAACTAATTTTCATACGAAACACTCAGAGTGATTTTTGGTTCTTTGTGAACAAAACTAAGTCTGGACTACGTTATGTACAAAAAGTAACAGTTCTCATAAATGGCCACACCATTTCATTATGGAAGATTTTTGTTCATACATTTCTCATATATGTTTAAAAAATTTCATTATGGAAGAATGCTAATCATACAATTCCTATATATGAGAAATGTATGATTTGCTTTTTTTTCTACAAATTCATGAAAACGTAAGACCAGCTTTTTAGGATGCCAAACCGTGTGTTTTAAAAATGTTTCAACAAATATTTTTTTAACCATACCATATAAAAAGCAATAAAAAAACACAGAATTAATGAAAAAACTGTTGAACGTTTTGTATTTGGATTGGTTCTAATTTTGATTGATTAAAAAACAGTTTTTTACAATATTAGGTTCACTGTGCTATGAGAAACATTTCACCAGGGTTGACGTTTTAAAATAAATTTGAGATAAATAAAGTTGAGATAAACAAAAAAACTAACAGTTTACTAATTTCGAGCTTAGCTTGGGTTGGTTGCGAAATAGTTTTTCTATGAAAATGTTATTTTCTGAGTTAAATTGATGCACTAATTTGTCCGACTGGAGGGCTAGTAAACAGTAATTATATCCAATTTCGTTTTGAATGCAAATGGGCAGCAAATGAATATCATTTTGTTATGAAAAGATTATTTTTCAAATGTTACTTAAGATGCGTTAACGTGCAGTCTGAATCGAATATTCATCTCGTCTTCCTTCCTCTCAAACTTAGCTTAAAAATAACTCAAAAGAACATAAAAAAACTGAAAAAAACCCAGTTGGAATGAAAATAAATTATTATGAAAGACATAAACTGTCATACATTTATAACTAGTTGGAGCCCAATTCAGAATTTAATGAACATTTTTGTTTTGCTGCATGCCTCTCTGCAAAATAAGAAAAAACCTAGCGGCCTAACCTTTTTGAAAAAGAGGAGAAAGATTTGAAAAAAAACTGATTTAGGAATCGCTTAAAAATTACCGGCTTCCAAAAATGCTTAGTTTCAACCGGTTTCAAAATACAAATTAATTGAAAATCCTAATATTGTTTGTTTGAAAGCTCCTTGGTACACTGATTTTCACAAAAAAAATGTTTTAAAATTTTCAAAAAATTTGCCTTATTTTAGGTCACACTAATTGATTTTTGTAGTTCTCCAAACACATTAAAAAGATCGTATTTAGCCGAAAATCATTAATGTTTTTGATAACACCCCCTATAATGAAATAAAAATGAAAATTAAAAACTTTGTAACTAATTTAGATTGATATTCGTACGACACACAAGATGACAAAAAACAGAGACAAAGGACCTGAAGTTAGATTACAATGCTTCGTTTTGGCCTGCGTCATATTGATAATCAGCATTTTTTGGAAATATCAATCCTATTTTGCAACAAAAGTTTTGTTTCCGACTTTTCATCATTTGGGGGGAGTATAACCAAAAAGACCCGGTTTGACACATGAAACGCGTTTTTTTATGTGGGCAGGGGATCAAAACCCCGCGGAAGCCCCTCGCTCTCTCCGTAAATCCGCTAAAAAACTTGATAGAAAAATAAGTAACAAAACAAATAAAAAACTTGATAGAAAAATAAGAAGCAAAAAATGAGGGAATGAGAAGGCTAAGATGCTCAATTTCATAATCTTGACATTGATGCTCAATTTCATAACGACCGATAGAAAAATTGAGAAAATGACGAAAGTAGAAAAAAGAGAATAAAAACAGGAGCTAACTTTAACTTCTGTAGTTCAATAACAACTTAAAAAACTTTATTATACAAAAACAAAGTAATGCTTCTAATACGAATAATGATTTGCATACGAATAATCTGAATTGATGTATCCGATTCAGGTAAATTTAGCTGAATAAAAAGAGGGTTTTTAAACCAGACATTGATTAAATGCAAAATGGTTCCCTAGGGAAAGAAATGAATACACCTGACTTTTTAAAAAACTATTTTGAACAAAAAGTGTTAAGCGTATTTCTTTATCAATCAAAACTCTCAATTAAAATAATAAATATCAACTGTTTTTATCATTAGACTTCGAATTTAGCTTTTACAAATACATGTTTGTCTCCAATTAATATCCGAAAATTAGATCATATTTGAAACAATAATGGATTAGAAAAATAAATGGAAAATAAACTGTTATATATTTTACTTACCCATTTTTCAAGAGAATTTATTTATTCAATTTATTTTCAACGGGTCCTCAGTTTTCTAACGAGTCTTGTTAAATTTCAGTTGTATCTCCGCGCAATTTGCGCTTTTTTGGCGCCGAAAACTGCAATTTATTTTTTAAATCCTTCTGGGAATTCAAAAGCCAAAAATTTGAAAAGCACGGATGGGAAAGGTTTAAATTCAATCATTCCTTTTCTCGCTTTTCTTTGAAATTATGTATACACTATCAACTCAAGTGAAAGGTAAATTGGCCTTAAAAAGTAGAAAAAAGAAAATCACGCTAAAATACGCGACTGGAAAAATGCTCGTTTTGAAGTAAAAAGTCAAGTCCAATTATCTCTCAGAACCGTCAACGATTTTCAATCAATTTTAAATCCGGGCCTGTCAAATTCAAAATTGGCTGGAATTCTTCCTGATTTCGTTTTTTAGATTGGCAGTCATTCAATGTGTCAGGTTAACCTGTTTTATCCAGTTGGAAATCATGAATTTTTTCTAAAAAAATATTTCATGACCGGTACAAATCAATCACTATCAATTAGACGCAAGATTTTGAGAACTAATAGTTCAACTTATTTTATTGAATTTTTTAAATGTACATTTTATGAATATTTCATGAACTTTTGTGCATTTGGTGAAATGTATTTTGATTCAGCTCGCATTTATTCATAGTAGTTCAGAGAAATGGAACCGCAACTTGGTATTAAATTGTTTTGCTACCAATATTTATGTCGGAAAAACCTCATTGGCTGATACAAATAATAATGTTGCAACTGAAACACTTTTTCAAAGAACCTTGTTGGATAAAATTTCCGAGCTTTTAATTTTACTGTAAGAAATGTTGCTGAAATTTTAAAATCCTTTTGAACGTTGTAAAAAATAAGCGTGGGACAAAAAAAATAAACTGTATTTAATGGAAGTTTTAAGCTCTTTTGCATATTCTGGCATACTGGAATTTTGTACCTAGTAACGAATCTCACCCCTTTCGCAAAAAGTTAAAGAGATCCAATGTCAATTGGTGGCCTAATAATTGCAATTAAATAAGGGCAATGAGAGTTTTAAATATCTTGATGATTTTCGTAAATTCGAATTAAGCGAGTAGCAAAAGAAGTTACAGCAGCGCACAGTACGATTTTGCCGTTTTAGTTTCAAAATAGGGCACAAATTTAAAAAAGGACGTGAAATGTTAATACTTTCAGGCGCAAACTTTCAAGATAGGTGGCGTCTTAATTGCTATTTTAGGAAACTTCATTTAACATGGGTGACGCCCCTTGGTGGAACATTTGAGTGCTTTTAGAAAAATTTGTTGCTACTTGTACAGCAACTGTGTCTTTTTTTGAAATTATAAGCCTCAGGCTCTCAATAAGGAAACCCCTATAAAGTAATGAGTTTCTTTATACGGTATCTTGTTTCTTTCGGTTCCTGATTTAGAGTCTAGTTTTTATTTCGTCCCCGATTCAATTGCATGGGATCATGTTATCATGTTCGTCAATTCAATAGCTGTCATGTCCAATTACCGGTCCCTCTGAAAATATTCGAAATTATGCTGTTCCTCTAAAAGCACTTAAATGTTCCCAACAAGGGCAGTCACCCATTTTAACTGAAGTTTACTGAAATATCAATTAAGACGCCACTTATCTTGAAAGTTCGCGCCTGAAACTTCGAACTTTTCATATGTTTACTTTGTTCCCCAATTCAAAGCTACAGTGATCTTTATGTATAGATCGGAAGAAACGACCCAATGCATAGTTGAACTTGAATGACACCATTTTATCTTGAAAGTAATCAAGGCCAAATTCGCGGAAAAATTTACCCGGAAATTTAATCTTCTACCTCTATTTTTGCGTAAAATTATATATAACTTTTACGATATTCAGCTAATCTTTATTGTTATAAATATATATTTTTTCTAATAAATGCCATAAAATAACGCATGATTTTGATCAGGGAAATCGGTGTAAAAAGCCATTAAATTCAAAGCCGGTTGTGTTTTTGCGCCTAAGCTCAAATCAGGCTCTAAATCAACATTTAACAGCCCCTGAACTGTTTATGATTTCCAGGAGCTGATTAAGTAGCTTCTTTTGTATTAAGAGACTTCGGTTAATTTTATGGAGCTTAAGTTTAATCGCAAGCTTGTTTTTCTGGGTAAATTAAAGACACCAACTGGTTTAAATGCCTCGTTATGCCTGCACTTCCGGGCTAATTCGACAACTTTCAACTTTGTTTGTATCTGAGAAAATAAAAATCGGAAGAATTCTTTTTGATCAAAGTGTAGTCAGCTGATAAAAATCTGTTTGATTCAATACTCGAGGGCAAATTTAGTTTAAGACATAACTAACAGCTATAAAATAAACTTTATCAGGATAAAAAGCATTCTAAAGGAGTTGTTTATAAATTTTCAAAAAGATTGTGTGTTAGGACGAAACCTTGAATACTCTGGTACACGTTTTAAAAAAGAAACCCTTCGAAAACTATTTTTTAAACTCGTTTACAAAAACATTGAGCTTTCCAAACAAGCATTGAACTAACGAAAATTTCGGTGTCCCAAATTAACAGTTTTTAAATCTAGGACTGACAAAAAATAGCAAAAGACAATGCATCTTTCAGAATGTATGAAAACTTCATCATATATGGCTAAATAAAACCAAAAATTGTCTGGACAACAATTAAATAACCCCAGTACAATATCCGCGGTTGTTTTTGAAAGTTTGAAGATTAAAAAAAGGAGTGCTTCATGCATTAATTAAGAATAATTCACTTTTCAAAGCAAACTGAAAAAAAATCAAATAAAAGTTGATTCAATTTTGCTAGAAATGGTCAAGATAAACAATCAACTAATTTTTTATGCTTGAAAATATCAAATGAACACAAGTAATTTGAAATGAAAAAGTACAATTTGAAATCTCGCGAGTGTATTTTTGTGAAAGAATGTTTGCTTGTTCTTTCCAAACGCTAAGACAACGAGGCTGATTTTTTTTGTGTGTAAGGAGCGTAATGTGACAACTCGCAAGAAAAGACAACTCACAATATTCGACAACTCGCATTAATAGACAACTCGCAATATACTCACCGCCGCAGTCACGCCAACGTGTTGCGTCCTGGCCAATAGAGGGTAGGGCTTTATACAAAATTTATTAGAAGCAGTTATTGCTGCGAAGCGGCGACGTGCACGTAGCGCGTCCATCGGCGACCTTAAACCGAGAATATAAAGTTTCTAATTAGGTGCAAAAACGTGCGAGTTGTCGCTTTCCTTAAATTTTGCGAGATGTCTTTAGTGGCCTGTTGTCTTTTCTTGCAAGCTGTCGCGGTGACGTATAGATACAAAGACCCATGATTTGCAGTACAAAAAAACTTTGTTTTTTTTCTGTTTCTGAAGCAAGAAACCAGTTTTGCAGTGCGTCAAAAATAGGCTATGTAAATCACATTTTTCTACAACATTTTTCTACAACAAAAGCATCAACTACAAATGGACCAGTTTTTATTGAATAAAAGAAATAATTTATTTCTCAATGGTACTTAAGACTACGTTATTCTTGAATAATGACCTATAATTTGCAAAGGGGAATCAGTAATCCTTAAGATAACACGGAAGCAAAAGTAACAAAAAAACAATTTCTCACCCAAATCATGAGAGAAATTTGAAACCACTGGGTTAAAAAAGAACTTAAAAAGGTTAACAAGATAAGCAAATTTTTTTCGTTACTCTGGGATAAGAGTCTCTACTTCTAAAAGCAGAAAAAAAGCGTTTGATGTCATCGTTGATTTGTCGTCATCATTTGATCTCATCTTACGTATGGATGAATTTGATTTGTTAAGTAGCGTGTTATTAGAAAAAAACGTGGATAAGTTTTTGATTTGATCAATTCCTGAAAAATTGTTTAATCGCTAAAACCTTGAACGGAATTGCAAAATTGCATGTGCATTTCATCGCGTGTTGTAGAAATACAGCACAAACTAAAAAAATTACAATTTAAAAATTGAAATTGGATCTTTTAAATTTCTTTACCCGGGTCGACGTCTATGCATAAAATGCTTATCATACAATTTCAACTATTAAGTCAATTGACAATATGCTTTTCATACAATTTGGCAAGAAAATTGTATTATAAGCATTTTTTTAATCGAAATTTTTGAAATAAATTATCTTGCATTGTTTAAAAATTCAAACAAAACAAAATAGTGCCAATTTTGGTTACATGAGAGAAAAATTAGCATTAAAAAAATGGAATGAAAATATTGTTCATCATACATTTTCATATATGAATAATGTATAATAGGTTTTTTTTCCATAGAACAATCTTGTCCAATTTATTTTGTTGCAACTCGCTTCTGTGTTCAAATAAACGATTTGTGATATTTTGTGGCTATAACGTAGGCGAGGTTGGTTTTTTCACCAAAAAAATGAAAAAATACGAGCCAGTGTTTTTTTTTGTAAATACAATCAATATATTTTTCATATGCTAAGATGAATTTAAATTTTTCATCAACCACTAGTTTTTTAAAATAAAAACTTTCTAACCATTTACAGAATATTGCGTTTTTAGTATATAACTCTGAATGAAGATGTTAAGATTATCTAACATCGCTAATATCATCAAATGCGGTTTATTTGAGTGATAACTGCCACTTACACTTATTATAGAAGTCTTTGGTTATAATGTTTTTGAATAAAGCCCTAAATTTTGACACAAAATTTTTTGGAGTTTTAATTTATACATTACAAACAATATAAATGAATCGTAAAATATTTTAAATTTTTACAAATTCAAATTGTATTAGAAAAGTGCTGTTATAAATAAATAATAAAATATTATAATTTTATAGAAACTCATTTTGTATTGAAAAAATGCTTGTCATACAACTTCATATTAGAAAAAAAATGACTTTGCTACTTTCGCACAGTTTTTGTTATAAAAAGTAAGGCAAAATCTTGTTATTTATTTCCAAAGCGTGGCAAAAAGTTTTTAATAAAAATTTATGATTCAGAAAAAATGCTTATTTTGCTATTTTCTAACATTTTTTTTTGGTATGTAAAAATGTATGACAAGCATTTTTTCATAGTATAGAATTGTATGACAAGCATTTTTGTCAACCCTGGTAGTTTTTAATTTTATTTTAAGTATAACGTACTTTAGGATCCGTTGTTCAATTTAAAAATATACTTGACATTGAACGGGGACAATTATTTTACAAAATGAGTTGGTATTTTTTTAAAAGAATTTGTAAAAATGAAATTAGCTCAAAAATAATTAAAGCATAGGAAACCGATCAGTTCAACATTTGCAGCGATTTGAACAGATTTGTTAATGGTTGTTTGAGATGGATGTAAGACAAAATTGAAGAGAAAAAAAAATCGCTCATTGAGTTGAAAAATATTTAAAAAGCCAAAATGGGACAAAAAAGATAAAATCCTGAGAAGTAAGCTTTTCGAACAAATTCATTGCGCCTTCAATTTTATTATATGTTAAATCGCAACAAAAGTCAACTCAAAAATTTTAAACTACTAATCAAATAGCCTAGATTAGCTGCAAACACTTGTTCACGCGCATTATACCACTAGTGCTGACTGCAATCGGACGGTACCCGCGTTTTTGAATTTTTTTGAGTTTTGGAAGTTGTCTTTTCCTAAAATTTCGCATTTTATCTTTTTTTTGAGAATCAAAATTTCTTTAATTTTAGAAAGTTATCATTTTTTGTGAATCAAAATTAGGTGACTCAAAAGTCCTCCGCATGTCATAGCATTCGTTCTAGTACGACGTTGTTTTGTTACACGACCTCGAATGAATTTTTGTGGCACCTAGGGAAAAACTCGCATGAATTTTCAGTTCTTTCCCAGTGAGGGTTCCGAACAAGTCAGACCGGATAGAAGTTTAGGCTCAGAGCTGGCCAAAAGTTTTCACCGGCGTTGTCAAATAAACTGGCCAAGAACAGTTTAAAAATGACATGAAAAATGACATTCGTTGTAATTTAACTATTTTTAATGATCAAAAGTTTATAATTTTGAATATAAAACGCGTCAATGAAACTAAAAACTCAGTGAACAAGAGGTTATAATTTTGAATATAAAACGTGTAAATGAAACTAAAAACTCAGTGAACAAGAGGTTATAATTTTGAATATAAAAATGCGTTTATTTAAATATTATAATTTTTTTAAATCTGAAATTCTGGAATTTGAGGAGTCGTACTTACACTTTCTGACCCTGGGCTTAAAGGGTGCGGGCGGCGCATCAATTTGAATGTCGTTCATCATTTGTCCTCCAGAACTTGACCCGGAATTTGGTAAATCATCAGGGTAGTAATTGTTATAACCATTAAAGTTGTTATTATTGTCGGGGTAACCAAATGCCGCTAATTGAGACATTTCCTGAATTAACTAGAATGAACTAATTCTTTTTTCACGAACAGACATTTGAATATCCAGCAAAAAATAATTGGGTAATTTTTGGCAAGAAACAGCACAACTGTAATCAATACTCAAATCTGATATAAAGCATAAATTTGAGCTTTTGATTTACTAAATACAGTTTTTCCAAATATTAAAAAATTATAAATTAAAAAAGATTTATCGGATAAAATTAAATCAAGTTACCAAATATCCCAAATAAAAGTTTTTGTTTAAATAATTGTTTCATTGGTTAATTTTGATCTGCAAAAAAATAAATTAAAATCAAAAACTGACATTGGTATTTTCCATTCTAAATATTTCTTAACCGACGCCTGTTGATTAGAACAGTTGACTTTGTGTGGAAATATTGGCACAGGATTGATTTTGGCAATGGCTACAAAATGGTTCTATTTTAGTAAACAGTGCGATACATCACATGGTAAAAACGACAGGAGAAAAACATGTTACCACTTAATTACACAACAAAAAATAAAAACTGAACAACTCTCATTTTGCTTTTCAAATTCTTTCCAACGATGAGAAAATTTGTGCCAGCCTGCAAAACCAGATCATTTCGCATAAGCAACTTAAACTTGAACTCGACGTTTTTTCACTTACTTTTTGAAATTAATTTGCTTAGGACTTTAGTTATAAGTTTATGGGATAGACCATTTTTTTCGTGAAAGTTAACTAAAAAAACTTCTTAATATGCTTGTTTTTGTCAAAATTAAGCAAAAATAGTTCGATAACTAATCTGATGGAAGCGAAAAGTCTTAAAATATAAAAACATACCAACACTTATAACAAGAATTTCTCTTATGACCATTACCACCTGTGAATCAAGCTACATCATCCTCCCACAGATAGACCAATTTGAGATTCTCCACACCATAGTTTCATTTTGATAAAGTTTGTTAAGCGCTGCATTTAAAATGCTCGATTCTTATTGGCTAAAACTTCCAAATCAGAACCAAGTAAACGTCTTCCCCCCTAAACGGGTTAGGGGACGAGGAAAGAGAGGGTAGGATGATATTAACTTGGCAGCTATAATTTCTACAATTTTCTTTAAAAAAATGCCTTTTTTTCTAACAGCTCTGAAGAATACTTTATTTCAAGTAATGCAGTAAAACCTTGAAAAAAATTTGATTGCCATTATTTTTCTTTAAATAAAAGAGACTGCTTGTATGGAGCAGTGTTCGCTTGAAAAAATTCATGAAAAAAAAAGGAAAAAAAGTTTTGATTGAAAATTTTGAGATTTTTTTTATCAATCCACCACACGCCATATAGAATATAAAATTAATTCAAATTTTGCTCCTAGTAATGACAAATAGCCTGCTTCAACCAATTTGAAATAGTTTCTACATTGGATTGAATATCTGCTCACGAGTTAATAGCGAGAAATACATCACGCGTTAATTCTCCCAAATTGGCTAAAGTGGCGATCTCTAAACCCCACAACTTTGCGAAAAATATTCACAGAGGAAATATCTTTTTAAAATTGAGCTCAGGACCACAATACCGCTCGGCTGATATAAAAATTAAAAAGGGCTGGTCGAAATTTACCGGCAGAATAAAACCCACCCCTAGCACAAATGTTCCGCCATTTTCTTTAAAAGTCGGAGCAATGACTGAAATTTTTGCGATTTGCTTCAATCCGACTTTTTTGCAATTTAATTTAACAAAAAAATGTTTTAATTGATTTTTATCCAACGCAAAAATGCAAATGATTCCTAAAATATATATTTTTTATTGATCCAAAGCTTGAATTTGCTGCAGGATTTTGCATTTTTTCCATTTCTATAAAAATTATTAGATAAAAAATTTTATAAAAAATAAAGCAATGGATAAAATTTTTTATTCCGTTGTATTTTAAAAACTAAATCATTGTTCAAAACCAAGGATGTAGCAGAAGTTTTGCATGACATTACAGGTTTGGCTCTAGCATGAAGCAATTTAAATTACTCTAGAAAACTAATAAAAAAGACTCAAATTTCAAAGTAACAAGATAAAAACACAAAAGTCAACAGTTCCTAAACCAAATTTACTTGGAGATAATCAAACAAACTCAAGGCGATCATTTATAATTGAAAGAGTTTTGAAAGAAAATTGATTGAGTGTAATGATGAGGATACACGTGTTCAACACTAAATTTTTTCCATTTTCCAGATTTTCTATACAGAATTTATTTGTTCCATTTAATTGTTTTGGGAATCAATGATTTTAATAGCGTCAAAAAATTTTGTAGTTCAAGCCAAATATGATCAATCTGTGCCAGATTTGAGACAAGAGATTTCGAAACAACTCATTTTTCAAGCTATCTTTATAATGGTGAGAGTAAATGAATAAACGATCTAAGCTAGCTTATTTTAATCAAGTTTTGTTAGATCTGAAACTCCAGATATCGTAGGAGCTCGTCTCGTTGAGCTATCATTGAGAAGGCACAAGGATTTGATCAAAAATGTTGACAGTTTGAGAATGCAATACCATAATGCTAAAAGGATCTTTCATGAATAATTAATTGGTAAAATAGCGATCAAGCTACAATTTTATAGACAGCAAAAAATTTGCGCCAAAGCTATCACATTAATAGTGGTTTAATTATATAATCATTTTTGAAACCTGATGAGAGTATTTGACACTAAATATTTCAGAAACTTGATCAGAAACTAAAATCTGTCGGTTTAAAAAGTAAATAAATTCCAATGAAATTTTGATAATATCAACTTTTAGAGCTTACGTGGATACAAGAGAATCAGATTATGAACCAATAAAAGAGAAAAATTAAGTTTGAGAAAGTTATGATTCGACTAAATTGGTAAGGAGTTCTTTAAAAAATTTCAAAAAGTTCAAAATGCTGAGAATTTCGGAACAGCGACCTCAGGGTTAAGGATACTACAATTTGTAAATTTATTAATTTCTAGACTGAAAAATTTTGCTCTATGAAGTCGTTTTTGCAACACGGATCTATTTTGCGTCCAATAGTTTCGAAATTAATTTAAATTTGATCAGGTTCTGTCAGATCTGATACCAAGGGTATTGTAGGGCTCGTCTCGGCTAACTATTTTTACAAGACAAAAGTAATCAAATATACTATGTTGCACATAGGGAACAAACGCATTGCCTTGCTAAAAAGCTCTTTTATGATTACTTGATAAAAGTTCGCGTATATGCTACAAATTCATTTAGATAACAACAAACATGTCAAAATGCCAAAAGTAATAGGTTATAATTGTATAATCAAAGCTGGAAACCTAACTATATTAGCTGACATAAATTTAACTCAAAGTATTTTAACTTTGAATTTTTTTGCGTTTGACTTTTTTAAACTTAATCTAACTTTGAAAATAATGATAATGTCAGCTATATGGAGTTATTGAGAGACTGTATTTTGATTTATTGGACGAAGTTCAAATTATATGCTGAAGTTTATTGTTTTTGAATGAATTACAAACATAAGCCCAAAGTTATGACCAATTAAGCACAACGCCTGTTTTCAGCCTTATTGCTTTAACAGTCTTTTGAATACCGCCCGAAAAAAGCTTAAGTCTAATCCGCAAAAGCAAAATAAAATCGTGCAGGCAAATCGGGCGAAAATATTATTATTAATATCTTTCGCTCTAAAAGTGGAAGATTCAATCACAAATTTTAAGATCAGATAAAATTTTGGGTAATTTTCTTTAATTTAACGAGAAAAACATGTTCAATTCAGGAGTCATAAAAGTTAATTTAAGAGTTCAAATTGGTGTTTTAAATTTTTGTAGTTAATTTTGTTACAACTTCAGAAAGTCCGTTCATAAAATTTATGACTTCCGATACATTTTTGAGTGATTGTTTGTTTTCATAGAGGAATTTTTGATCTTTTTATTGTCCATAAATAAAACAGTTTTTAAATTATCGCTATCAGTTAGGAACAACAAAAGTGTTCCAACTTAGGATGAAAATTAAAAATTATATAGTGTATTGGAGTTTTAGCAAACAAAATTAACCACGAATATTTGTAAATCGAAGTAGGAAGTATCTTTTGCAATAAAATTAAGTGAATTCATTATTAGCAAAATCTGGGTGAACAAATTCTTTGCCCTCGCCCTTAAATCAGGTAATAGCCTTGGGGCTTTTATTGTGTATGGTACAATAACAGGAACGGATTAAGGATTGGGTGGGGGCGAATAGGTATATCTACTCACTATGTTAATAATGTCTAGTTATTGGGACTTATAACCATGATGAATCAAGTCCAAGTTCGAATTGCCCTAGGCATTTGTCTTAACATATGCATCGTGTTGCATAAGTAATAAATAATCTCATCCTCAGTTTTATATCAAGTCTAAAAATAAAAAATGTCTTGAATAAATGTCCACGCAAAATATCCATATTTTGAACATGGTAAGTAAATTAAGGTCAGAAGGAAATTTTCATAAATTATGAATCAAATTTATTAGCAATTCAAAAAGTAAGTTTTGAAAAACATAAACGCAAACAAAAAAATTAAATTGCTCTATTCCAATGCTTGCTTTAATTTTTCCGTGAATAGTGTAATAAGAAAAATAACAAGTGTTTAAAAGATTGACAAATATCTGGCTTAGGTTTTATTGAACTGAGTTGCTTCCTGGTATTTTTCCTCAAAAAAATAACTGGACAAATATTAAACTTGAACGAAAATTCAGCAATTTAGTTTATACCAATAACTGATATAAGCTGAAGTAATAAGTTATAAATCTGGCTAAAAGTGCCGTAAAATTTACTGTGAATATGAACTTAATTTTGTAGTCGTAAGCGAAAATTCCACTCAATTTATAACTGTTCGTGCTTAGACCAGGGTATTATATAAGCAGAAATTTTCCCAACTATTAAATAAGAGTTGTATAGTTTCAATCAAATAAGTAATTCTTTATTTGTTATATCGAGCTTAACCCAAGGGTTTTCTGGTCTAAAGGCACATAGGCTTAACATTGTAACCTGATATCTGAAAATTAGAAGAATTCCTACAGTTTATAAATACGAAATTGCGGAGACGTTTCAAGAAACAAATTGAGCCACTTAAAACTACCTCGGGACTACCTAAGTTTTCCAAGTCACAAAACTATTTTACAACTCCAAAACTGGAACAATATTGCAGCGGATTTGGTGGATTTTGAAAAATACCAACAAGAATTCGATTTTGATACGCAAACGTGGGCTTCATTCAAATTCAACGAACTATCCCAAATTATTCCCTCGAAACTGCTTAGGGCTATATTTTCGCAGAGTGTTGTTTGACAAGACTTTAAGACACACGGCTAAAACAGTTGAGTCAAGCACTTTGCCGATTAACTGGAGTTTGCTTAATTCTGCCGGTATGTCACTCAAGCTATATTAATGCACTGTTTTGGTGCACTCCGTACCACCTAAACTGTGAGGGGGCAAAGACACTGGTTATAATTCATATGAACAGATCTAAATTTCGCTTTGGGGGCGCAAAGAATTAATTCTACACAACATGGCCGCAAATTCGAGATAAACAAGATTTAGTAAAACGGTGAGCAAAAACCAAGGAAAAGAATAAGCGTCGATTTAGGTTTAAAACTAAGCAGAAACTTGAGCGTTTTTGGCTGGATTACTTATAAGTATTGTTAAACAGCATGTCTAAATTTAAATTTTGGGATTTTAAGACACTAACTAGCATTAAATGCTCTGTTATTAAGGCTAATAAATAAATGAAGAAGCTCAAACTAACCGTTGTTTTTAAAATTCTTAAGTGAAATGCATAAAAACCTGCATAAATTAGTTCGACTTAAGGATGGTCCGGAAAAACGTTAATATATTTCTAGAAATTTTTAGGAGACAGTGAATATTGACATTGAAATTTGTCTTCGGCGCTGATTAGTTCGACCGCTTTGAGGGCTTTTCAACGGTTTCATCTGCAAAAAAGACAAATAAAAAAGACGAATAAAACAGACGAACAAAAAATCTATAAAAATTTAGCTTAAACGTATTTCTTTAAAACCCTATAAGATAAAAATAGGCAATGAAATTTAGCATTTCATAGCTTTTAACAAAGATGTGAAATGTGGTTAAATTGAAAGTAATCTTGAGAAGGAGAGAAATCTTTCTTCAAAGGAGGAGGTCTTTATACGCTTATTTTAACTGGAATCGAATCAAAGCCACCAAAAAACACAAAAAACTGCCACACCGATATGTAATTCCACAGGCGCTCTCGCTTGCTTTTAAGTCATTCTTTCATCTCTTGAATGTTCCCAAATACATTTGCAATTTTTTATCTTGTTTTCCATTATTAGTCAAATAGTTGAAAACCAAAGTGTTGTTAGCCAAACCAGTGGAACAATTAATGGTTATGACCTGATGAACAATGAAAACACAGATCGCTTGAAAAACAAATGAAAACTGTATAATTGTTCAGAATAATTTTTTCTACAAAATTCAAAATCTTTTACCATCAAAAGAAGATCAGTTTGGAGTCAAAACATACGAACCTTTTTGAATTTTCTGCCGGGGTGAATTTAGGATTTTCTCGAGGAGGTGGAATTTCAAAAGTTTTTCAAAAATTTTGCCGACTTTTTTTCAGGTGGACCAAATTGATTTCCGAGCACTCCCAGAACATCATAAAGACCCTTTGAAAAAACTTCTCGCGCCGCAGGCAAATTTTTGAAAAAAAAAAACAGGTCAAAAATGCCGTTTTTGGACAACAGTTTTTGGAGGCGCGCGCTCTCCTTTATAATTAGCATATATTGGCACCACAGGTGCCTTTAGAAAAATTTAATGATTGGTCGGCCAAAAATGGACTTCATAAAAAAATACCAAAGAGGGACCCTTTGATTGGTGAGAGGTTCGAATCTCTGAGAAGGGGGAAGAGGGGCGTTCGGAACCCAGACCAGACAGAAGGAACCCAGACCAGACAGAACGTAAGCAGACATAGCGTACCCAGACATAACAAACCCTGAGGAAGTACTACGCCTCACTTGGAGGCGTAGCGATTTGCATATACGCCGACTTAAATTCAAACGCAGCATTGGCAAGTTTCAAACGAAGTCTTTGCAAGTATGAACAGAGCTTGTGCAATAAACCGATGTTTCAATAAAGCGAATCTTGATTTTGCAAAATACGTTACAGAGGTGAATTTAGGGAAATTCAGGGTTTCGACCACTTCACTGCAAATTTGTTATTTTTCTTCGATGTCCTTTCTTGGCTAATCGACCCCAAATTTTTTCTTAAGACCCCTTAGGTGCCAGAAAATGTTACTTTTGATGGGATAGCGCTCGAAAAAATACGAAATATTTAATTCAAACATTCCAAAAAGCTCTAAAAGGGCTTTTTTGGCCAATGTTTTCCAAAAAAAATTTAGCGCGGTGCAAAAATTTTCACAAAAAAAAATTCCTGAGTTCAAAACATTTTGCTGCTTGGGAGAGTTTTCTAGGTCAACTGAAAAACAATGAATGCTATATAATTGGGAAAAAATTATCATGTAGGGGGAGGATGATAACTTTGTTCAGAGCTGGAGTTTTCAGCTAATGGGAATCGAGCATTTTTCCCGCATCAGTGAGCCATTTTTTGCTCCACTTAAAAATGTGGGGGAAGAAGATCTCAACTTGGTCTAGTTAGGGTAAAGATGTTAACTTGGTCATATAATTGCTCAGCGTAATAATTAACTGGAAATATTATAATATTATTTATCAAAATCTTAAAGTTTTTTTTAAAGAAAATCAATTGCGTGGTCAAATTAAATTAACAAACATTTTGTAAATTCCTGCTCATCTCAAAAAGATCTCTTGTTTTATTTGAAAAATAATCTTTTTTTTTCTCTTTTTAAAATGTAAACATTTTGAACTGGCAAACTTTACATTTCTAAGTTAAAATAAAATTCACCATTAGTGTTTTTGCAGAATTTATTCTAAAAATTATTTTACTTTTGTTAAAGTTTTATAAGAAATAATACAGCTTCCTACTCACTGGCAAAATAAAAATAGATAAAAATTTCTACTTTTTGGACTATTTTTTCTGTAACAAAATTTTCCGGGACCCAAATGTATATGCAATCTAGATAATGATTAAAACAATTAGACCCTGGCCACAAATGATGTCAAGAACCAAAACAATTCAAAAAATATACTAATTAGACACGCTGTAAACGGCAGCTTGCCTTAAGCAACAATTAAATGTTTCTTTCGATGACTGCTCGAAAATCTTGTTACGATTTTTAAAAAAAAGCAACTCTCAGTTAATTTTGTAAGCAGCTTTACTCCATATGTTGACTTTAAAAATGACAAATCTTGATAAAAGCTATAAATGTTTTCATAGACACAAAATGAGGGCATTAGTGAAAAAAAATTTTTGAGCCATGATATTTTTGGGAAGTTTTGTTCTGCTTTTGCATCTGTACTAAGTTCAATCCAACTTGAAACAAATTCTCAAAAACGTTCGGAAGTTCACCATAAGTTGACGTTTTGTTTTCCATTCCGATAAATCTCAAGATGACCAAAGTTTGCTAAAAAGAACTTGATGTTTCATTGTAAAATTAAGTGAGTAAAAGTAACGAATAAATTGATAGCTGAGCATCCCATGACGCAGATATAAAATTTTCGTTTTAATTCAATGGAATGAAACTTTAGTTTGAGAAATAGACCTATAAGCTTCAAAATAAAGAGTTTAATCAAGCAAGTATGGCATTGTAAGAACAAGAAAAAAAAACAATTAAACTAGTGTTGTACGAATTGCAATACTATTTGTGGATCTGTTTTAGGAAAAAAAATTTGCGTGATACTTCAAAGATAGATTAAAAAGCAATCAACAAAACCCCCCAAAAATGCATTAGTTTTTTTAGGCAATTTTTAGTGATAGGGGTATAGAGGATGACAAATACGAATAAGGAAATAAACTGTTTGAGGGCTTTTGAATCTAATAATAGATCAAAAAAATCCGATTTAAAATTACGAGGCTCAAATATTGAGTTGAATAAGTCTGCAAAAAAGAAATGGAATTTTTTTCACCAATTATTTTTTTAAAAATGTTGGACAAAAATATAACATTTAACATTTAATGGGGTTTACGTGACGAACTTTTACGGCCCATTGCTGAGAGGATCTCCTCACAGAGAAAATTGGATATTGATTGTACTTTCCCGGTCCGAGTGAAAAATTTGGGGGTGATATTGAAAGGGTTGAAAATTGTACAAATGATCTCAATTTGAGAGGTAACATCCTTGTAAGAAGAAGAATTATACTTTTAGAAGGGTTTCAAACTGCGATGTTGAAAAACTGTGAAGGATGGGAGAACATTTGCAATGCAGGGAGCGAGAAATAGGTTAGAAATGGAAGCGGTTTTGGTGATTTTTGTATTTTATATTGCTATAATGCGCCACTAATTGGAATTAATTCGACACACGCTGTAAACTTTTGTCTCTGGAGAATTTGACCCACGAATAATATCACCCCTCCTCTAAAAAAGCCCTCCTATGTTTATGCTCTAATAACGCAATATGACGCCACCTATTGCGCCGTTTGATAAACAATTTGGTTAATTTTTATGTAGCAGTAGATATTTCTGAAAACTAAAAATTAATAATGGGGAAAATGCGTTATCTCCAGACAATCTAAAACATAAATAACGGTCTTTTCGGAAATTCTCATACCTAATAAAGTTTAGCTCAAAATTTATATGACTTAAGATAACATTTGAATTGAATTGATAATAGCCGATTCGAAGAGCTATTATTACTAAAATAGGGAGTTTTCAAAAGTGATGAGCCAAAGTACAACTATAAGAGTCGAAAGCAAAAAAAACTGATAAATTACCTGAATTGAACATGTTTTTTGGAATTAATTCAAGTCAAATTCTTATGTATTAAGTTTTGGCTTTATTTCAATTAATACAAAAATCGGACGAAAATTTCGTAAATTAGTGAAATAATTGTTTAATTTGCAACAAATTATGACTCTGATTTTATTTTGGAGAGAAAATGGTTTGTTTTGGTTGATGCAAGAAAGCAATTAATGAATTTTTACCGCAAATCCCGATTCACAGTTTCAATAAATTTTAAAAGAAATAATGAATAGTGAAAAAAGTACGAAGAATAAGTATTCACTTTTGCTAAAGTAAAGCCATATGTAATATAAAACCAAAAAAAAGTTGTCTCTTTTCGACTCAGAAAAAAGAGAAGAAATGTTACACTTTCACCGGAAGTGTAGAAAGAAGGATTACAGGCACACACATTGCATTTTAAAACTAACTTTGCATCGAAGTCCAGAGCAAATAAATTTAGACATAAAATTGGCACTGCCAGTTCTATTGATAGAATTGATAGTATTAACTCTGATATATGACCCTGTGTTTATTGCTATACCACCTTCTCAAGTGAAATAGAAACGTCTTTTTTATCCGGCTTAACAACAGCAGGGCTAAGGTTCTTTTTTTTAACTTACGTAATCCGTCCGTCAAAAACAGACGCCACCAATTGTCCGCTGGTTCATTTTATTATTTTTAAGGGCAGACCGGTTTGATTTTTGGCTCTAAATATATAGCGGAACACAAACATAGAAGCAAAATCAAATAAATTACACTCGAAAAAAAATAAAAGGAGGAGCAAGATTGCTCGTATCAAGGCGGATCTTTAAATGTTCCGATTGCCTTTAAGGCATCTGAAAAAGTTTTTATTTTTAAATTGATAAACTTAAAACAAATTACCGAAAAACTTCATTTTTATGCAAAGTGCAAAGTTTTCTTACGCAATGTCAATGAAAAGTACTTTGCTACTTATTGCCGGAAAAAAAATGCACAAAAAATTTGCCAAGTGTTTAGCCCCTTTAAACTTAGCTTTTTTGGTATCGAAGGCAGCCTCAGGATTTTTAAGGGCCGGCCGTATGTCGTAAAAATCAACATAAAAACCGTTTGATGACGCGGGATCAAATTCTTGAGTTGGAGAGCGTTCAATGCTTGCACCTTCTAAATCTGTCCTTTTTGTGTCTGTTCATACGGACCAATAAGGTTGCCTCGAATCAATTTAGAATGATTTGGGAGCCGTACTTTTTATCGCTCATGCAATGTTTAATGAAAACTGGTAGGCTCATTATTTATTTCAAATCGACCAAATTGACAAATTTTAAATGTCTCAATTTTGCTTTGTAGCTCAAAATTAGCTTTGTAGGTCAATATTAGACATTCGACCTAATTTCAGTTTCTACCGATTTTTAAAATTGGTTTGCAACAATTTAGCAGGAAAAAATGTTTTGAAAAAGAAACTATAGACAAAACTGCTCGTATCAGGGCAAAACCTTGACTGTTCCGACTGCCTTTTAAGGTCTATGGAGCAGTAATAACATAGAAAATTTAAAAATAATAAAATAAAATTAAATTTTTCTTTTCCAGAAAAGTTGAGATTTTTTGTAAAAACATCCCCCCACACGCCATATTAACTATAGCGTGATATAATTTGCTCCTATTAACAAATCAATTATGGCATATAATCTTCCTTGAACCAATTTTTAACTATTTCTAAGACGGATCAAATCTCGCTTACGCGTTAATAGCGCGAAATATATCCCGCGTTAATTGTCCCAAACCGGCCAAAATGGCAATCTGTAAACCCTCATAACTTTACGAAAAAAGATCAAAAGTGGAATATCTTTTCAAATTTAAGCTCAGGACAACAATACCTTTTGAATGATATAAAAAAAATCCGTCAAAAAATGGCTAGTAAAAAAGTCGAAATTTGTCTGAAGAAAAAAACCCCACCCTGAGCACAAATATTCCGTTACTTTCGTATCGAAAGTTGGAACATTCATTGTTTTCAGTTGAATTTGAATCTAAGTACTGTATTATGGTATGCTTTTTTAATTGCGCAAAAAACGTTTTTCAAATTATAAAGAAGTTTTTGTAATATAAAGCCGAGTCAAACGTTATGTTTAATGATAAATGGTATTAGGCAACAGACTCTAATGCTACAAATAATTTTTCAGATTGCGTAAAAATGTTTTCAAAAATTTATAATTTTTCAGGTTTGGTGCAAAAAATCTTTGATTGCTAGAAATATTTGTTTCCGGAAGCGGTACTACTATGATACAGTTTTCACTTGAAAATAATCAAACAAAACACCTAGAGCTCTCAAATTGTCTAACTATTATGAGTTCGACATTCAAAAATATGACGCAGTATATTTTCAAACAAGTTTCCTTATTAGTATTACTTAAAACCTCCTCTCTTGACGTTCTAAGTTGGAAAATTCAAAAAATGTCTAAAATGAACTTTGATGACAAACAATGTAACCTATTTTTGGTGGTAAAACCGTCAAATTTTTTGATGTAAAATTTGGTTGTAACCCAGTTTTGATTGTAATTTGTTCACAAACTGGTTTTCAGACTATTACATGCGAAATGCATGCAGGGCCTGTCTATCAGTGTTGCTTTTTTGAGTACCACTATCATAGTAGTACCCACGAAGAAACAAAAAGATAAATTTCTATCAAACTTTGGAGTAAAAAAAATAGTTTAAAAATATCGAGATATCAAACATATATCATAAGACAGAATTTTTTTACTGAGAACTAATACAAATAAGGCTCTAATGAGCAAGCAAGCAAATACGCAAGCGATCAACAAAAGAATCAATTATAAATTTCAACTTTTGCTATTTCAAAAATTTGTAACAACTTAGACCAACCGGGAAGTGGACTATAGTATGTTTTTTTAAGCCGCTGGTGATAACTTTATAATTCCAAATTTAGACTCTGTGTTCGGCTTACTGGCGCGGAAGAGTTAAGAGGGAGCTTTGAATAACAATCAATTCAAAATCTCAACAACGTCATGTCGCATTAAAACTTACAAAACAACCCTTACGGCATAGAGCACCTACAAAAATAACGCCCGACTAGCATACTAAATGAATGGAAAAAGCAATTTTGACACAACGGTATGACCAAGGAGTGAACTTATTATTTTTTAAAAACGTTCTTTCGTTTTAAGCCATGAATTACAATTTCAGCGAGACTTTAACTTATCCCAATCCCGGGATTAGCCCAATAAACCCTGACGAACAGTCATATATTTGCAGAATATTCTAGCATTTCTGAAGTGTCGCAAGTGCAAAAAGCTTCATGAGTCAATTTGAATAAAAAATTCTAAGCTTAAAGTATAAAAACTTTAAAGAAATTATAACAGTTTTCGATAGTTTGCTCTCACCGAGTTTGTATGCTAACAATAACAAGATATTATAGATATTACACCAGTTTGGTGTTGGCATACGCATTAGATATTTTGCGTGTAAAACAAACCCCTCCCTAGTTTTTAACGCCTCCCAAAATCACGCCTTGAACCCTTGAATTTCTGTTTTTTTTCACGGTTTTGTTTGAGTTTTTGCAGCAATAAAATATGTAACATGATCGTTCGGACCAAGTTCCGTAGAGAAACGTGGTGTTCTGTCGTGATTTTCTCGAAAAAAAAATATAGCATAGAAAGACGAAATAGTCGAGTAACAGAAATTTTGAAAATTTTTAAAGCCTGATTCATTCTAAATTAGGAAAAGTTCAAAAATAATTTTGTTTAGAGAATTGATAACTTTGTGTCAGAAATGAAAAGTTATTTGAATATTTTTGCATACCATTTTTTCTAAACCATTTTTTTGAAAGTCTCTGTGAAATTTATGTGCTAATTGCACCACAACCAACACTCTTTTTTTTTAAACAATCGTCATCAGATCAAATCCTTTAAACTGAGCTGTAAAAAAAGTGGGTGCATAATAGTCGTTATTTATAGCTGATTGTGACTACAAATTTGTATTTAAAAAAATTCTCTGAAATTTGTATTTCGATTTTTTTTCTCTGAGAAACCAATGAACTCATCTGTTGTAAATAAAATGTCAAAAAAGAGTTTGAGAAAAAAATTGACTTTAGACTGACAATGTCCAATTAACATGATTTGACGTTTTCTTTTTGTCAATTACCAACGGTTGAAAACAAAACAACTAGTTTATTTAGAAGTTTTCGGAGGCTTCACTACTCCAGCTTTTAAATAAGACTGGCCGAAAACAGCTATATTTCCCTAAAAAATGTTCTCTTGCGCTGGCAGTTGCTGTAATTGGCTTTAAAAAGAATGTAAATCTGGTATTTACAGATATTATCAGAGTCAGGCCAAAATTTTCAGAATATTGATTAACATAATTCACCCTAATTCTTCATGTTAACTTTACACAAAAAGAGCTTAAGTTTGGGCTTTTCAAGTAAAAATGTCGGGCTGAGGTTTTCACGCTTTTTGACTATTTACATGGACTATGACTGCCGACAATGCCACTCAAATAAATTTAATTTTGGTTGCAAAAACGCGCTTTGTAAAAATAGATCTTTCAATCATGAATTGGTTGGATTGGAATAGAAACTACATGTTAATTAAATCAAAGGTTGCTACATCAAAATATCACTTTTTTCATTAAGAACCAAAAACTGTTCTCTTGCGGTTGAACTGTAAAAGTACAAATTCGGGAGGAAAGGCCTCATTATGAATGGACCAAATAATGGAAAAAAGATCACAGGTTTACCAAAATTTTAAATAATCTGCGTTATTCTGAAGAAAGAAAGCAAATTCATGACTTTTAGTTAAATTTTGGCCGAATAAAAATACAGAAGATAATTCAACCAGGCTGACACATCCTGTGAGTGCACCCGAATCGAAACAGAAACTGATTATTAAAACACCTACCATTATCAGCGCAAAGCGCGCTCTTCGCCAAAGTTTTTTTTAAAATTCTGTCTGACGAAATGACAAAAGTTTGTACCCAGTTGTTTTTTTTTTTGCAGTCACAAAAATTTTTATACAATCTAGCAATCTAAACAAATTGAAGCCCTCAGCTCAAATTGATATAAGTTTTTTGTGTTAGACCAATTTGATTTTTAATACAAAAAATCAAAATGGTCGAAAAAAAAATCTTACAAAGTTTTCAAAAAACTTTATTTTTGAAAACTTTTATAAGATTTTTTTGTCGTAAAAGCTCATGAGCTTAAATTTTTTTGAAAAGCTCGCATTGATTGAACAAAAGTTACTCAGAATTATATTAAAACTGTTTTGGGTGGACTTGAGACTATGGGCAAAATATTTTTTCCATTCAAAACTTCTTTTACAAAACACATTTTGTGGTCCTAGATTTTTCCCAAAAGCGCCTTGAGCACCAATATATACTGCGCTAGTTTTGAGCGCGGAGCGATTGCTTAAAAAACGCTATGTTTGGTCAAAACGTTCCAAAAAATGCCCAACACGGAATTTTCTCGAGGCTTAAGTTTTTGCCTCTAATCAGATTTGGTAGCTCTAAGACATTGAAAAACATCACACTGAACAAGAAGATTATGAATTGAAGATTGAGTTTTTTGTATAAAGTAACAGTGTTTTATTTTCGGTTTTGTTTATTTTCGGAAGTAAATTGTAGCAAAGTCGGGTTATTTATATAGTGGTAATATATCCAGTTTGGAAACACAAATAAGCACGATAACTTTTTGTTATAACTAGCTTGGTTCAACTAGTTAGGATAAGATAACATTTCAGCCCCAGGGAATTTTCTGGAAATGTAATTCTGGAGGGGAATTAACAAAACACAGGGCGACTTTAAGCCCCGAATGGAGAAATCAATTTTGGAAAAGAAGTTCTTTGTGACCGGCTGAAAAAAGACACAGGGTAATAATCCATGCTAGTCCAGACCCGCAAGGGACAATAAGGCTAATTAGAGCGAGCTCGGGTTGTGTTGGAATTGATATTACACCATCATAGCAAAAACTTATCTTCCATGCTCGTATTTCCTGTTCTCACTCCTAACGATGACATAAAATTCAGTTGAGACTAAACAAAACAACAAAATAATCATGCCTTTTTGTATCAACAAAAGTTCTGGAACAGTAAGCCGGAATCATTTTGTATAAAAAGACAGTTTTTTGCCAATGCTTTCAAAGAATCAGTTTTCGGTTCAAAAATAACCAAACAATAGGTTTGAGTGACGCGTTTTATCAAGCGATCAATTGCATTTTTAATGAAGCTTAAATGATTTACTTACAAAAAAAATCCTGAGCAAGAAAGATTTTTCAAATCTAATTAGCCAGCGCCACGTGGCTATTTTGTTTGGACTCTTGCCCAAGCGAAACCTTTTTATTTTGTACGGCTATGGAAAGTTGGTTCAAGAGAACATTTTACCACCAAAATCAAATTAGGGAGGAGATCGTTCTTTTGGTTGAAACCATTCTTTTTCAACCAATCAGAATTCAGCACTTTGCATATTGCATATTGACTTTATTGTTTAATTTTGCCTTTCAATTTTTGAATGAAAATTGTGCTATTGGGCAAAAGTTTGAAGCTAAAATTGTTGAAGAAAGTATGCAAAAATATATCACTTTTTTATACCAGTTTGGGATAAAATGACTACAAATTCATTTTGCGACTCAAAATTTAAAGGCGTTTAAGAAAAATACTCGTTTTTTGACCAGTTTGCAAGGACTGATATCTAGAGTCGCAAAATATCAATTAAATAGAAGTACGCAATCGAGCTCATTGTTGTAAAACTAATGTGGGAAGAAAGTAAAAAAGTAAGAAAATGTAGACGTTTTGTTTTATGATGAGTTTGAATAAATTGCCTAGCTTTTAAGTGCTTTATATTACTATCCTGAATTTGTCTGTAATAATCGAATTTTTGTGTTGAAAATTTTCTCACGTTTTTCATCATTTGTTGTTCAACATGTTCAAAATGCTCAACAATAAGTCATTTAACAAAAATTTTCGGATTATCAGCAAAAACAAACGCTGATTTTAAGTCGGATCCACTTCGTTACATATTTTTTGACAAGCGGTTAATAGACTAAAAAAGTTTGACCGACTAGCATAAAAATTTATAAGTGAAAATCGTATCATCTAGAACAAAAAGTTGAAACACAAAATGCATTTGATATAAAAATCAAAATAGTTTACAAAAGAGATAGTATGAAAAGTTGTTTTTCACTTATTTCACATTTTGAAGGGCCATCAGCGAATGGTTCAAACCATTATAGGTCGAAATGTGACTGATTGCGATTAAGGTTTTCAGGAATTTCATTTGCTTGTTGATTGCCTGAAATCACAATAATCAGTTTTATAGTTCTCAGAAATGCAAGTTTCATTTTGAACGGATTATGACTGCTGTATTGTTTTTCTGAAAAATCAAACTCTGAAAATCATGCAAGAAGTTAGTTTTTCAAGCTAGTCGAGCCGTCACCGTTTTGACGATAAACGAATGAAATACTCTAAAAGTTATGATCGAGACAGAGTTAAATTTCATCTTGGAATGATCTCCAGTCATTTCAGGCAATTGTATAATCAACCTCAAAAAGATCCAATTAATCAATTTCCGACATTGAATTATTACAGTCAAGTTTTTTGATCAAGAAAATTCTGCCAATTTGAAATTTATTTTGAAAAAATTCATCTTAAAAAAGTTTATCTAATTTTGTTTGATAATTCAATCCTTTTCTGGTAAAGCCGTCCTACGTTTCTGTTGGTGATACAATTTAATTGAGTGATAATAAGTTTAAAAAAGTAGCAGCACTGATTCAAGCACACCTCCTTACTACAATAGTATGAATTTAAAAACTTTGTTCAACAGCGCCAATGAAATTTTTCATCAAGTGCCGAAATAAGCTTTAGAAGGCTTCAAACTTACCTCAACTCAAAATAATAACAATGTTATCGTATCAGGGCGAAGACCTGAGTGTTTTGATTGCCTTCGGAGGTCTATGGAGCAGTAATAAAATGAAAAAATTAAATGTTATAAGAAAACGAATTTATTTTGAGATTTTTTGTGAAAATCATCCCCCCACACGCCATACAAAATTCAAAAGGATAAATTTCGCTCCTGTTTATTAGCCAATTATGGTAAATAAACTTCCTTCAACCAATTTAATTGTCTCAAATTGGCCAAAATGGCAATCTTTAAACCCCCATAATTTAACGAAAAATGACCGCAGGCGAAATATTTTTTCAAAGTTAAGCTCAAGACAACAATATGGTTTGAATGATATAACAAATCCCATCAGAATGGCTATTTAATGATTCGAAATTTGACTGAAAAAAAACCCACCCCGAGCAGAAATATTCCGTTACTTTCGTTACGAAAGTCGGATAAAAAAAAGTTAAAAACGCATAATAAAACATCAAACTTTCAAGTTCAGCTCAATCTAGTTTCAAAAATTACCAATTGACTTTGTCAGAATAAAAAGCAGGACAATTTTTTTGTAAATGCAATTTACGATATAATTTTTTCAAAAGCCCAAAATAACGGAAATCATACATTAAGATTGCATAGATTTAAAATAACAAACAAGGTCAACTTATCACCACAAATAAGTGTATGAACAATCCATAAAATTGTTGGACAATTTCATCTAAGTTTTCGGGCTTACATCCAAAAATTTAAATGAGAACTTTGTCAAAAACTTACTATATTAGAGAAATACTACCAAAATATAAGAACAACAATGATAAACAGTTGGTGAGCATATAGCACAGAATGCTTCGACCACAATGATTAAACTGAGAGAATTCAAAATTGAGAAAAAAATTAGTTTTTTGAAAACCATGTTTAGTTTTTGATTAATGGGTGGTCAATAGAAAATCATTGGACTAAACGAAAAGTTAGTGAACATGAAAACACGAAAACTTGCAACACTTTGTACATCTTGGTTAAGGTACACTTCATCTAAATTTCTTTTTGTCTGCTTAAATAGTTTTTGGAAATTATTCATAGATTAAGGAAAATAAAGACAGCCCAAACGAGTTCTATGTTGTTTTACAGAATGTTTGCCCAAATTTTGAAGAAAAAAAACCAACTGTTTTATGCATTTTGGTTTTGAGTTTTTCTTGCAAAATAAGCTCATAGATCATGCCTTTTTGCCCACACTTTGGGAATTAAATTCAACAATTTCAGAACAAGGAACTGATGAAATTGTTTGTGGTCATTTGAAACCCCGAGTAAACTCTTTGCGACTAAATGGAAGGAGTCCAGTCGACTACATACAGTTTTGAATATATCCGAGTCTTCAATTAAGTTGTCCGATAGTACCGAGTCGACGACAGAGTTTGACGTATTCTGAAGTTGGTCACGATTTTACCTTGATTTAGGCAAATTCTTTTGAAGATTAGCCACATTTTCCCCACCATCTATGTATACATAGTCGCAAAAAGTTGGAATAGACAGAATTAATTAAAAAGAGCAAATGACTCAAAAAAAAATTTTGCACAAAAGCTAATTTTTCTGACACAAAATATGACTCAAGGTCACTTAAAAACTCAAATGTGCAAGCAAAAATTCCCCAAAAATGGCAAATTGCGTTTATAATTATTTCTGTCTGTTCCAATTTTTCGCTATAATAAGTAGCAAAAAATTGGAACAGACAGAAATAATTAAAAAGAGCTATCAACTGATTTCAACGACTTTTTCCTTGCAAAAGTTGAATTCAGACTACCTTGAAAACCTCACCGGGCAAAACTTGAAATGTGAGGTTGTCGATTATCCGACGGTTATGCAAGACTAATTTTCAAATATTTCGACAAAAATCCTCATGTTACCATAAACGATTTAACGAAAACTGTAAAAAAAGCCAAATCGACAGTTTATCGTGTCGTCTTACAACGACGTTTATCAGACATTAGTTATACTCAAAAAAGAGAAAACTTTAGGTAGCCCAAAAAACGGACACTATTGAAGACAGCCAAATGTTAGTCTACAAAAAATTTTGGCCGCTCTAAGCAATAAATTTCCAGTCTCACGATTTGCAATCTGCAATTGTGTTGAAAAATTATTTACGAGAAAACAGTATTCCTCTTCTCAAATGGCCCGTTTTAACCCGAAAACCAACCCGATCGAAAATGTTTGGGGGAAAGATCAAAAAACAGTTGGCTTTGGATCCGCCAAAAACTCCCGAAGAAGCCATCCAAAAAGTTCGCGACATTTGATTGTTTGCCCAAAAATTACGCACAAAATCTTGCCCTTAGTGTTCCTCGTCGTCGACTTCAAAATGTGATTGAAGGACGTGGCTACAAATTTTCAGCGAAAATTTCTGCTAGGTGAACTTTCGATTTTATGTTTGTTTCTTTTTTAGTTTTTGCTTTTGTCTTGACATTTGCTCTTTAATCAATTCTGTCGCTTCCAATTTTTTGCAAGTCTCTTTGCCAATTAAAGTTATCTTAAAACTAATTGCAATAGATTATCCAAAAATGAAAAGTATTAAAGTTCAGAACATGGCTCAGAAGTCGGATACAAATAAGACTGCGTACAAAACAAAGCTCCAAAGTTTTTTTCGATTGTAACAAAAAGAGAAGGTTGCATCTTTATTTATTCTCGCCAAAACGTTGGGTTAATTATAATTTTAAGTTAATGAAACAATATAGCAACAATGAAAGTCATAAATAAGTTGATTCAGTATCAATAACAATAATCCTTCATCATCCAAAAAGCGGATCTAAATTTCGATGAGTGAGAGGCCAGTTTTAAAAAATTCATCAGCCTTTTTCCAGGCTGGCAACGTTTTTTTTTGCATTCTTCAGACTTAGCCATACAAGAAAATAGCTTTCTAGATCATTCAAGCCTATTTTCCTCTAGAAAATTCTTCAATCAAAACATGAATTTAGGTTGCTCATTTGGACTTTTTGCTCAAATTTTGATTGAAATGAGTATTGCTCTATGTGCAGGGATTTATTATACAATTCAGCTCCAGCTAACGATTATCCATTAATGATTATGCTACCTTACTTCTCAAACCGATTTGGGAATAATTAAAAAAAAAATTACTTTTTTTCAGCCAATCAAAATTTGATGACTAGTACACATAAAAGCTGAGCTATTTTTTCCGACTAAAACAAAAGGACGAAAATACTTGGCTTGGTCGATTTGGATTTGATATAGTTATTTAAATAAGGTTCGCACCAACATGAGAAATTGCAGTTACAATGAGGAATCACTTCGTTGTACAAAAACAAGGGAGGCTATTAAAATGACATAAAATGTCCAAATGGCGCAAAACTTGCAACCAATCAAAATTCTTTAAACCCTCCCAAAATGACTGATTTTCACACTATGCTTCCTTAAACTTTTCGGTTCAAACCAGATTCTGATTGGCTAATAACATTATCTGTCATTCGACCATCCTGCCACAAAGGGATTAGTTTCCCATGGATTCGCATTGGGTGTTTTTGTCATGAAAACAGCCCCCCACCCCAATTTGCATTGGACTTACATTGATAGGACGTATGGAGCTCGTCTGAGACGTCGTAGCCCTTCATGTTGTTCGCTTGACACTTCCACGTCAGCTCGGGCTTCTTCAGGTCAATGTCTGTGATCTTGATTGACCTCTTCAGGTATTTGCCCTCACTCGTGCGGGTGTCGTCGATGATGCGCACCCAACCGAGTTCTATGTCATTGCCGTCCAGCATGAATTTGATCATGGGGGCTGAAACAGTTCAAAATTCCACCACGAGAACAAAGTGTCTCATAACAAGGGCCTTTCTTATTCCGCTCTAACTGTCAAATTTTAAATTATGAAATATGAAAACATATGTGAAAATATAAATGCATCTGCTCTATGTTGAAAGCAAATTATTTCCCAATCAAAATATAGTTTAAACATCGCGTTTCTAAAAAAATGATTGCCTGCCGAGTTTAAATGGGGCGGAATAAGTAAAAAGCCCCTAAAAGAAAGTTCGGTTTTAAATCCAAACAATTGCTACTGGGAGGTGACATGAATTTGACCATGGGGCTGAAATAAAAAGCTCAAACTGAGCGAACAAATTTTAAGGTGAAATTTCTAAGGTACTTCCATGTTTTTCTTTCAGCGTTTGCGTTTTTCAATTAATGTTTTGAAAACAATTAGTACAGGCGTTTCGAATTACTCCAAAAATGAAGGTAAAAATATCGTTTGCGGTTGAGAGATAATCATCCGTCATCAGGGGCGGTTTTATGTAGGGTGGCGGGTGGTGGGGTTGGGTTTCGGGATTCGAACCCATTACCAACCAAAGGGTACTATTTCCCCCCTTTGGTATTATTTCATGACGTCCATTTTCCGCGCCGAATAACCCTAAAAATTTTCTTAAGACACTTTCGGCGCCAAAATATACTAATTTTGAAGAGGAGCGCGCGCCGAAATTGGTCAAAATTTTCCAAATATAGGCCAAAAACGGTTTTTATTTCAAAAAGGAAAATTGTTCAAAATAGGGTTCTTATAGTGATTTAGGAGAGCTATGAAATTCATGTTGGTCGACGTAAAATAGTTGACAAAACGCTCAAAAAAATTTTGAAAATCCGCCCTCCCCTCTTGCGAAAATTCTAGATCCGCCCCTGTCTGTCATGGTATATAAAATTTTTTTATTGAAATAAATTTGAGTATCAGACGCAATTCACTGAAATGGTCAATCAAGATTTACCTGATTTGTTTAGGATGTCGAGAAATGGTTCGCTAACGATTATCTTAGTCTAAAGCTGAATGAAAATGATGAATAAAATTTAGTTTTCTGTTTGAATGTGAGATGATTTTTAAATCTAAGTTTGATTTTTTAAAATCTGCAGGGCTTGAAAATTCACTCACGTCGGAACGATGACACTTTTTTGTGAGATACAACAGCTGAAAAAACCCTCAAGTTAAAAATAGCTTTTTAATTTGCATCTGGTAGCTACAAAATATTATCTGAGGACAGAATCAGTACATCAAACTGAAGATTTTGATAGCCCGATTTAGTCCGTAAGAATCGACCGCCAGGACGAGGCACGCGAACTGCTTGCAAAGGCAGTTATTTTTCCGAATTGAGGCTCAAACTTGCTCAACAGTTGCTTGCTAACTCAAAACTAGCATCTACTTCGACAATGGCTGTGTGCTGGTCAAATTTCTCGACGGAAATAGTAATAATTAGCACCAGATAGCATCCGAAAACTGACGTTTTTTCATATGATGTAAACGTAAAACAAAACAAGTTAAAGTTGAATTTTTTTTTGCTGTTTAGCATCTGATTTGAAGTTGCTTTATTTTTCAAATCTTGAAGATTCAATGTTTTTAAGCGGTTGTGTATAAAGTAAACTAGGTGTACCTTGATTTCGGGACCACAAAAAGAGAAAACAAGCAATTTAAACGAAAATTTTGAGCATTGCTTCTCTACTTAAAAAGACAAAAACTGAAACTTTAGCGCTGAGCTGACATGTTGCCAAGCTGCAATCTGATGCTCCAATGATTAAGAGTTAGCCAACAGTCTAGATTGTTTGACTTATAAGCTACGAAAAAATGAGTAAGGTTTAAATTCTGTACTTCTGATTCAACAAAATTTCAAATTTATCTTAAGGTAGAATTATTGCATATGATCAGGGGCAGATCTAGGATTTTCTCGAGGGGGGGGGGGGGGGCGGATTTCCAAAAAACTTTCAAAATTTTTGTCGACCCCTTTTTAGGTCGACCATATTGATTTTTGAACTCTCGCAAAGCAGTTCTGTCCCTATTTTGGCCAAATTTTCTGCGCCGCTGCAAAATTTTGAAAAATACGCCAAGAAAGGCGTTTTTAAGCAATTTTTGGAAAACTTTGACCAAAAATTCGCGTTTTTTCGGCGCGCGCTCCCCCTCAAAACTTGCAGATATAGGCGCCAAAGGCGCCTCTAGAAAACTTATAGGGTCCATCACCAAAAATGTATATTGGAAAACAGTACAAAGGGGGGACCCTTTGGGTCGGCAGGGGGTCGAATCCCTGAGGAAGCGCGTCCGCCCCCTCCCTAAATCAGCCCCTGCATATGATCAAGTTTATTGTTTTATTGTTTTAATTGCTTGCTGGCTCATTTTTCGGAGTCGTTTTTTCAATACATCTGTTGCAAATTTAAAACTGCCCGAAACAAAAAGCGTGTGAATTAAATTTGTAGTTAATGTGAGTAAGCTTGCTTAAATCAAATTAAAGTCCAAAAAATGGTTCGGTGAAGAGAATTAAACAATTTATTTGAAGAACAATGCTTGAAATGTAAGATTCCCTTTCTGGTCAATCAAACAGAGCGTTTCATTCAAAGAACTTTATTCTGAAGCATCCAGAAAAAAAAAAACTTGTTTTCAGCAGTTTTTCCCGATTTTATAACAAGTCTTTTTGAAGATTTTTTTTTCAAATCGGATTGATTGATCAAAAATCTGTAAAAATTTATAAAAAGTCTTTTTCAAAATTTTTTTTTCAAGTCGAATTGATTGATCAAAGATGCCTCCGATTTCATCAAATTTAAAACTAAATGTTGTTGCTGCTTAAAGACAGCTTTAAGGATTATTGTTCCGACTATTGAAAATCGGGAGGAACTTTGTCTTTGGGTCTGTTTTAGTTTTTTTTCCACGAAAATGAGCTACCACAAATAATTATCGGAAAAATTTGGGTGGTACATTTTATTAACGCTCTTTCAGTCATGATTTGAACGACCCTGAAATTTTCCAAAAAAATATCGAGAAAAGTCAGTTTAAATTTTTTTTATTTTTAGTTTAATTTCGAACAAAAACATATGTAACGAGTGTAACGTTTGTTATATGAAAATATGGAAGTTAACTAATTTTTTTAAATAGTTTTAGGTTCAAAATTTAATTTTACGATCACGGAATTGTATATAGATTAATAGTTGAAACAAAAACTAAACAAGTTTTAAGTAGCTAAAATAAATTTAGTTATCATTTTATCGTATTTAACCAAACTTGTCACAAATTCCAAAGTATTTGGCTAAGATTGACCCAATTGTCATTTTTGAACAAACATAACGCTTTGTGCAAAGCATTTGAACTTCGAAGATTTGAAATATTACTTCTTTTTCATGTATAAAATGCTGCACGCAGTTTTTCCGGAAAAAAATTGAGTTTTTTATTCAAATAATCAAACAAATCCATTAAAAAAAATTCAGTGCATTTTTTATATTCTACTGTTTGTTTTAAAATTTTAATTTCAGAAAATTTTTATTTTGTGCAATTTTGCTTTGTTGGGAGAGAGACTCAATCGTAAAAAAACTATTTTCTGGAACTTTTCGTTTTTCGTAAGGATATTACAAAATTGTGTTCAAATAATATATTTTCCAGGTTTAGTGCCTTCATTATTGATATAAAAAGAAGACAAAATTGAAAAATAAAAACTGTTTGGAGTAAAATTTATTCTGAAGCTGCTCTAATCTTAAAAAGGCTGCACTAAAACTTTAAAACTCAAGGTGTCAATATCTTCATTTGGGTATAAAATTGTTTTGAGGAAAATTATGATTTCGATCGCCAAAGTTTGTCTGGATAAATTTTCTGCCGTTAAAGCTTTTAGAAAGTCAGAACAATCATCTCAGAATCCAGAAAGATCTGTTAATATATAGTCTAAAAAAAAGAAAACCTGGGTTTTGTGTTTCAGAGCAATCGTGAAACCCTTGAAACCAAAAAATTTTGTTAGATGTTTTTTTTCTATTCTACCTCATGAGATTTTATGAAACATAATAGTTAAGAAGTCATAGTTCGAAAACTTTAAATTAAATCGAAGTCTTCTCATTAAATACCCCTGATCCAACAATTGTTTGGAGCTACTGTTAAAATATTGGTAGAAATTTTTTTTTGGGATTTTTTCCGCTGTATTGAATAAAAACGTCACAGCAAGGTGTGAAATTATTCATAAAACTAACCATAACCCGTTACAGTTAGATCAAATAATAAACCGACTCGTCACGGAGCGTAATTTCTCTGGTTTTTTCAAAGCATTTTGGTTCCAGCTTGACCTCGGTTCTAGACGCTTATTCCAATCACCTCACAATCTATAGCTGGTTACGGCTGGTAACTTTTTTCAGGATTTTTGAAGCCGTTTGGTTCCAGTTTGATTTTGGTTCCAGCTTGATCTTGGCTCTAGACACTAGTAGAAGCCGCATATTTTTTGATAGCTGGTTACGGCGGATAGTTTTCTCAGATTTTTTAAAGTTTAATTTTATCCTTGGTTCCAGACAAGGATTCAGTTGAAGATTTCAAAGATATTTTTGCAATGATACTCCAGAAATCAGACAAAACTGCAAATAAACATCCGTGGCGCGGTGTAAAGGACTAACTCCGACTGTTTAGCATTTGCGGATACCGTACCTAGTAAGGAACCCACGTCCTTTTCAAACAAATCGGGACGGGGATATTTAAAAGGAGCCTAAAAGTAATTTCTTTTACAGTTTCCCCCCCAACGACAAAGATAGATATTTTGGTGAACCCACAACTTCACAAGGTTGTAGATTGAGACTAAATGTGTTTGGAATTGAGTAATTACTATTTTCAAATCAATTGTGCAACTTTAACGTAAAACTCAATCGGTAAAAATAGTAGGCCGGGTTGTGACGACGACTGCTCATCTCTATACAGAAAAAACTTTCTCGAAACCTGCATTGACTATTTAGATATAATATAAATAGTACTGAATAAAATTACCCAGCCCAGAAAAATAACCAATCTAATGCATCTAGATCTTAAACGGACTCAACATCGGTTCTCCGTAATGAAATGAACAGCTCGTATGTTGCTCCCTTTCCATTGTGGATAAATCGTCTTTAAAAATGCAGAAATTTCATGACAAAATAGAGGATCGTAACTACGGAAAAGGACCAAAAATAGCCGGCTGTTCAACAAACCGCCAAATCTTCAAGTCGAAATTATATCAGAATGACGTAAAAATTGCTTAGCGGCAGCAAATACCTGCTGTCATGTTGCATAAAGTATCAATTGTCGGCTTATTGGAATGTTATCTTATTTTCTGCTTGTTGGCCCTTCGGCTTGTTAGCCAACCTCCCAAAAATGCGACTGTCGTGCTTACATGGGAATCCGTCGGAGGAGCATTCGAGGGTCAGTTCCTCTCCTGAGGCGATGACCTGGGTTGACCTTGACCCCCCAGGGTAGTAGGTGGCAGTCACACTCACCATCTTCAGCTGCACGTCCTCGGGGGGCGCTTGTTCTGCACAGAAATTAAACAAAAAATGAAAATATTTATTTACTTTTAATTACTATTAATTTTTAAACTGTTATAAAAATTGCGACGAGAGTGTTATGTCAACAAATATTTAAGATATTTGAATACAAATAAATCACATTTTTTGCGTTTAAAAAACTATTAGGATAATGCGAGGTTTATTTTACCATGAAAAATCAACGTTGTGTTGATTCTAATTACAATAAAAAACCATCAAGTTTTACAGATACATACATGATCAAAATATTGCAATGGAATCATTAATTGAAAGTTTGCAAACATCAAAACGTAATCTAATATTCAACACGGAAAAAAGAGATGTTTTAGCCCATATTATAATTTATCAATAATAAAAAAGAGCTTTATTAAAAGAGTTAGTTTTTTCAATGGACAAATTAATAACACTGAATTTACCCGAGTAGTGATAATGAGGATGATTGATGTGACTCGACATTTCTGCAATCGAAGCAAACTTTTTCCCGCTTATAACGAAAATAATAAAATTTTAAATATGAAGAGCGAGTTTGGTGAAGCGGAATTCAATTGAACATAGTTTCATTTCGAGAAAAGTTACTAGTATTGAAATTTTACTGTTACTAACATTTTGATTTTAAGGTTTAATTCTTGCAAAAATGTTTTAAGACGTTTAATTCATATCTCAGTGACTAAAACATAAGAAAATATGACTAATATTGCTAATTTTTCTAAAATCAAGTTATGACATGAAAAAAAAAATTTGATTTGGGTTTTTTAAAAGCGAGATTGTTGTAAGAATGGTATCTTGTATGTGTATGAATGTGTTTTGGTATAAAAGTATGGGTTAAATATGAAATGCACCTTAGGGCTACTATTTTATAGCAGTCTCACCTGGTCCCATTTCAATTTACGACGAAGAGTGATTAGCCTACGGTCAATTAGAAGAAAAACGCAGACTTTGATCAACCTAATACAAAACACTGGCAATCTCATTATTAGCAAAAAAAAAAATTAGAAATAGTCAAAATGAGCTTTCAAAAGTTATATACTGTATATTAAATTGATTTATTGATACAATAGATGATGTGAATTCAGTAAAAAGGTATAACACATCAAACAATCTAATGATGATTAGGCTGACTGCGTTTTCTTCTATGATTGTGGGGTTGGAAAGGATAGTAAAAATTGTTGGAAATGGAACTTAAATGCTACTTAAATTGGAGATCAAAGTGTACCAGAACAGAAAAAGGCTAAAAAGAGATTCTTTGAAGCAGTCGTTTTCATTTTCAGGTACTTTTTTTGTCTTTAATACATCGAAGACAGAAAGGTATAGGTTACATTTTCTTTTGAAAAAATTTAGCCTCTGCGCATCGTAGATTTTTTTGTAGATTGATTTTAAAAATTTTATATAAATCAAGGATACATTTTTGCGGCTCACGTTGTTCAAAATGAAATAATGGCATTGGAAATTAGAAGTAACGAGCTAAAAATAGAACACGAATAGTTAATGGCTTGGGCGAACAGAGTTGTATCTTGAGAGAAGATTTAGAAAATAACCAGTTTCTATCAAACTTGTTTTAGTGAGAGAGGGAGAATGGAACCGAGCCAAAAAATGATTTACGAACAAAATAGGTCACCAATGCAAAATTTTTTGTCTACGTGCTTGCTTAGAGCGAGATTTGTATTGTGGCAGTACTAAATTGACAGCTATATGAAATCAGAAAGAAAAAAAATTTTTCAAAAAATTATTTTTTCGACACTAAAACTTTTGGAAAAAATTTTTTTTTATTCCAAAGCTGAAAAGACTTCAGTCTGATAAATCGCTTTAGTTCGTTTGACGTTCTTTTCAAATACTTTTAAATCAGAAAAAAACACGATCACACTCTATTTCGATGCGGTTTGAGCAGCAAGAGGAACGAACATCTTAGTCTACAATTTACTCGACAATTTTGAAATAATAGAGCATTAAGTTCTAAGACTCTGAGATTCTCGAAAGAGTTTTTGATCGAGTTAATTTTGAATGAACAGAAGGCGTTTTTAGTTCTGTTCTTTTTATAACATATTGTTCTGTAGCAGTAAATAATTGTTTGCGTAAGCATTCGTCATTTTCCACAAAAGCTGAAAAAATATTTGCTTTGGTTGAAAAATTTTCGTTGTTTGAAGAAAAATTGAAAAATTGTTTCTCAATAAAGCTTTTTTTAATTTCAAGATTTGTTTCAACGCTGGGAAAATAAACAATTTAATTTTTCGATCTTTTTGATTCATTTTGTCCTTGCATAATTGCAGAGCATGATTTGCCTACCTTTTTTTGCAAATGAAGATGAACAAAAAACGCAACGATCAAACATGAGCGCAACCAAATTTTAAAATACTTGCCTGAAAACAATACAAAAAACGTTGCCTGAAAAATTGTCTTCACTTCTTCCATTGTTTTTTTTTTTCAAACTTCAGACTGAATGTCGTAAAACAACTTTTGAAAAGTATCCTCAAACAGTTATTTTATTTTTGCAAGCATGTATTGTTTTTTATATATCTTTAACAATTCATTCAATCTCTTGTATTGAGTTGTCGTCTTTGTGGGTTTAAATGTCTGGGATCATGTTAACATTCTCTCCTCTGAAGGACTTTTGGGGAAGGACTTTCATTTGATTCTTAATTGAAAACTTCAGCTAGTCATAATCGAGTTTTTTACACGCAGCGCTAAGCAATTTGGATCCAATTAAAATAATGGGCTGGACGATCACAACTTTGTGTGTGTGTTTGAGATAGAATGTTCTTTAGATTCATCGACTCAAATAAAATATTTTGTTAACCTGAGACCGAGTGGTCTGCTGATTTTTTTCTAGCATCATAGGCGACAGTTTTCCCTCTAAGTTTTGCGGCAATTTATTTTCTAAAACATTTAGGAGAAGAATTCATACGGCTCCTATGGTATATGATATCAAAATTACAATGGTTTTTGAGTAATTTTTCATTCAAGCGCAGCAAAAAAAATCACTGTTAGTCTTGGAACTTCGCAAGTTTAGAAACTGATATTCGTAAATATTTGTTCGGGCTCCAAAATTGAACAAAGACAAATTTTGGAGCCCGTAAAAATTTCCGGGCTCCAAAATTTTCGATCCATTTAGATTTAAAATTTTTTTAGTGCGGCAGTGGTTTAATTACACATTATGCAAAAATCATTGATTTTGTTTTTCAATCAATTTATTTTGCTCAGTTTGTTGATTTAAAAATTGGACCAAGAAATTGTTCCGCTAATCATGTTTTACAACTGCAAGCTTAATATATGTTCATAAAAAGCGGCGAAAAAAATTATCGGAGTAGGTTGACCAAAATGGTAAAAGATGAATCTTTAGATAGTAAATGATTCGCTTTTAGGTAAGACGTCGTCACTTCGGAGCCGTTCATAAATTTTGACTTAACCGCTCAATTAACTAAAGAAAAGCTTTTTTTTAATGGCATCAAGGCATAAAGCAAGAACGAAAACAAGAGATTTTACAATGTCAAAAATACTCACTTTCATAGCTGTACCTTTCTTGACCTGTAACTTTTTTCTTTTTCCCCATTTTCAAAGCCAATTTAAAACAATTGGATAACTTTTTTGCAATAACTACTCGAAGCAACAAGCGCGGCCATTTCAACTTCTGATTAGAAATAACAAATGTTGGCAATCAGTTGTCTGTAATTTTTTCAGGGTACGATTAAATTCCGCGGGTACACAATAAAATAACCGTGATGATAGCTACTACTTCAAAACAATTTTAATCAAAAAAGAACAATCGTTATCAAAATGAAAACGCAAGAAGAGTCCGTTATCATTTGGCACCAATAAATGGGAAGCAGAAAAATATTATAGGCACACATCATTAAACCTCAACAAGCACAATTTTTATGTTTGTTCACGTGTTATCAAGATTTTTATTCGAGAGTTAAATGAACCGTATTAATAAAAGGGGGAATTTTGGGCCGAGATGAACTCAAACTGCAATTTCGAGCCCAACAGTTCGAGATAAAATATGACAATTTGATCATTAAAATGATAATACTTAAAGTTGATTTTACATATGAACGGTCAAAATAATTTGCACTAAAACTCGATTGAAAATGATCGAATTTGGGACAAATTAACACAATTTATAGCAAAATTATGCAGTATTTTCGATTTTTCAGTACTGCGCAATAGAGAAATTGTTTTTTTAAACAAATTTAACGTTGTTCATTCGAGTAAACTTTGCTGAAAATAGGACTGAAAATTAGTTTGCTGAAAATATCAACCCTTGAAATTATCAGCAAAATAAACAGCCAACTATGACTTCGTTGTGAATTAGCAGTGAAAGAAATCTAGTTGGGAAGTTGAAGCTAGGCGAAGTTTTGACATTTGTGCTTAGGAAATGTCAGCAATCTATTAGTTTTGTAGGGTAAGGATGTCGACTAAATAAATTCACGCCTTTCGATTTCAGATTGGCTTTGTTCTGACAGTATAATTCACTGCTTAGCTCTCAATTTTTAACCCCAATCTTAAAGAGAACCCTTTTGTAAAATTGAGTTTATAACCTAGTTAGAGCAAAGAAAACCATGCAGTCTTTGAAGGGTTCAGAAAAATGTAATTTCATGGGTATTTTAGCGCTGATGTAGACTTCAAAAAAATTCTCAGTATGATTTTTTGGTACTCTGAAAACCTATACCAGCCGTGTGAATGAAAAAAAAATGCTTTCAGGAAAAGAAAAAAAAACAAGTAATATAATGTTTGTTTTTCATTAGGTCAAATGCTGAATTATAAATAGCATTTTGCCTAAAATGTCTCGTTAAAAGGTAAAAACTTGAGCTCTAAATTTGCTAAGTACTCTTGCTTTGCTTTCAATTTATGTGGTTGTTTTTTATGGTGAGGGAAATTGCCTCTGATTTTGAATTTTTTCTAACCCCTCAGGAATAAAAGGGTAGCTTTTTTGTTTATTTGCTTATTGCTTTCGCGAAGTTCGTTAAAAGCGTTTAATGAGACAATGCTTCCACCTCATACTCGCAATGGCTGTAAACTTCAGTCATATTACAAAAGACTTCATATTAAGAAAGTCACGCCATTTGAGGGTTATATTTAGCACTTTAAAAAGTTGCGTCAATTATATTTTCCTCCACCCAAAGTCATTGCTATTTTTCTGATCGATGCAAGAAATTATTTATCAACACGCAGATTTCGTATTCTACAATTTTTTTAAAATTATTTCTTAAGCTAAAACTGAAAAGGAAATCAAATTGAGGTAAAAGGGCAATCAAGTTAAAGAAAAAAGAGTTTGATAATAAAAGGTTATTTAAAATGAAACTTTCCTGGGTCTTTTGAACTTTTTCCCGTGTAACCAAAGTATTCTTAAAAAAAAATTTTCACTTTTTTAGACGCAGCAGATTGTTTTCAGAGGCGGATGAAGGATTTTCTCGAAAAAGGAGAGAGAACAATTTTCAAACATTTTCAAAATGATCGTTTATCTTTTTTGAGATTAAAATACGTGGTAAAAGAACAATTTAATTGCATAAATACAATATACAGCTTCATTTGTAGTCAATTGCGAGCTTCAACTAATAAGCTGCCTTCAAGGACCAAATTGGTTCATTACTCCAATCTATAAACTATATTTCTCGAAACTTCTGAATCCAAAAACAGAACCCTATTTATATTCTACTTATAAACTGGTTAATGATCAAGTTTATACGCCCACAAACAAGTTTTTAACATTAATCATTGCATCACCTCTGAAGTTATCAGTTTCGGAAAAAAAACATATGCCAAAAAATATTTAGAGGCGCAATAAAAAATTAAAACTATTGTGCCCAAAAATTTCGTTTAATTTATAACTTACACTATGCTCGCTAATCTCCAAACGAAAATAATTGAATCCAAATTCGTAAATTAATAAGAGATATTTATCGGTAAATAACTCAAGCAATAGATAAATTTCGGTATTTTTCTATTGATCAGGACATCATACAACATTTTTAGCATCTGTCAGTTTTTGGTACAAATCGGCGCAAGCTAGCCACAAAAACCGGTCGGTCCTGTCCTTGAGACAAATTGCTCTTTTTGGCGGTCAGTCTTAATCAAGGCTGAACCGAATTAGAACCAAAAAACAGTTAAAATAGGATGTAACCCCCAGTTTTTAGTATATTAATACATGGGCAGGTGGGGGACTCGAACCTACGTCGTTAACCTATATAATCGGCGTTAGCTTAGGCCACTCGGCCAACTGTGCTTATTTTATATGCATCTATACTTGTTTTATATGCATCTATACTCTACATTTGCATTGCAACATCCTCCCCCCCTGAAGAAGGAAGAACCGGAGCGAGCTTAACGGTCGGCCGCGTGACTTCACGGGTTGCGGTCCTGACAAGGGCGGATCGGGCGCAACCGTCCTGTCCGTAGTTTAGCTTGACGATTCGGGCGAGAGGGTAGTACCCACGCGGACTATCGGGCTCAATCACCCACACGAGATCGCCTGTTTTAAGAGTGAAGTCAGAATGAGTGTGCCACTTGACACGCTTATTCAGCGAGGGAACATATTCTCGAAGCCAACGAGACCAAATCGCGTTAGCATATGACTGCGCTCGCACGTACCTTTTCTTGTGATCGAAGTGCTCCCCGGGTAAAAGCAAAGGAAAGCTTGTGGCATGTTGTCCAAGCAAAAAATGGTTTGGGTTTAACGCTTCTAACTCACGTGAATCGGTACTAACGGGAGTGATTGGCCTCGAATTCAAAGCCTGTTCAACTAAGCAGAGTGTTGTTCCTAACACCTCTTCAGTGACTCGCCTACTGCCTAGGATATCGTACAGCACGCGCTTCACGCTTCGGACGAGGCGTTCCCAGGAGCCGCCATGATGGGGTGCGCCTGGCGGGTTAAATTTCCAAGTAACACCTTTGTATGCAAAAATGGTCGGAGCCATGCCATTCCAGCTCTTGATGCAGGCAAGTAATTCCTTTTCCGCACCAACGAAGTTCGTGCCATTATCCGACCAGATTGTGCTTGGCGTACCACGGCGCGCAACGAACCGTTCAATGCCCATGACACACGAACTGGTGTCCAGAGACGGTACAATCTCAAGGTGTACAGCCCTGGTGGTGAGGCAAGTAAAAAGAAATCCCCATCTTTTTTCCGTGCTTCTGCGAACCGGAACGTAAAGCGGTCCAAAGTAATCCACACCCGTATGATTGAAGGGTGGTTGCTTGTATCCGAGACGTTCGACCGGTAAATCGGACATAATTGGCTGGATGGTGCTTGCTTTGCGTTTACGGCATGTCACACATTGATTTTAGATAGACCGAAGTAGTCGACGCAACCCAAGTATTGCATATTTCATATTTAAAACGGAGCGCATGTAATCTAATTCTTGATGAAAATGCTTATGGTGGAGGCTGCGGGCCAACAAACGAACTAAGGTATGTCGGGCGTCGAGTATTATTGGGTGCTTAGTATCAAACTCGGTATTCACTAAGCACACAATCCGTCCGGTGGAACGAATGATTCCAGCGGGACCGATAAATGGCGAGTATGTGGCAATTTTACTACTATTCTTAATAGGTTTGCCAGCGGTGAGTGCTTACCACGAAAATGCTTATGTGAAGGCAACATCCTCAAAATAAAAGCGACTACTCGTTTATATCTTGTAAAGGAACTGAACCTTTCCCAATTGAACCCGTGTTCGGGATGTTTAATTGATGTGACATCGGTGACGAAGGATGATGATGTCTCCAAGCAATTATCAACATCACAAGTAGGACCCTTCAAACGAATTTTATTGATTACACGTTCGTCGGGTATAAACGGCCAATCAGTAGTCCTGAGAATGCTCGGACCAATAACCCAGCTGCTATCCTTGAGGGCTTCCGAAGAAATCCCCCGCGTACCGGTATCAGCTGGATTATCGCCGCTCAGAACATGGTGCCACTCATCAATAGTGGTCGACTTGAGGATTTCGCCGACACGATTAGCGACGAATACAGGTAATTTTTCAGTGGAGTTTAGCCACTGCAAAACTGTTGTACTATCTGTCCACATAAAGACACGATGAATTGAGACGGTAAGGGCGGTCAGTATATCATCTTTTAGTCGTGTGGCGAGCAGAGCAGCTTGAAGCTCTAGTTTCGGTTTAGATAGCGCTTTCATGGGCGCAACGCGAGCTTTACCAAAGATGAAGGATATTTGAGTTTTATGCGAGCTCGCGAGTCGCGCACGCAAAAATCCAACAGCACAGAAAACGTCCTGCGAGCTATCACCGAACATGTGGAGCTCAATTTGATCAACAGGCTCTGTGAAGTAACAACGGGGAATAGTCAATTGCCCTAAGAGAGGGAGACCGGAGTGCCACTCGAGAAACTTATCTCTTATGTCTTCTGGCAATTCGTCGTCCCAACTTTGACCACTGATTTTCCAAATATCTTTAAGTAAAAGACGGGCCCTGACTGTGTATGGAGCTACTAACCCAACAGGGTCAAACACAGAAGAGACGAAACTCAAGACGGTTCGTTGAGTTATTGCTTTATCGAGAGGACGATCCACGCCTCTGCTAACAACCAATGTGTCTTTCACATGGTCCCACTTAAGACCTAAGACGTGTGATGATTGTTCGGCACCGTTACATATTTCCTTGATGGGTGAAGATGAGGTTTCGGATTCCTCGGGGTTCATTGCTGAAGTGATTTCATCAGCATTACTGACAAATTTATTCAAATTAAATCCTCCCAATTTTAGTAAGGAAACCAAATCGCGACTAGTTTTAATTGCTTGGGTAACGTTCTCGAACGAATCCAAGTAATCGTCCATGTAAAATTTTTCATTTACGACTGAGGCGGCCTCAGGGTATGTGGACATATTATCAGTTGCTGTTTTTTGCAACGCGAAGTTGGCGCACGTAGGCGAATCCCGTGCGCCGAATATATGGCGAGTGTACTGATGAACTACCACATCGGAAGTGGTATCCTCCCGCCACAAAAAACGGAGCGAAATTTGATCGCGGGCAAGGACTCCTACCTGGAGGAACATACCCTCTATATCCGCGGAGACGGCGTACTTATGTTGACGGAATCGCAAAAGCACAAAAACTAAATTTTGGAGTAGGTCAGGACCCACCAATAAGGACTTATTTAAGGATGTGCCGTGAAACTTAGAAGCCCCATTAAGGACTCGGCGCACCTTACCCGGCTTATTCGGATTTACGACGGGATGGTGCGGAAGATACCACTCGCGATCGGAACGCTTATGTGGATCATGCGGTTCGACGGTAACGACATAGCCTTTCCTAATGTCCTCTCTAATTGTTTCTGCGTATCTTTCGCGCAGCTCAGGGTCTTTACTTAACCTTCTCTCCAATGATTTAAATTGGGCGAGTGACGAGTAATAATTGTTTGGTAGACTGACATTACTATCAATCCAAAGCATAGGCACAATGTATCTTTCGCCATTGTGAACGGTTTCAGAATTGAGGATGGATAAAGCATGTTTATCCGCGGCGGAACGGGCATCGACTTGTTTGAAAGCACCATACGATTCCAACTCGTACCAGGATTTTATCTGGTCGGTCAGAAAAAAATCTTCAACAACACACTTGAAACACGAAGAAGTAGAATTACCGGACGGCGGCAACGGACCACTTAAGACCCAACCTATCGGTAGGCGAATGGAACACGGTGAGTTTTTATCATCTCCCAAGATGAACTCAATGGGTCTAACGGCGTGGTAGTAGTCTTGTCCGATAATAACTTCAACGTCCTCATAAGTATATTGAATGGGCTTAATAGGTGCTAATTGTGGATATTTATTCTGCAAATCAGCAATATTGATTAATTCGGAACCAATCCGAATATTGTCTTTAACATATGCACAGAGAGAAAATACGAAATCACTATTATTCGGCTCGGAGGAAACTTTAAACTTGACCCTCTGAGTCTCAACAACGGTGGTCGAATTGAAACCACTAATTGACAAGTTAACGGGCTCCCCTACTAAGCCGAGACGGTTTACGAGTGACGAAGACACCCAGGAGTGAGTCGATGCACTATCACAAAGAACCAACGTCAGGAGACTGGTTACATCCGAGGATACACCAAGTGTTGCAATTGGCAACAACCCTTTAGAAGATTCAATGTCAAGTACATCACTAACAGCGGCATGGGTGGAAGTGTTTGTATTCTCCTTGGATTTGTTTGCTCCAGCCTTATTCGAGACATTTGAATTTTCCTTCCGAGGAAATATTCTTTCGGCTCCATGGAGCAAGACATTATGTGTGCTATCACACTCTGGCTTCGGGCACTTTTTTGCTCTAGAACATTGCCGGAAACTATGATTGCCATTGAGACAAGCGAAGCAAAGATTCTGTTCAGCTACGTATTTTGCTCGCTGAGTAGAATTTTTTCCTTAAAAACAGCACAATTCCACAATGCATGACTACCCTTACACAAAACGCACGGCGGAAACTTAGACTTATCCTGAGCCTTACTAGTTACCTGGCTATTGGCTGCAAAAACTTTGGTTGTTTTTGGTTTAACCGGTTCTTCGTTTTTTGCCTTAGAGCTGAGTAAACGTAATCTTTCATGCCCCTCGGTCTTTTCTTTCAACCAGTTATTAAAGTCTAAGAGTGTTGGTCGCTGCCATTTATGTCTAACAGTATGCATTGACCAAGCCTCCTTGAGGTTAGGCGGAAGTTTACTAACAGCTTGGTTTAACAGGTTAACACTCTTTAGATCATCGTTGAAAGACAATGATTTGAAAACTGCTACGAGGCCAGATATGGCAGAGGAGAAACTAATGACATTTTTCGAATTGTGCATCTTAAGTGGAGGAAAAGTATTCAGCTTATCAAGATGCGCACCAACAATGGCATGTGGTTGCCCAAACTTCCGTTGCAAGGTGGCCAGTGCATCCTTGTACATAACGCCACTATAAACTAAACTCCGCAATTGCGGTTTTTGCTTTGCCTGTGACGAGCGTTTTTAAGTATGTCAATTTCGTATCATCGGCGAGAACAGCGGAATCAACGGTGGACTTAAACTGACCAAACCATTCGTGCGAGTTTAACGGGTTGCCGTCAAACTGGGCTAACTTCCATTCAGGAAGATGATCTTTGCGGCTATGCATTAATAGTTCCGCCAATTCACGAGCGGAGAGAGGTCGATCCGATGAACAACCTTGGTTCGGATAAGCGGGAGACGGTGCGTAGTCTTCGTTGACTGGCTGATAACCAGTATTAGTTTGATTGACAAAATGCGGAACATGTTGTGGATGAACTGGGGGAGTATTAAAATACACAGTCCCACCACTAGCATACGGAGCGGCGGTGTTACACGATGGGACAATAGTTGTCACATTAGAAAAAATGTTTCCAGCATTACAACACTGAGCAGGCGTGACGATTGGAGTTGTAGCTGCCAATCGCCATAAGTTTGCATCACTTGTGTAGTAATCGTTGATATTAGGTGACACAGTATGCGGAACAAAGGGAAGATTATGTTGCGTCTGGACTGGCGCTGCATGGCAATTAGGTGCCGAAAAGCAAACCGGCGTTGGGTTTACTCCAGAAGATGAGAAGCCACCGCCAGCAAATGCAGGCGACAAAGAAACAAAACCTGAACCGGGTTGGGCCGGTAACATTGGGACAGGTAATGATTCCGGTTGCGCGATGGCAAAACTACCATTAGTTATGTTTGAACTCATGGTCTGTAAAGGTACAGCAGACGGTGGTGGTAACACGTGTGCACTAGAATGCATATTGTTAACTGGGAATGGAACAGAGGCTGGGAATGAAACAGAAGCTTGCAATGGCAAAAGGCTTGCACTGCCAAATTGAGGCATAGCCCGATGTCCATAACTATGGATTCCAGGGTCACTCAATGCTGTGTGCTCATGGTTATGACTATTACTGGTGTGAATTGCATGAGCAAGGAGGGCGGAAGTCGTCGGTCCTGACGAAATGGGTACATGAGTGAAGGCCTGCAAACCTGGCGCACTAGCAACGTCGGGAGGTGCTTGTGAACTAACAGAGTCTACCCAATCATTAGTTCGATCGGTTGCTACCTTTAAAATAGGTTGACTTACTCCTGTTAAGTTACTTTCCGCTACCTTCTCGCTAACCTCAGATGAATTGTCCTCAAGTTCAAACGCTTTCAATTCCATTTCAATTAGTTGCTTTTTATGATTTTCAGCCAATTGCTCTAGTTCCAGCTGACTTTGTTCGAACTTAAGACGGTTCTCTTGCTCTTTAAGTCTTAAAGATACTTGATACTGCCTTTCCAGCTCCTCATGGCGTCGTTTTACTAAAGCTAACTCATGCCGTTTCTCACTTGATGACATAGTGCGAACAGTCGACGTATGACGAGTGGAAGCAGATTTATCAGACTTATGTGAGTCAAGCTTTCTACTATCCTTAGACTTATTAGAGACCTTAGACCTGTTTTCAGATACTCGTGCTGCTGAATCACTTGTTTTGTGCGAGCGTGAGGATGTCTCAGACCTAGTTTGTTGTAAAGATCCCTTGCTCCCTGTAATGCCGGCTGCTGGAAATGACGAAGGTCCAAAGCTCATCTTGTAACTCTGAGCTTCGTGCATTACTTTATCGTTCATTTCGGTTACTTTCTTAACCCAAAGGTCTTGCTGAGCAATAATTTTTTCAGGATTTTCCGTTTTTCCCGCTAACCTAATTAATTGCTCATTGACGTCGACAGCTTTTTCCAACGCAATTTTACATTTGTAAACAGCATTATCAATTTTTGTAGTGCGACTATTATTCTCAATGTACTCAAGTAATAAAGAGTGACCTTTAAGCAGCTCATTTTCTAGATTTAGACGGGTTTCGAATAACTTGCGTATCTTCATTTGGAATTTTTCGTCCATGTTTTTCACAAATTGACAATATTCTACGGATGCTCACTTATAGAAAACAATCAATAAAATGAGATACTGTTTTGGTACGTAATCAAATTTGCATTAGTAAATCAACATTAGCTTACAAGACGGGGGAACTTGACGTCTCAAAGCTTCTACCTGAAGCCTATTTCTTATAGCTTTCCGAGCTTTGAGGGGTAAGCGGTTTCGCTTCTTACGTGTCTTAAGGATGTTAAGATTAGCGCTATAACACCTTAGAAGGAGGAGAGTCTTTAACTCAAGGGAAGGAGGCTGGTGAAGCTCTTTGTACTTCTCAATTAGTACCTGGTCCTTAGCCTTACGCTTAGAGATAAAGTCTTTAACGACGTTGAGAACGAGAATACCTGTTGAACCTAAACTTTCCTCTATATCCTCGGTTCCGTTCCGTCTACAGTATAAGATCGCACAAATGTTTGTCCTATACCTTAATAACAAATTGACAAGTTGCTCACTACTCAGCTTGCGGTTATTGTTGCTGCGGTGCCTACTTATCGAGTTATTAATGGCGTCGTGCCAAATTACAAGGTCGTTACGGTGCGACAAGTCGTGATGAAGGTAGTACTGTATCGTTTTCTGAGAGTCCCTAGCGTTAAAGTTCAAACTTAAACCTGGCTTCGTAAAGCAAGTATCTTTGACGCGCTTCTGGGACGGAGCGGGAAGTTTTCGGAGCGCGTGATCCAAAACACTAGCTCCTAGAATGAATACCATACACTTAGGGGACCTATGCGACGGCTTCGTTACGCTTAAGTACCAATGGGGTTGGAAAATTAAGTAGGTCGGTTGAACTCCAACAACACACACGGAGTAAACCTGAGGATGAAAGAATTCAACTCAACTCACTTAATATCACCGTACCTGACCACTTAACTTTACTGTCACGCAACGAAGTCAATAATCTGACGGGCTGAAACGGCTTTGTTTTACTCGAAGCGAACTGGCTTTCAGTTTCACCAATGGTGGGTGGGGTATCAGGCAAATTGGTTAAGTTCCAACAACACACGCGGAAGAAACCTGAGGATGAAAAAACTCAACTTAATTTGCCTGATATTTCGCTACCAGACCACTTAACATAAGTTGGTGTCATCTTACAGCACAGTTTCGCAGAATTCTGGAGATGTTTTGAGGATTTTTTGTTAATTTTTTACTTTTTTCACAAAATTTTTCAGAAAATTTTGGTCAGCAGGTTCGAGTCATAAACCAATCCAAAAAACTAGTCCAGTACCTCTTGTCTATGTTTCGATTTCACTGATTAATATTCCGTTCACATATATCCAAAAACTTTTGGTATCGAGAAAAAATGTCAAGTCAGTTTGTCTATGTACCGACTGTAAGATATTTCAGTTCAACGGAACTGTCCAAAAATTTTGGGTATTGAGAAAAATTACCGGGGGCTACCTTGCGAAAAAATTTCTCAAGATGTATGACAGCGTATAAAATTTTATAGCACAATATGAGAGTTTCAAACTAGTCGAGTCTTACAGTTTTAATTGGAGATTGGCGACACCGATTTTGGATTATGAAACTATCGGCCAGACGCAGAGAATTTGTTCCATGATTGCTTCTATCACTTCCACAAAACGTCTGTAGCTGGCCTGCACTTCTCCAACTGCACTCTTTCGGTCCTTTCAACACTCTGACCAAAGGATGCAGACAGGGTGGACACACTGTCGTTTCGAGACAGGGTGGACTGAGTCGTTTCGAGACAGGGTGGACACACTCAAGTCCGGAAGAATACACTCGTGTCCGCGAAACTCTTGTCACACTCGTGTCCGCGAATACACTCGGGTCCGCGAAAAATACACTCGTGTCCGCGACAGGGTGGATTGAGTCGTTTCGAGACAGGGTGGACACACTCAAGTCCGGAAGAATACAACCGTGTCGGCGAAACTTCTTTCGAGAGGGAACTATCAACAAGGTCCCTTGTGGGGCGCCAAAATATGCTCGCTAATCTCCAAACGAAAATAATTGAATCCAAATTCGTAAATTAATAAGAGATATTTATCGGTAAATAACTCAAGCAATAGATAAATTTCGGTATTTTTCTATTGATCAGGACATCATACAACATTTTTAGCATCTGTCAGTTTTTGGTACAAATCGGCGCAAGCTAGCCACAAAAACCGGTCGGTCCTGTCCTTGAGACAAATTGCTCTTTTTGGCGGTCAGTCTTAATCAAGGCTGAACCGAATTAGAACCAAAAAACAGTTAAAATAGGATGTAACCCCCAGTTTTTAGTATATTAATACATGAGCAGGTGGGGGACTCGAACCTACGTCAACTGTTAACCTATATAATCGGCGTTAGCTTAGGCCACTCGGCCAACTGTGCTTATTTTATATGCATCTATACTTGTTTTATATGCATCTATACTCTACATTTGCATTGCAACATACACAAACTTACACATACTTACACATACTATTCACAAACTTACACAAACTTACACATACTATTCAGATAGTTTAACCAAAATAATTTGATCGAGAAAAATCACTAAATCGATAAATTACGAAATAAAAATGTAATCTGTTTTTGGAGCTGCAAAAAATTATTTTACTGAAGACTCTCAATGTGACCAACTACATTACTATTCAAAAACAATTCGAACAAAAACAAAGCGATCAAAATTTCATTTTGATAATTATAGAAAAAGCAGACTTTCAATAAATGAACAATATGAAATTTTATAATGTGATCAAAAGAGGGTGAGAAAAGAATAAATCATTTTGATCACGAAAATAGCAACTAAAATAGCAAAGGGTTTTGATCATATACTGAATATTTAAATGAGTAAGCGTTGGAACAACTTCTCGTACAAGGATTTGAGTGGTGCAAATGTCTTCTTTTGTCTCGCACAGAGTTTCTTTTGATACATTTTTCTGGTAAACTGCGCCATTTTAAAGCACCCATGGCAATTCTAAGAAGTAATTAAGAGAGTCTTTAAAGTCATCACTTCTTGTGTTATTTTGCGTATCAAAATGCAAAAAAATTGCTAACCCAATTTGGTCTTTTTGAAATCTGTTCGGCAACTGAAATAAGTTATTTTCATATTTCACACAATTTGTTCCTTAAGCTAGAGTATATTTAGAACTAGATAATTTTTTTTAGCTCCACCTAAAGATTTTTGTCAAAACCAGCACCCTTACTTACACGAGGCTGTTTCCGGGACATGAAAACTCTGAAACTGCCATTTAGTTAAGGAACTGAAGCTCTAAATTGTTAGTTTGTGTACTAATAGGCTAATAGGGCAACACAGTAAATTTTGGTCCGAGAAAAGTTTTCGCGTTTGTTTGGAGTGCAACGGTTTCAAAAATTCAGCAGAAGAAAGCAGAGGAATGAGAGCAAAAATTTAAAAAATCTATCATAGCAATAACGTCAGATCGATTGTTTAAACCAATGCCATGGCAATGATGGTGATTATGATCTCTCTTTTGACATCTAGCTTCAGATCTGCCACCACCTGACCAGTTTTGCCTGCATTAGTGGTACCATGTGAAAGCTCTAGACGCAGAAAGGGACCTCCACTTGCAAACAATTGTTTATCTCAACAAAATTAAGGCCTAGAATAAAAAGAAGAAAAAAAAACAATTGGACTATCATTTGGCGGATTTGTTTTGGCTTAATGATACCTTTTTGGAGATGAGCAGCACCTACATATATGTAAGCTGTATATTCTTTTGTTAGTCAGCCTAGAGTGCAAAAATCCAACATCTTATAATTATTTAACAAATTTTTTTTTCATCCGCGTAGTTTTGAATGCAAAATCTTGGATTTGTGCAGCATGAACTTGTATCCCATTATGGCGCTTCGCTATTGTTTTTTTTCTATTTTTTATTTCAAACATGTTTTGCGATGTGTTTATATTTAAATTTAGATTTGAATATACGCTTCCAATATATCTCAAATTCAATTGTACCTAATTTTCCTCCTCTCAATCCTAAAAATTATATCAATAAATTAAGGTGTTTGCGGAAAAAAGCCAAAAACTTTTTAATGTATTCTCATTTGAGCGCACTAGGTTTATTTTTTCGTCCTCAAGTTATGAATCATGTTATGCTAGTACACGCCACACTCATTTTAAGGCAATAAAACAATTACCTATTATTTTTAAGCTTAATTTTTTTATTCAATTGTAACAAAAAATCTTCATGATATTCAATTGCGTAAGCTTTGCTCTCATTACTCAACTAGCGACTTGAATTTAGATCAAGATCAGATACAGCTCTGTAACTCAAATTTGTAGTTTTTTTTTCATCACTTGGAAAAAACTTGCCGGAAATATTGAGCGGATCAAGGCCAGCGTAATGCTCCTTCTTAGTGAGTAAAAACTTGTTTCATTTAAAAAAACCAGAAACTTTTACAATAAAAAGTCTAAAACAATTTTTTTATGAGCAAAATTCCCGCCTAGAAATTTTTTGGCCAGATTAGCCTGAATTTAGAATTTCTCGGTCCACAAATAGCCAAGATTTAATCAATTTCAGTGAATTTCAGAAATCAGATTAGAAATCATGCTTTTTTAGAAAATTTAAGCGTAACTTAAACACTTCATAAAGAAATTCTGGCCAGAAATTTAGATTAGAATCAAATATTTCTCGGGAGAAATAAAAATTTTGTTAGCTACGGGATAATAATCAAATTCTATTATTAGAATCTCAGTTTCGACCATTTGAAACTTTCTGTTTTTGAACTAACACAATTCAAAATATATTTTAATCATTGTATACTTACGCATAGCCGAAATCGTCATCTTTCTGCGCTGATCTGATTAGGTTTATTTATGCCGGGATTTGAATAAGATCACCATTTAAATCTCCCAGAAGTAAACTCAAACTTCTTCGAATGTCGCATGTCCGGTAGATAAGGTTGTTGACAGACCAACAAAATTGGTATTAAATACCCAGGCGCTTCTGAGAGCCCTCCGCCGCTGGAGCCACAATTGGGTTTTTACGAGACAAAATACAAGAATTGTTGCAGAGTCAAAAAGGGAAGAGACATTATAAAGAAGTTGGTATGGTTGACATTTTAGAGGAAAGCGAATGTCTTAGAAATAATTCCCGGATTAGCTACCTAAAGAACCATGAAGATTAATGATTTCACACTCAACCACGCGCTGTTCTCCATAGATTATACAATAGACATTAGAATCCTCTCTTTATACCAATACCTGTTCAGGTTTTCAGCACAAGAGACTCTTCTTCTACTAGACCGAAAGCTATCAAATCCAAAGTCAAAATATAGAACTTTAAATAACTCTGTTTACTAAGTTGAGATTTTATAGTAACTGTATACTATCTATACTTTTTACAGTAATAAACCAGTGGGGTTTCGGGCGAAAACAGGTAAGAACAGAGAATTCGGCGGAAGTGTGGGTAAATTAACTGGCTTGAACTTTGGTGGAGATCAAAACGAACGCACCAAAATCAGACGGAGACGTTATAGTCGATTGGTTGTGAGTTACAATGATTGATATTTAGGAAAAGTTTAGATCCAATTTGGCTTCGCAGACCAGGTTATAATTCACGCTCGACTGGTTTGAGAGGAAAGAGAGGAATTATGGGTAAAAACTGGGGAAAGTGTCTTGAAAAAACGATTTAAGCCCTCAGCTTTTGAGAGAAAATCCAGTAAGTCAATCAAAACATTATCACGTTATCTTTCTGCCGCAATAAAACTTAGCCGGCCAGATCAACTTTTCAGCACATTTTCAATCCCTCAATTTAAATCGCGAGTTAAATGCCCGGTCGGTACTGTTGTTCTTATATATTTACCATCCCTCCGTCCGATTATCCCCTTTTTTCTACCTTTTTTGCCCAGAAACCACGACTTAGAGACAGCTAGAGTATTATAACGATACCTTTTTGCATCGATATTTGATACATACGCACTTTGCGTGTATGGAAAGTGAGCAACGTTTTTATTGCTATTATTTCCCCTAAATATAACTTTAAAATCTAGATCCCAAAAAATGCGTTCTTAGGGAAAATTTAATCCATTAATAGTCGCGTTTTTAAATCAAAAAAGACCCCTCTTACAATTTTTTACTATAAATTTCACAATATGCTTTTTCCCACAATTTTTCCCCTCAAGACTTTATGGCCCAAAAAATTGAAAATTAACGAATTTTCTGAACTTTCTCTCTTCATGAAAGAGTCCAAAGTTTCTTTCATGAACAGTTGGCCGGCCAAATTTTCAATGTCAGTAATATTCCGAAATGAATTTATTTCCAAAATAAGAATAATCAAAATATGCATGATTTAATTTGTACATTTTATTTATTTTTGATTGCTCCACAGTATTTTATTTGAATTTTTCTTTTAAGCTTTTAGTAAATTGGTCAATCAGATTTTAAAGGTAGAGCTTTTCTTTCGTGAACAAAAATTTCACACTTTTTGTTTAATTTCCTGTTTTCATCTTGAGAATTGATAATGAAGATATTGAAAAAACAAAAGTGGTTTAAAAGCTTTTCAAAAATTTTTAACCGAGACAATATATGTTATAAATGTAACAATTTCCTCACTTAAAAATGACCACCAACAAATAAACACAGAAGGATATGTGCATTTTTAAAGAAATACTCAAAAATAATGGACTCAAAAATAAAAAAAATCAAGCTGATAATATATATAATTTGGAAATTGGAGATTTTCAGATTAAAATGTAACGTATAATTTATTACAATATTTCAATTTCAAAACTTTGCTTTATCCAAGCTCGCAAAAATGTGCAGCAAGAAATTTCCAATTCAATTAAGATCCGCTTTAACTGGAACCTGTGAATTTGGTGTAGTTAAACTGTGTAAAAAAGGGTTCGTAAGGTTAAGTTGGGCTAACATGGCAAAAGGAGAGTTGGCGAGGTAAAAAGGTGATTAGGATTTAAGAAGGGACTGAAGACTAAAAATTGCTGGCAGCTTTCGGAGCTGCTTGAAATGTCACAACTGTCACAAATATCGTCCAAACAATAGTCTCTCACTTTGAACTAATGCTCTTCTTATGATCCAATTAGCCCTCGAAGTGGAAGTAAAAAAGAATGAAAAAGAGCAAAAATTATAAGCTATAGCAACTACCTGCGTTTTATTGTAAATTCTGTTTCAAAAATTTCTAAACTTACAGAAAATTTTTCTATTATTTAGAAAAAAATATTGTGGATAAGTAGAAAAAAGTGTGAAAACAATTATTATTCACATTCTGCTGGCTACAATTTTTGAGCGCGTTTATTTCTATTGTTCTTAAAATGAAAAACAATCCCATTATTAAATTTTTTAACAATAGATAAGCAAAATTAAGAGATAAAGCGAGTGAAAAATGAACGATAAAAAACTCTCTATGACCACATTTTTATGGCGACAAAAACTGCAACTTTTTTTCAACAGATTTGTTTTGTACGCAATATCAAGTACCGCAGTTACCCACAAATAAATACCACATGTCATTACTGTCAGATTTGATTAATTATCAAATCATTTTGAAGAGAGTTCGCTCGTGATGGGAGTTCGTGAAAAAACTAAGAAATTCCAAGCGTTAAAATAACTGGACAAATCGGTCGGCTAGTAATTCCATTAGAAAAAGAGACAAATAACTGTGTCAGATCTCGATTGAAACCACTTTTGCTTAATTGATTTACGTACCACCATTCAGCTCTTAGGAACCTAGCAACTCGTATTGAAAGCATTCTATATTTATGGTCAAAAAGAAATGAAAAGTTTTCAAATGACGAATTTGACTTCAAAAACTTGCTTGTTGATGTTTTTTGCTTATAACTTTAACTAATTTTTGATCTTGGCTGAAATTGTAACAGTTTTTTAAAACAAAATTTGGCTATAGAAAGAACATTAGATAAAATGCAAAAAAAAATAAAGAAATAACTCTACATTTAATTTGTTATTACCTCATGCAACTGGTTATTTGAAAGTTATATTATTCAATTGATCGAATTTTAATTTTTTTTAGACTACACAACGAAAAAAGTGGCGATAAAATACAGTAGTTTTTTACTTGCTATTTTGTTTAATATTCAGCTTATTTTGTGACAACTATGTAAATGTTCTAAGGTCTAGAGTTGTCTAGCTTCGCAAGTCAGTACTGTTTCAGTTATTATGGATCTAGTAAGGGTTCCAGTACTGCATTAGACTAGGCACAGAGCCTTTCATTAACTCTGAAGACATTCAATATCCATGATAGAAGATCACGGTTCTGCTTCAGCACTCTTGTAAGCTAACAAGATCTTCTATCAAGGATTTTTAATGTGTTCAGAGTTAATGAGGCTCTGCACCTAGTCCAATGCAGTACTGGAACGAGTACTGGATCCATAATAACAAGGCTGAGTTTTTGTAAAATCAGAGATATTTTAAAGCCTTTTATGCAAATTCATATTTTTACCTCGGTTCGAAACAGATATTTCATGTTAGGCGAAGAGTTTCCTTAAAAACTAAGGGTAGCGCATCTTAATATCAAACTAGGATTGATTTGAAATTGATAAAAAAACCCAAACTGCTGATTTTATACCGATCAATAGATGATTTCATTAGTTTTTTTAAATGTATATTAATAGCCTGTTCCTGGTCTTGATTCAGAAAACGTATACCAATGGTGACAAACAAAAAATGATTCAATTGAATGATAGATCATTGTATAGCCCTTTCAGCGGTGCTTAGCTATCAAAACAGAAATTTTGTATTAAATTAAAATTTTGCCTACTCGCAGTGAGGTTTCTTGGACAATAATCAATTAAAATTGATTTTTTGTGGACAAAAAAGTTGCCATTATAATCGATTACATTGAAGTTTGAGACCACGCAATCATTATAATTCAATATATTTCATTATTTTTAGAGAAGTTAACTCGATTATAATACGTTTAAAATTCACTATAAAGTACTATATAGGATTATAATGGATTAAGATCTCTATAGCTGTTGTCCAAACTTTCTGCAATCTACAGCTTTTTCTGCACTAAACACAACCTACATGATTTCTTAACCTGCTCGCATTTAAACTATATCCCTCACACTTTAAGCCCAGGTCTTCTAAATTTGAACACACACCTTGATTACGCTCAAATTAACACCAACCTCCTACATTTATCCGCACACCTACCCCCTCTCAATCTATCCCTCATCCCACACCTACCCCCACCTTAATCTATCCTTCATCCCACACCTACCCCAATTCCACCTGTCTCCCCAACCCACGCCCCATGTACACCTAACCTATCCCACCCCCACCTATGCCCCCATACACTTACCCTCTCTCCTCCCAAATTTCTTGACACCACGTACGTTTTTTTGGAGGGGGCGTAAGAGTACATAGAAGGGTTAAAGGTGTGTGCGTGTGTGTGTGTGGGGGGAGGGGGTAAGGTGGTACGCGTTTACGGTATTTTCACGAATTTTACGCTTAATCTAAGTAAGGGTTAAGTGTTCGGGGAGGGAAGGGGAGGTGGTGGTAAAAAAAAGGAAGTAACAAGGGTGGGAATCAGTGTAAGTATTAAGGGGGAGGGATAGACAAGTAGAAAGAAAAACAAGAAAAATACATTACAACTTTTTGCTGTAACCAAATGTAAAAGACAATTTAGCGATTGCAACGTTCAATTTCGAAGATTTACTTTCAAGGTTTTGAAACATTTAGACTCTTTCTCATAAAAGTCTATCATAGTCCATAGCAATCCATTATAATCATTGTAATGAATTGAATTGATTTCTACTTTATTTGTTTTATAATTGATTATTAGTCTTTTGGAATCGATTACTTGGAAATTTTTTGAAATTAGACCATGTAAACCCATTTCAATCGATTATTATCCATGAAACCTCATAGCGGGTAGGTTTTTATTTTTAAAAACGTAATTGACTATATCCAAAAAAACTCGTAACTTTCAAGCTACTAGCTGCTAAATTGATTTTATTTTTGTTTGTTGATTGCACATTATAGGTTAATGTTTAGACAGTGCAATCAAAAAATTTGATAAAATCCAAGGAGTTGTTCGTCCAGCAATTTGCACTAATTGTTCACCGAGCAATGCAGAGTCCTACTGTGCACATTTTGCTTAGTCTGAAAAATCATAACAGACTGTGTGATAAGTTTTGTTTAATTTTTTCTTAAGCAAACTTCGAATTTTCAATGACCAGTATTTGTTAAAAATTGTTTATACTGCGGAAAAACGAGGAAGAAAATTTTTTTTTCTTAAACTAATACCTGAATCAAGAGCTTTAAATTTTTGCTCGTCGTTAGTAAGTCATAATAAAAAATAGATAATGAGCTTAAATTGAAAAATACTCAAAACTTGCTGCCATAATATTTTTTTACATCAAAAAAAATAGTCTGAAAAAAGTTGGTCTCATTTTATTTTTCTGAATAATAGCCTTTTTGTGAGAAAACAGCGCGTAATTATCAAATGAAATCAGAGCTGAAACTCTAACCAAATATTCGTGCAAGAATATAGTACGAAAATCGATTAATATTGTTTTGTTATAATGGAATTTTGAAGTTAAGCTTGACATATCAATTACGAATAATGCAACAAAAACTCCAATGTGGATAAACGGGAGAGTGCGACAAACTGCTTTGATTGGAATGAAAAGCCAGGTGATTTTTGGCGGCGAAAATGGTGCGACTTTCTATCGGAAGTCCATTAAATATTAAAAGCGCCAACATAGCTATGCAATCGATAGATTACATATATAAGAGGTTACCCCGGCTAGATAACTCTGGAAAGTTTTGGAATATATTGAAAATATTTGGAAATTGATATTTTTGAACTTCCTGGCTTATCTCCTTGTAATCAAATGGTCCGTAGAAAATTTCACAATTTGATAGGAACTGAAGCAGAAGAAGTCAAAATATTGGTAAATGGTTAATAAGTAATGAGAAAATGACACAAGAAACAGAAAACAAGAAAGAAGATGCAAATCGACGGAAATATTTCAATGAAACTCGGAGGAATTGAGAAAAAAATTAGGAAAGCAATGTTTAAAAATTGGGGAAAGAGCGCACAGCAGACATAAAATTGATTTTTTAGTTGCAGTTTTTCTATTATCAAAATGAAGATCGGGGAAATCACAAATGAATAAACATTGAAATAAGGGCATTCAGAAGAAGCTTTTTAAACAAAAATAACATGCTTGAACTGAAAACAGGTATCAAGATAAAAACGAGCTGTGTTGTGAAAACATTTGATTGAAGTTTGAGCAAAACAAAGCAACATGCAAGCTTGGAAACAAAAACTACCCTTTCTCTGATAATTTACAACAAAAAAGTCTTTTTAACCACAAAAATAGCTCAAATATAAGGAAATCAAGCGAAAAGCATGAAATAAATAACGACAAAAAACGGCAATTGATGAATAATATACAGCAAACAGTGGTTTAATTGGTGTCAAATTGATTTCATAATCCTTAATTTTTATGAAAATTGGACACAATGGTATGAAAAAGTCAGCTAAAGGAATGGTAAGTTCGCTTATTGAATGTTAATGATCAAATATTAGATCCTGAGGCAAACAGCGTGAAGTCTTTTAGGGACGAAAACTGTAAAATTTAAGAGCTGTAATTTGGTCTATGTAAGCGCGTCACCAATTTTACAATAATTGGGTCCTTTCAGAAAAGACGCAAAAAAATAACACTGATTTGATATGAAGAAAAAATGAAACAAAAGAAAGTAAAAATGCGAAGACCATTTTACGTTCAAACTTCTTTTTTTTGACAAAATGTGAAGAAAAATTTATTGCTTTAGTGTAAGACATATATTATAACTCATATTCTGAATGTCAATTTAACCGACCTTAAAGGGTAGAGTTGATTTTTTACAATTCTAGGGTAACGAATTCTAGAGTAGGGAACACTGCTACGCTTTTAAAGATGAAAAAATTCATCTTTAAAAAAACACAAACGAAAGGGTTATTTTGAATTAGGTCTAATTAAAAAACGATAGGAAGACTTAATTTCCTTTTCATTTTTTTTCATCTGATTCAATTCTTTAGGATTTTTTTTTAAAACCTCAAACATGAATATGATGATTATGATTTCAGTGAGCAAAAAGGAAATATTCACGCCGAAAAAAAGGAATTTTTTATCAGGTGCAAGACTAGAATTCGTAAGAGGGCGGTAAACCCCAAAAAGAGTAGCGGGAAAAAGTAGCTTTATCATCGTATAAACTGTAACAAGACCAGGGGAGGATTTAGGAAGGGGCGGGGGGGGACGAACGCCTGTCTTCGGGGATTCGCCCCCAGCAGACCCAAAGGGTCCCCCTTTGTACTATTTTGAGAAATACATATTTGGTGACCGAAAAAAAAAATTCTAAAGGCTCCTTTGGCGCCAATATATACTGATCTTGAGGGGGGAGCGTGACTTTTTGGTCAAAATTTTCCAAAAAGGGCCTAAAACGCTTTTTTTGGCCTGTTTTTTCAAAATTTTGCAAATGGCGCAATGTGGCGTTTTCAAAATTTGGGGCCAAAACACCAAAACAGTATGTTTTTAGTGCTTTGAGAGAGCGCGGAAAAACAATTTGGTCGACCTAAGAAAAAGTCGACAAAATTATAGAATTTTTTTGAAAATCTGCTCTCCCCTCGAGAAAATCCTAGATCCGCTCCTGAACAAGACTGCTTGTGTGAGGGCCATACCTTGAACTTTTTACTTTCCTTTTTCCTTTAGGCTTGAATTTAATTTATTTTGAGATTATGATAAAAATTTACGAAAAAAAACGTTAAAAAACTTTTTTGCTTATATCCTTCTCTAAGCAAGAGTAAACAACAAAGCGAACTAACTACGCAAATAGTTATGCACTATTTGGGTCAAGGAGCGTGCTTCAACTCAAATTAGAATTTGAGTTGAATTAATTTGCCACATCTGTTATGATCTAAGGAAAAGATGTAAGCTGCACGCGCTTTATTATCCCAAAATGGTCTTAGTAATTGCAAATTCAAACCCCTGTAATTTCAAAAAGACGTTCCTTGTAAAAAAAACTGAAAGCATTAATGCGTTTATGAGTATATACAAACTTATCAGTCAAATTTATGTAATTAAAAAATTGAATTAAAAATTGCAAATTAACCCGGGTTGATCTCGATACGCCAAAAATGCTTATCATACAATTCCATTCAACAAAAATTCTTGTCATATGTTTCCATGCATCAAATCTATGGAGAAAATGATTATCACACAATTTTCAAACATTTTCAAAAAACACTTGAAAAACAAATTTAGTGATTTCTGCGGTTAATTTTAGCTCAATTAAACAGACTGCTGATGGAAAAAATTGGCTTTAATTTTTTGTAGTAAAACATGCTTACCGTACAGTTTTCTATATATGAAAATTGTATGACAAGCATTTTTGACATCAGGAAAAAAATTTTTGGAAATTTTTTCGGAAAAACCGGTTGTTGGAAACTTCAAACTAATTGGTAGCAATTTTTCAAAAAATGAGAGCGAATTGCCATTGAATATAAGAAAATTTTAGGAAAAAGGATATATTTTTATGCCTTTGTGTAAAAATACCGTTCTTGATTTTTTCAAAGAGTAAAATGTTTGACCCAATTGAAAGTTTGAATTAACAAAATACAATTCTTACTCAAAATTTTTGACCTTTCCAGACTTAACTAATGTTATAACACCCTCTCCAGTATTACCCCCTCAAGATTATGAGAAGGACCTTGCTGCTAATTAAAGAAATGAAAAGATTTCCTGTAGAAAATTAAAAAATTGAGGCTGCAATTTCTAAAAAAAATTTTCTCTCAGGTTTTCTTCTCTGTTCACAGATTGCACGGCTTATTAAATGGGCTTTTTTGTAATTTGTGTCTCATTTAAAAAAAAAATTGAAAACTGTTTGTCATAAAATTTTCATAAATGACAAATTTTTAGTCATACAATTTCCATTTCTGGCAAAATGTTACTCATAGAAAAATCTATTTATGGGAAAATGTTTTCATAACAATTTCATACAAATTTCTGTTCGTATCGAATTGTATGACAAGAAATTTCCCATTTATGGGATTTGTATGCAAAGCATTTTTGGTCAACCCGGGAACATTGACAAAGTTTTTGAAAAATCATTTAATTTTTTTTGAAAATTTTATCTTCGCTAAAACCAATGTAAAGTATATAACTTTTCAATCATGTTCATCTAATATTCTTTTTTTATCAAACTGAATAGCGTGCTTCAAAAAAATTAAAGCGCAGAGTTTCGTTTGGAAGGAACTAAAGATTTGTTGCCAAAACCAGCAGCTGATTTTGGAAAGAGGTCGTGGTCAACCCTTAACTCTCCCCCCCCCCCTAACTCTCCCCCCCCCCAACTCGCCCCTCAAGGATGCGGTTTTCTGACAGCACACCCAGAGGGTCTCATCTTTGGTACTAATTTGAGACATCCAAACTTCGCTGACCGAGCCGAAACGCCTTAGAAGAAAATTTTTCTAAAGGCGTTTTGGCAATAGTAGAGTTGATTTTTGAGGGGGAGCGGGAGCTAAAAAACGCAAAATTTTTAGTCAAAACAATACACAAAGTTCCAAAAGCGGTATTTTGACCTGTTTTTGCAAGATTTTGTTTGGCGCGGAAAAAATTGCATCCAAATACGGTATTTATAGCGACTTCATTTTAGTGGGAAGTCAAAAATTTTCAAAAATGTTTAATTAAAAAATCAAAGAAAAAACACTTCATGCATATTTATTCAGTAAATTTTTTTAGAATTCGGAACAAAAACCTCCCCAACCAATTTTATAGTGTCTTTTTTGCAAAATGTTGGAGATTCGTTATTAAGTAAAAAAATTCACATATGCTTAATCGTTGAGTTAGTTCTTTATAGGGGTGACAATTTGTTACTAAGTACCAAAAGGGTGAAATGGTAAAAAAAGATTATTTTTTTTGTTGGTGAGAAGAATGTAATCAATTTTGCCCTACTCTTCTAATCCGACAATTTTTATCCAAAACTCGCGTCGACTTAGGGTAAGAACTCTTAGAATTTAAATCTCGACTGAAAAAATTGAATTATTCTATCATAAGGGTAAGATACGAGATTGATATGAGCCTGTACTGAAAAATCTACCTCAGGCTAATCTTTGCCAGTCGAAAGAAAAAATACTTCAATTGCTACTTTCAATGAGTAACAGTTATGTAGAAACAAATTTAAACCGTTCCAATCATAAATATTAATGTGAACAGATTTTGCGGACACAGTGGAATTGAAAACAGAGACTTCAAAACAAAGCAGAAAAAAAAAGAAATTAAGATGGATAATCTTAGTTTCATTGATCGAGCTTAACTAACAAATTCTTTGTTTCTGACGAGAAAAACTCATCAACTAATTCTATTATCAAGTTTTGGTCAGAGTTGCTCTCTACCAGAATTTAAATAAAACATCTATCTTCTTGAAAAACTTCGTTTCTAATCTGATTTTTGGTCAAATCTGATTTTTTGTAGGTTTTGCAAGTTTGTCGGAACCCGCAAACTCGCATTTTTGGGCGATTTTGAGCTGTATAGTGTTGTAAATAATTGTTTGTGGAATCCATAACAGCGAAGAACATCAAAGAAAAGTGGCAACCTTGCGGATTCCGCCAAAAGTCTGTTTTTGGCTTGTTGCGGAATCCGTTTACAATGCACAGAATGCACAGTTTGGCCTCGTATTGATAGAACCTTCTATTTTGTGTCACTAGACAACCACGTTAAGCACTGGTCAACAGATTTGCAGTGTATTTCAATACTGAAGCAATCTGATCCAAATTATTTACCCGGGTTGACCAAAAAAGCTGGTGAAAAACGGAAAAATGGTAAGGATACAATTTTCTTGCGTCTCCAACACATACGGAATTTTACATAAAAACTTGCGTCTCCAAACATACGGAATTTTGCATGAATAAGTCTATGAAGAATATTTTCTCATATAAGGAAGTAACCTTATTATATATTCCCATAAACAAAATTTAAATTTTGCCTTTTACAAAAAAAAAAACGTTTAAAAATACGTGTTTAAGTATCAATCTATCAAAAACGTTTAAAAATACGTGTTTAAGTAGCAGGCAAGTTTTTAAAGCAATTTTTGGAAAACTTTGACCAAAAAAATCGCGTTTTTTCGGCGCGCTCTCCCCCCTCAAAATTAGTATATAATGGCGCCGAAGCCGCCTCTAGACAAATTTTAGGAATCGTCACCCAGAATGGATACCTCAAAGTAGTAAAAATGGGGGACCGTTTGGGTCAGCAGGGGGTCGAACTGCTGAAGGCAAGGAGCGTCCGCCCCCCCCCCCCCCCCCCTCCGCCCTAAATCCGCTGGTCCAGACAACCAAAATTTCTCGCGTGACAGTTTCCAGTTTCGATCTCCTGTAATTAACTTGGATAGTGAATCTTACACGGCTGCTAAATATGTCACGTTATCTTGTAAGTCTGGATAAAAATGTGGTAAAACCATGTCTCATCCTTTTGAGAAGTTTTAACGCATTTTCTTCTGGACTCACTGATTGTTACACACAAAACCGCTTTTATTTGATGTCTCTAAAATGCTATTATTTTTGACCGTTCAAATTTTAAATGCGTAAAGTCAATGAGATGAGCGAAATTTGCTGGAAAAAGATCAAAAATCAAAGAAGATAAGGCAAAGTTTTAAAGAGTCAATCCAATTGAATTAAGTAAACCATATAAAATTAAATTTCGGAGCCAAAAACGTTCAATAAATTTAAGACGATCTTCCTTCTAGACTTCTCAGTACTTTCAAATTTGAAACAATAGTTTTCTCTGAAATTTTAGCCAAAAGACGAAAACTAAAGCAATAAAAGTAAAATTGGACGAATGTCAGAAAAGCGTTCAAGTTTTTCAAAATAATTGAAATGAAATTGGAAAACACAAAAAAGTTGAATTGACGTTTTCACTAGAGTACTAAAAACTTGTATTGACATTGACATAAATCAAATTGTCTGTTTTACAGAATTACGCAAAAAGACGGGATTTATTTGGAGGCTAATTTTTAGTTATTTTTCCTACAAAAAACTCAAGAAAGATCGAATGATTAACGAGGCAGTTGATCGTGCAAAAAGTACTAATAAACTTGTTTTCGTTTTAACCACTGTATTTTACAGTTTTGATGTTTCAGTTTTGATTTTGTTTTGGCTGCGTAAAGGATTTGTCATACAGTTCTCTAACTTAAAGAAAACCAATCGGATTATCACTAAATTTGGAATATCAGATTACCTTGTTGTTCAGCTAATCGGCTTTTTTTGTATAACGAACTCAAAAAATAATTCTCTACTGACACTATAGCAAATTGAACATCAAGCTAAAATCATGCTGTAGATTTTGTGAGAAAAAAGTTTGAACACCCTTTTAAGCATGGCTACCAGAATTATGGTAAAACTGTTCACGAACTCAAAAGTAAGCAGAAAAACGTACTTGTCTTTTTTAGAAAATCCAACTTACCAACTTCCAGAAAAAATTATACGGACTTCAAACCCGTTGAATTTACACCATTTTGTATGAGGCTTGCAAAAAAAGCTAAGACATTGTGAAACAACTGGATGAAAATGAAAACGTTTTATTAGATTGAAAAAAAAATAAAAATTGTAATCAGTTTTTGAAATGAAATATCAACCATGTATTTTTTGCGAAATTTACAGTTTTGCTAAGAGAACAAGTGTTTTGCTTTATATGTATAGCAAATGATTTTTGATTTTACCCGAAAAAAAACCTGATAAAAACATATAAACGAAGATCTCGAAACTATGCTGTGAATCAATGTTAACACTGTTCAATTTCTAAATTTTAGCAGTTAAAAAATCCAAAATGAGACTGACATTACGAGGCCAAACTGGGCATTTTGTGCATTGTAAGCGGATTCCGCAATAAGAACTTTCCTTTGATCGTTCAGAAAAAATGTTTAAAGATTTGTCTCTGAAATCCAGGAACATACAGACACAAAATTGTGCGCCTATCCAGTGCACAGTTTGGCCTCGTAATGGACAATTCCAGAAAATTAAACTGCGCTTCAGCCCCCCCCCCCCCAAAAAAAAGAGTTTTTTCCGTAACCTTGTTGGTGTTTTAATGTTTTTAACTCTAAAACGGTTTTACATTCAAACAAAAATGGAAATTTTTTTTAAATCGTCAAAATGGTTTGTTTTAATGTGAAGGAGCAAATTGAATCATTTTTCATTTGGAAAGCTTAATTACCCAACCAAAGTCAGAAGAGACCCGTACTGGAGTTACGTTAAAATAAATCGATAAGATTTATGTTTTTTGTCAATGTCTATAAAAGTGAAAAATTAATTGTTATCATTGAAAATAGAATATACCCGGGTTGACGTCCATAGAAGAAAAATACTTATCATACAACTTCATATATGGCGTCTATGGAAAAAAATGCTTGTCATACATTTTTCATGCAAAAATTCAAAATGGTTTTAAACAGTTTTGGTACAGATGCATGGTCTAATCGATGCTTTTAAATCTTTCTGGTCCTCAACAGAATGATTTTAATTTTTCTTCATGACTAGTATTTTTTTCATAAAAAATAATTTACTCAAAAATCGTTCAAAATCAATTTTATGTGAGTTTATTTTAAACTAATATGAGTTTTTGAAAACTGAGGGCATTTTAAATGTCAAAATTATGATTTGACAATATGTCGAAAAAATGCTTGTCATACAATTTTCATATATAAAAAAATATTTATTTTGCTATTTTCATTCATACACTTTTACTCTATAAAATTGTATGAAAGAGTATGATAAGCACTTTTTTCATATCTGAAAATTGTATGATAAACATTTTTTGTCAACCCGGGTATTGCTATTATTTGTTGAAGCATTAAAATCTAGCGCGAATCAGTTAACAACGATTATTTTTCACTTTTAAAGATAAAGACAAAAAAACTCTATTATAATAGCTTTTTTCGATTTCATTGAGATGCGAATTTCAATGCACAGAAAGTGTTTTCTACCTTTTGAACTAAAATTGGTTATTTGTTAATCAGTTTCAATTTTTTGTGCGCTACTTTGGTACTTGTTATGCTGTTATTGCGACTTTTTGTTACTGTCACCGGGATTGGTTCTGGCGTGGGGAGGACTGGTTTGCGGGGGGGGGGGGCTGATTCAGGTGTTTGTTAGCTGTTGTGAGAAACAAGCAAGCCATTTTGAAGATCAGTTTCAATTCTTTTAAAAAGTTGAAACTACATCAACTTTGATTCACAGTGAATAAAAAATAACATAAATCATTCTTCAAAAAACAGTTGCTTGATTCTTTTGCGATTAAGTTTTTGAGGTTGCTTCCAGCATATTGGCTGAGCTGAGCACTCAATTGATATAATCGGTCAAAGACAATTACCGTTTCCAGCTTTACTCAATTGATTATGCAATCAATTTGGGCTGCACAAAACTTTAAAAATTAAATTAAAACAAACATTTGCTTTTGGGAAATAAGCTAGGCTCAATCACACAAAAAAATCAACAGTAAAAGGTTTCAGTCGCTTTTAAAAATGGGTCGTTGTTTTTAATTTCTATCATATGTCATTTGACTTTTATATAGATAATGATGTTAATTTTTTGAATTGTTCACGCACTTTCATTGCAATTAAAGAGCTTAGTGCTTGAACACACTCAAAGCTGCTCAATTTTAAATAAACTGGGAAAAACGAAAAAGATGAAAGCAAAAAGGATCTTCTTAACAATCTCTCCCCCCCCCCCCTTTCAAGAAAAGGGGGGTGGGGGGATTATTTAGTAGATACAATAGGTGGGTGGGAAGAGATTGTTAAGTAAATCCATTTTCTCGGATCATTCTCCTTTTTTTCAGATATCTTTAATCATATCTCCCCTCGGGTACCTAGTGAAAAATATCCCCCCTATAAAGAAATAAATCAACGGCTAAGCATATTATATTTTTGTACCTAGTAACGAATATCCCCCTTTTGCAAAAGGGAGATAGAGTTAAAGGGATCCGTTTTTTCAGTTGAAACAAAACCTACTGAATCAAGCAAAACCTACTGGATCAAATGGCCCGAAATTATGAACACAGGAATCGTCAAAACAATCCTTCAGTGGGGTGCAATTTTGGGCCGGAATTTCGCAAAATATATTATACCATTTTAATTTAATTAAAACCCGAGCAAATGCCGTTCTCATTTTTTTTGAACTTAACACATTACGAGAAAACTCTTTTTTTTTCAAGAACTTTTAAATTTTTTTTTCGGTTCGTTCGCTTGTTATAAATTTTTTTTCTATTGAGATTGTTCAAGTAAGATTTTGATCAAATGCATAAATGCAAGATTAAAAACAATCAAAGTAAACAAAATCATCATCAGAGTTCGCAGAATCTTTGATGATGACTACAAAAGCTATTGGCATGAATGACTTAAATTACAGTGGAATAAAACAGCTTTTGAAAAATTTTTCTTATCCATGTATATCACGGTACGAGAAAAATCAAAAACAATACCAAAATGAAACCATTTTTTTCCATTTTCGCGGCGATTTATAGCGCAAAATGTTCCAAGGTCTAAGCAGGGGTTAAACATTCAAAAGAAATTTCGGGATTGAACTCCCTTCAACTTTTGTTGTAAAGTTTTACTATTATTATGATTATTATAAATATGGAAGCGCCACATGGAACAAATTAGTTGCACAAATCCATAGCCTAACTGATAAATTTAAATCGGGAGCGTCATATTTTAAGCGATCACAGACGGTCGCCAACCATTTTAAAGGCTAGATGTCATGATTTATAGGTTAAACAGAATAAATGCCCTGCTCGCATTTACTGGCTGCCAAGGAAAATTTGCAAAGTAATTAAAGTTATCCCGGTCTGGGAAAATTCTATGAAAGTTTTATCATAGTTCAAACTTTCCACACTGGAATTGATCACTAAACCCAACAATTGAGTATATATGAAATCTGAATTAATTAACCCGGTTTTATTTTTTAAACCTTTTTTATTAAGCATGCTGTTTAATAGTTAAAACAGAGAATCAAGTATAAAAATCTACATCGATATGAAAACGTGTGTCCTTCAAACTGATTATGATATGCTGTCTTTAAAGAGCCATGATTTCAGGGGCAGAACTGTGATGTTCTTGCGGGCAAAGGGTTGGGTGGTTTTACCGTTGACAAATTTAATTTCTGAGCTGTACAAACAACTTAAAAGTACCTCATTTAACAAAAAATTTTGCGTCGTAAAATAATTTTCGAAGGAAAAAAAGCAGACCAGAAACGAAAAAATTTTTTTGATATAAAACGCGCCTCAAATAGTATCAGATAGGACACTTTTTGGGTAGTCAAGGAGCCGAATCTCTACACAAACCCAACCCCCGCACCCCCTAAATCAGCCCCTGATTCGATATGCTTCAAGAGCAAGAAGCACGTCACCTGCGCTCAATCATTAGGTGTGACACATTTTTGCTCCACTAGATTGGTTTATATAGAAGTTACGAAATGTAGTTTAACTTACTTTTTTTCATTGCAGTTGGTCAGACTTGATTGTAAACTTACTTTTTATTGTAACAATGGCCTATTAAAATGGCTAGAATTGCCAATTTTTCAAATAGAAATGGCTGGATAAAGTTTGTAAATCTAGGTTAATCTTCAGCAAAATGTCATAAGGAGGGAATCAGTTTTGTGTATCAGATAACTTCAGCCCATTTTTTTCTATCATAAGGATAGTAAAATGAGATACATTACAAAAAAAAACACATAATTTTGCCTTCTTTGGTAATTTCCAAGTATTTACCCTTCGGTGAAATGAAAAAAAATTACCAATTTGGACTGAAATTACCAACTAGGACTGCATATGTAAATGGGTGTTTGAATTTTAAAAGAAATTAAAACCAAGCGTTAAAAATACAAAGAGAAATAATCTTTTACAAACTGCTACTTATTTGTACGAACGTAACGTAAAAGTGCCAAAAAAGTAGGGTAGGAAAAGCAGAAATTGATTTTGTTATGACTTTAACTCAGCTGAGTTAGTACAACTAATCTAAGTGAGTGTAACTAAGTGGCAAACGGACGCAGAAATCTAAACAGTATGGCCTCTGTTTCTTTTTTTCAGCCGCCTGTTTGATTTCCCCATTTTTTTCAGCCCTTATCCGTTAGAGGGCCCAGGGGGACATTTTGGGTGAAAGATTACAGTCTAGCGGTGACTTTTCAGATGACAAAGTTAAACAATATACTTGCTTTGAGGGTAAGAAAAGAAACAAAGGTAATGACTTTTGTGGGAATGGAAAAAGGCAGCGAGTCTACTTGTAATTCCCACAAAATCAACTACAATCAAATACGGGAAATAATTAATTAAAGTAACACATCAACTTTTTATACGCCCTGATAAGTTCGATTTTCTTGCTGCAAAAGAGAGAAAAAAACAGCCAGAGACTTCGAAAAAAATCAACTGTAGTAATCCGCGAAAAAAATAAGTTATTTTTCCTTTTTGCCCGTCAAAATTATGAACCTTATGCAAAACTAAACTCAGAAAAAATTCAAGTTTTCAATTATTTTTAACTGGAACTACGTTGCTTATTGACAAAAAATCCAAAGTTATTTTAATGGAAACAATCTTATGTTGTATTTATATGGCTTCTCTTCGTTGACTAGCTTAAAACAGTTTGAATCTATATGGCTTTTTAAAGTATTCAACTGGTTTCTAATGAAACGCTCATATTATGAGGAAAAGAGTTGCGTAGCATTTTAGCTTAAGAGATTCAATTCGTGGTAGATTTGTGATTTATCGCTTTTTTTTTAAATTCTGGCTGTACCAGCCAGTACAGCCAGATTTTTTTTCGCGGCGCCAAAGATAAATGGTAAATAATAATATTTTTGTTTCGTTTTGCATTTTAAGTATACATAATAATTTCCAGTGATTGGCCTTTTTGAGTACTTTTTTCATTGAAAAAAAAAAACACCATTGAGTTGCAATATATTGCCGATTTGCAATATAAAACAAAACAAATGGTATCAGGGCGAGGAAACAAACAATTATACGGCCTTTTAACGTCCATGAACTTAATTCGATTTTAAAAAAATTGATGAACTTTCGATAAAAAATGAAAAAAAAAATAATTCGTTACAAGCATTCCGTCACTTTATTCGAAAGTCAGAGCAGAAAATATGCCCACATCAAGGCGAAATTTTGATTGTTCTTATTGCTCCACAAATTAACTGAAATAGTTTTAAGAATGGATCGGTCAAAATTAAAAATTCAACTCCTTAAGCAAAAAAATGTTTCGTAATAAATTACCTTTTTTTGATTTGAAAGCAGGCATCGCTAGCTTTTAGATAGTAGAAATTCCAGACAGAAAAATATCTTTAATTAGTAACGCGTTTACTGGAACATTTAGCTTTCGTCAACTTGATTTAGATGATTGTCGATCATGACTGTTTTTCCGCTAACGCTGCAAATTAATAGAAAACTAGTAAAAGACGCAACTGGACCAACAATTTCCAAATCTCCATACATGTTTAAAAACAACCACAAGTAGAGAAATAAACAAGACTGCTTTTATATCAAAGCACAGTCCTGAAAGTTCTGATTGCACTTAGGACCAATTGAGAAGTTTTTTGATTGAATAATTGACAAAATAATTGATAAGAAAAGAAATATTTTTTTTTCATTGTTTCTTCATTTTCTCTTCCCACACATTATGAAAAATGTCAAGGATGTATTTAGCGTCTCGTATTGTGATATTAGGGTTAACTACGCAATATATCGGACTTTACTTATCCCAAATTGGCTAAATTAGCAAGTTTTAAACGCCCGTAACTTTACAAAAAAAGATCACAGTTGAAATATATATTTTTTAAATTTGAGCATAAAATAACAAAATCTCTCAGATGGTCTGAAAAGTTTTGTCACAAACGCTTAGTTAACAGTTCGAAAATTGACTGAAATAGAAAAAACCACACCAAGCATAATTACTTCTCGTTTTCTTCGAAAGTAAGAACAATTAATTTTGAGCTCAAGAGACCAACATCTTTCGAACTGTACAAAATGATCTGAAATCTATATTTGTTTTTAGGAAAAAACCACTCCAAGCACCCCAATTGAGTTGAAGTGAGCTGCTCAATAACGAAAGTTTATAAAAACACTCTTTAGAAAGTGATCAAAAAACTTTTTTCAACAAGGTCTTCTTTGAATAATGTTTTTTAAAAAGCCTTGTCTTGCGTTAACAAAAAAAAATTTTCTCAATTTTCAGCTAATACTTTTTTAAAAAGAGAAGGATTGTCTAAGAATAATTTTATCTGTAATCAGTAGCACAATGGTTAAGTTTTGAATAAAAACTGCTCGTATCAGTTCAAAAGACTGAATGTTTCAGTTTCTCTCTAGCATCTATAGCCTAGCGTTTGGCATTTAAAAAATTATGTGATTTTCAAATAAAAAATGGGAATAGCTGTTTTTAGAAACTTTTTGAATTTATCTGAAAATCATCTCCCTTACGCCATTTGATCTTCAAATAATAGCACGACGTATATTGCGCATTACTTGCATCAAATTGTTAACCAGTTTTACTTTTCTCAAATTATAACTGTAAATGAAGGATACTTCAGCTGGCCACTGTTTAACTTAGAATAGTCTTGAGAGCAGTTTTATTTTCACATGCAAACAGACTAGAAAATGTTTGAAAATTAATTAGTCCGTTTTGGCAACTCTAAATTCTCCAAAAATGCCGCACTCAAAAATCATGGACAAAAATTTGACCAAATTGAATTAAATTCATCGAAAACTGGATAGAGAGCAATTTTGTGTCAAGATCAAGGTGGAGCCGTGAATGTTCCGACTGACTCAAAAAAACCTGAAAATTTTCATGGTGTTATAACAAAGATAATTTTCCTAATACCTTTGTCTTTGCCCCACAAGCCACATCAAATACTACGTACAACTTGTGTTGCGATGGGAGAAAGTAAGACCAATTACACTGTTCTAATTTTTTTGACTCGTTTTGAAAAATATCAATAAAGAAGCACTAAAACAAATAGATGAGTTAAACCGAACTTAAAAGAAAAATTTTTGCTATAGAAATTATGGATAAATTTATCCGGGTGGTTCTCCGAGTTAAAATTAATGTACCACACATCAAGGAGGTTTGTTTATAGCAGCGAACGGTACCCGTAGAAGAAAGAAAAATGTTTGTGCCGTTATTTCAAAACCTAGCTATCAGACAGCAGGAAAAAGTCAATGAATGCAGGGAAACAAAAAACGAGTTTTTAAAAAAAAGCCTTATCTTTCAAACTTCGAAGTTGAAAAAATATGACTTTCATACTCTTTGAATTTTAAGAACAGTTTAGCGTTGACTATTTTATGATAAAAACAACTCAGTTTGAGCGAACTGGAACAAAAGATAACTTTTTAGGTTGTGCAAATTAACAGGAAATACAGTTGAAACTGAATTAAGAATTGACCGCAATCAGGTACTCTTGCAATGATGTATGCTTAATGTGTTCATGAAGGGCAGTGAAAGTCAAATATTTGTTATCCATCATCTTATTTAAAATTAAGACAATCTAAGTAGAAAAACTGTTTATCAATGCTAATTTTACTCGGGTCGTTAAAAAAACTGCCTTAAAAAGCAGACAAGATCTTCTCAACGCAGCAGAGCCTTCCATGTATCAAAAAACAGGCTTGAGGATACAACACATGTCAGTTTATGAGAATACAAAAGTACGGAAGCAAGTTTATAACTTGTATATCTATATGCAGGGGCGGATCTAGGATTTTCTCGAGGGGGGGGCGGATTTTCAAAAAATTGTACAGAAAACTTAGGAAAATTTTCAAAAAACTTATGCGTATACAAAAGTACAAAAGCAAGTTTACAACTTGTATATCTATATACAGAGGTGGATCTAGGATTTTTTCGAGGGGATGGGGGCGGATTTTCAAAAAAAATTCAAAAAATGGATTTCTTAAAAAGTACCAGAGGAGGAACCCTTTGGGTCGGCAGGGGGTCAAATCCCTGAGGGGGAGGGAGCGTCCGCCCCCCTTGAATCCAATCCTGCCTATAAATTGAGCCTAAGGAATTGGACGACAAGCAAATTAGATAACTCGTGGTGATTTTTTACATTACGAAGTGGGCCCACAACATTTTTTTGTTGGTGGTTGGACGACCAGTATTTGCTCACCAAAAGTTATTTTAAGTCTGCAACAAACTTCACAAAATATGCAACCAATTATCGTCTAAATTCCGTTAATTACTGATGGTCTAATTTGCTTGTCATCTAATGTCTTAAATCCTATTTATATAATTTTAAAAAGTACAAAAAAAACAAAAGCCAAGAACTTTTTAACCCAAGCTGGATCCTAGCAAACTTTAAAATCAGATTCGTCAAACTTCAAATGTTTTGAGACGTATCTTTGATTCAGAAACTTTTTAAAAAATGATAGCGTCGTGATCTCAAATTCTTGAGACAAATTAGGCCGCCTTTTTAACCGGTATTTCGTAAAACTACAAGTTTTTTCTTTAAACGCAGAAAAGTTTTGTCAAATATTCACACAGTGTTTGTTGTTGAAAAACCAGCTCTGATTGTTGTTACGCGTTTTAATCAAAGTATTAAGACAATGCTAGTGCCATTTAAACCAAAATATTCACGCTCAAATTTAGTTCAAATTTCTTGAAACGACTGAAACGTCTTTTTGAAATTGCTGGAAATTTTAGCTTGTTTTGTTTATTTTTTTTAATTATGGGAATGGTTTTACACTTACGTATAGACGAATAGTTTCAATGTATTATACTCTAGGTTACTCTACCAATACAACGATAAGTTTGTCTAAGTTCCTCAATAAAAATCAACAAAACGGTCGCCTGGTACGTTTTTATCAGACACAATCTGATTCTTCACGTTGCTTTTGTTAGCTGAGTGTGTTCTTTGAAACAACGCCAGTTTGAAGTTTTTCAGTGTTTTGTCGAAATTTCTGAAACACCTGGTAGTTTATGTGCAAGAAAAGTTTCCTACAAACGCATACTTAGTGCAGGTGATTTTGTCTCCATGTACTTATATATAAACGTCAAATTGTACGTAATATTTCCAGAAATAAATTAGTAATTTGAGCTGGTAACTTTAAACAAATCTTGATTTTCGTTTTCATAATTGACATGTAAAAATAAACACGAAACTTCAATTACCCAACATTATACAGTCTGCAAAATGAATGTAGTTTCTTAAAAAAGTATAATTTATACAGTTTCTTATCCATTTTTTAATAAATAATTTTTTAACAGTGTATTTAAAAAAAATTAATGAAGTCTAAGTTTAAAACTGTATTTAAAAAAAAATTAATGAAGGTTAAGTTTAAAACAATTTTTCGGACAGTTTACAGCAGAGTTAGCATAGAAAACGTCTAGAGGTTGAACCAAATTGCTGTGCGAGGATCTAGTTGATCACATTAATTCAACAAAAAAGCTGAAAAAGAATAAACATTTTGCTAAACTCCCAAGTTTGAAGAAATAGATTGAACTTGAAAATTATACAAAAAGTTTGCATGTTTTGCATGTTAAGTCTTTTTTGCATGTTAAGTTCTCTAAAAGCTAATTGTTGATTCGCTTTAGTAGCCATGTTCGATAATGCAAAGTACAGTTTTTTGCGCGAATAACGAATAATAATTTTTATAAGAATTAGCCATTTTTTTTACCTGTATCATTAGGGAGAAAGGAATCTACACTAAGTTTTGCAGATAATTTTTTTCACAAGAAACGTTAATATTCAGGTAAACTCTTGCCATGAATTAAAATACTTCTTGATGAATATTTTGGGAGGCTTTTAGCATAGTGGCGAGGCGTTCAATTTGAGAGCGTCATATTGTGTTATTGATATATTTCATCGCAAGGACAACGAGTGAGGACCAGCTCTCACTTGGCTTCTAGCTTCAGGTATATCACAGCCCCAACTATTTTACTGCGATAATAGTACCACGTGAAACTTCTAGACGCAAAAAAAACAGCCTTGAGGCACAAAAAATGAGCTTTGCTCAGCAAAAATGGCTTTAGTCTGAAACAGGGGAACTAACAGAAACGTTTGTCTTTGGAAAACTGGATAGCCTTCGATTGATCATCTGGTATTCGCAGAAATCATAATAAGTGGTGTCCGACTTGAAACCCAGTCTGCGTTCAAGAATTTACCGTCACTACTTACTGTTCCTATGTCTTCATTGTCCCATAACAGCAATTATAGTCGAATTTTTATTCTTGAAAGCGTTTAGGCATGAATTAAAAGGTGACTAAAACAATAAGTTAATCCATGAATGAAAATCAACACTCGCAATTTCATTGATGCGTAGCATTACTGAACCAGCTAACGTTTTTCACCATAAGTGTCTGAAATAAAAAATTTAAATGCATTTTAAAAGCTAGAAGAAGCTTCTTACGTTAAACTATACCTAGTTGATTTGCGTTTCAAGTTGTCTTTGTTCAAATAAGATTAAGAACAGAATACTCTTACCTTGTATCATGACTGCCAACGAACTGTCGGTTGATTTCAAACCATCAAAATGGAATCCGAGTTTCGACAAAAGATAGAAGGCAGGTTCACTCTGTTATTGATGTAAGACGAACAATAATTGATGAGTTTAATAATCAAATATTAAAAGAAAAACATTGTTCAATATAGCAAACTACAGAATAGGAGGGAAAAATTCACAATCGGTTTAATCGTGGCGACTAGTGTCTACACACCAAGAGCCAAATTGACAAAATAGGAGAATAAATAAATTTTTTAAAATCACGCCAAGTAATTATTCTCATAAATTAATGAAAAATTCCACAAAGTCAGCTTGTTTTCCTTATAAAAATGATTCGAATTTAATTGACGCTTTCCAGCTATCGCGGATTATAATATGTTAAAAGCGTTGTATGGTTGTCTTTAGACAGAAAAATTGGAGCTATTTTTAATTACAAAACTATTTAGGTAAAAAGAATTTCAGGAAATTGAGAAAGGTATGATCAAAGTTTTAAATAAGTGTTTTCAAATGGGAAATTGCCCGAGCAAACTCAAAAATAAAAATGATATGTTGTTTTGTTTGTAAATAGCAGGAAATTTGGGCGAAATGGCCCGAAATTTTCAAGTGCAATCTAAAGGTGCTTTTGAGACCATTTCCCGTATACATTACAACTAAGACAAAATAAACCAAAAAATTAACTACCTGTTTTGGTTTTAAGTGAGAAAAACAACATTGTTTTATCCTTGCGATAAAAACGTTTAGATTTAAAGACCTTTAAATTAGGTCTCGGTTGTTCAGCCACAAATGCTTCTATTAAAGGCAAAGTGAAATGAAAATTAAGGTGATGTTGGAGGAAAAAACTTGAAAAAGTTGGCATTTAGACTAATCCCGCGTAAGTAACAAACGACGCAAGATAGTTGTCCTGGTATTGATTTTCAAGAATTAGTTGTCGTTGTTACTTCAAATTTTGGAAGTAGAAATGTAGACTCATAATATACACCTTGTTTAGTAAGAGCTCTTCTCTAATTTTAGGGTGCTTTTTAGGGAGGTATAAACAAAAACAGGGAACAGTGGGGATTCAACAGTCAATTTGATGTTATTCCCAACACATATTTAGTGTTGAGAATACTAAAAAGATTTATTAGAATTTGTGCCTAGCTTTTAGCACTTGAGTAAAAAGCACCAATTCATGCCAAATGCCAAGTGTATCATCTATTACTTACAACGCTTAAGTTACAACTGAAAAATCAGAAAACTTTGAAGTTTATAACCTGAAAATTTAATTATTTTGATGGAAATTGAGAGCTTTTCCTAAATACTAGACATTTGGTCTATTTTTAAAGAAAAGAAATCTCTGAAAAATGGTTGTTTTTCCTTCAAAGTAAGCTTTGAAATATCGCAATTTTCAGCTGCTTCTATATCATATTTAAGATTTCCAAAAGTTTAACTGATTTGATTCAAAAGGAAATGAAAAATTAGTAATATTGACGGGCTTAACCAGGAGAACAATTGGCGCGGCACGTCGCAAGGGCTGGCCAGATTATTGAGGAACTAACTAACCCGGGCGGTTAATAATTTATAATAGTTAAAACAAGCTTTTGGCGGCTGGAATTCTAAAGTGGGTGCTAAGATAACACGTCCTGAGCAAATGCATTAGGGTGCAACGACGCGAAAATTGGGTCGTTACTTAGCTTATAGTTTTTCTTTTAATAACTTATATATTTTTCACAATAAATTTTATATAAGTAAAAAGACCCTTCATTTTGATAGGACGCGGCCTGAGTTTCCTTCAAAAATTTTAACCAAAAGTCAAAATTGGTTTCTGTGCATATTATTACTTGTTTCAAACAGATTTGGATAAATATTATTCAGGTTGTAATACTATGTTTCATATATGAGCAACTGGCACTGTATCAATTTCCCGATTTTTTTTTCAAGTTTCTGTCAATTTTTCTATACAAAATCGAGAAAAATCTGTTTTGTTTGCTAAATTTTTCGTTGTAATGGATTCGGGGTTGAACTTCCTTCAATAGGTCAACTTGTCTTCACTAAATGAAAGAGACAGTTGCTAAAAACATCTTTGTTATGTGTTTGCAACATTGATTGTATTAAAGCACATTTGGCGAAGCATTTGTTTATATTTCAGATTTTGTTGCAATATACCTTCAGCAAAGATGCCACAAGCATCAATAAGATTGAAAGAGACCTCGTTTTGAGCTGAACCCTAGCGGCCAAAAAGCGCCTGAAAAGGGGGAAATTATATTACTAGGCAGTCATTTCCAAGGTCTACAACCAACCCAAAAAACAAGCGCCTAAAAAGATAAGAAAAAAACAAAAGCAATTTGTATAAAAATTCTAGCCTTTAACCTGTTGTATATTTTGTACCCCTTACCAATAATTTTACTACCGCAACGTATTGGGTGGGGCGTAATTTAATAACAGGTTAGTTGATCTATACGGGCATTTAATCACTTGCTGGTTAAAAATTTAAGGACCCTTGTTGCTACTAAGAGCCTCGGGTCTAATTCCAGTTTATGTTGAAAATAAGAATACCTGGTCAATAATGATGAAAAATACGGGAAAAGCCATAGAGCAGAAAAAACCTGGCGTGCTTGATTATTATTCTACTGTTATTGCTGCTATTTTGGTAAAATCATGTAACATCATTGTCGAAAAAGGAAATAGGAAAAAACATCAAAGCTACTTTTTCAACTTAGATTCATAATCAAACTTAGATTATTCAATTGATAAGGGATCGTGACTTAACATTAACTGATTTTCAGTGTTTATCATGCAAGAATAAGACAGAAAAACCACAAAAAAAACAGAAATAAATTTATATTCGAGTTCTAATAATAATTCTAATAATAAGAAATCTAGAGATATAGGTTGATTGCATTTGTAAAATAATTTGACCTGACCAAAGATATAAATATTACAAAATTAATACAAAATTTTCTCGTTTGTTTTGTAAAGTAGCGATAAGATTCAATTCACAACATAGTTTTGCAAAAGTTTCAACTAACGTTGCAAAACTGACCAAGTGTTGTGCCAAATTGATAATCGTAAAACAAAATAGAGTTAAGCTGGTTAAAATATTAAATTTGTCAGAAATGGGCGAACGAAGCCGTTTTGAATTTGTTCAGGGATTTTTTGCTTACTTTATTTGCTTTCCACCCGGAAAATCAATGCGCCCATTCATTTAAGCCATCACTCATTCGAACCAGGTAGATTACAACTGAGTTCCTGTTTTCACCATTTTCAGCTGAATAACATCTTAAATCATCATATCTGGCTAGTTGGCCTCGAGTTATATTTACTAACTTTATTTACTACTTCCAAAAAGACGGGCTTACGTGATTATGAGTTGTGGCCACGATGACGTCAAATAATCATTACAATTTTTTTCTCGTCTTCAAAAACTGATGGTTTTTGCAGCCGTGTCAGCCAGTGATAATAACGCTTTATCAAAGGGGTTGGCCGATACATTTAAGCAATCATACATAGATTATTTTTTGATCCATTGATGTAACAATTATATTTTATGTTGCAATTCATGTAACATTCTGTGCGGTTGAGGATGCAAAAAGCCAATTCGTCAAAATTAAAACCGATTTATTTAAAAATTAGAAAATTCATTTATATCAAACATCGAAATTTACTATATATTAGACGGGTTTGAAAATTGTCAGCACAAAATATAAGCCAAATCTTTGTTTTTCAAAATTAACATTAATAAGCTTGATTATAAGAAAGTTGGAATCAAAGGGAAGCACTGAGTTTTTCGACTATCATTCAACCTCATCCTGACAGTCATCCAATATTTTTTGGCTAAGGATACGATAGTTTGAAAAAAGAACGACATTTGATTTTTGTTTCTGTTCTCAACCCACAAGCTTTTAAAAGGAAAATGGAAAATTCATAAACTTTGCACCTGGTAACGTATTAAAAAGCTGAATTGCGCGTCTAATTTTAATTTGGGTTGATTGATATTGCCACTTACGCTTTAAAAGGACAATATAAAAAATTATCCCAGTTTGGTAATGTTCAAACTCTTTTTCTTTGTAAATCTTTTTCTCAAGTAAAATATCTTTTTCGCTTTGAGCTTAAGACATAAATTTTAACCGATTATATCAATTCCGCCAAAAATTGTTATGTAAGTAATCAAGATTTGTCTGGATAAACACACCTCGAGCTCAGCTGTTCCCACACTTGCTTCGAAGTCAGATCATTAAGCGATAAATCAAACAAAGTTACTGAGATAAAAACAAGTTCCAAAAAGTAAAACACAACGAAATAGATTCAAAAAATAAAAAATATTTCGTATAATTTTTTTTTCTTATAAATATTAGGTCAAGCATCTGTTATAATCAAAAACTGGCCAACTTTTTGCAAAATTTATATTTGAGCCACCAAAAACTTAATTCATATGCTTAGAGCTGATTATGATGAAATGAAAGACAAGCAATGCCTTTTAAATTGTTCCATTTTTTCAGACTTTCTCATTTGCTCTACATGATATGTTTATAGTTTTTGTTCAACTACTTCAATGCAAATGCTTAGTATTTGCAAGCTTTGAGCGTAAGTGACCGCGAAACCTCAGAATTTGTAACACCAGCTTTCCAAAAAAACTTCAAGGCGTTTCACAATTTCATCACAAAAAATTAGGTTTTTAGCAATCACAGAAAAAATAAAAATTTTTATATAAAAAATCATTAAAAATTCTTCCTTTTGCTATTAAAATGAAGAAGAAACAAGTGAAAAAAAAATGTATTTCGATATTTTTTAATAAACTTTTCAAACATTGCGCTTTTCTTGAAAGTTTCGTGTCATTTGAAACTCTCATAAATTTGTGTGATCTTAGGTTTTGTCAATTTCTTTTTGTATATACGCACAGAAATTTCATTAATTTCAGAATTGACACAAATAGAATACAAAAATCTTGGAATTAAAAAAAGGATTGACCGGAATTTTGCGCTTATTTGATCATAAACTGGCTACACTTTAAATGGAACCAACTAGAAGTGCAAATTAGTTCACTGAAGAAGCCCTGAATCATAGAAGGCATGTAAAAAGTAGGCGTTTAATTCAATAAAATGATTACTAAAATGATCAAACCGAAAAATGAAACTTGTCCCGAGAAAAATATAACACCAACTAAATCTGTAATTGTTTTCTTCAAATGTTGGAACAATAGGAAGACTTGGTAACGCGTGGTGAAGCAAATTATCCATTTGCTGACAAAATACAGGACTGCAAACGTCAAGATTTTCAACGTTTTTGTATGACGTTCTGTATTTGCTCTCAAAAAAATTTTGGCAACGTTCAGTTGGTTCAGAAAATCAAATTATTTCCAAACTAAGTTTCAAAATGTGTTAAATTGTATTTTTTTTTACAAAAAACGTTGTCTATCAAATTTTAAAAATTATCGTGCAAAGAATTTAAAAATTGTTTTAAAATTTTTTCAAATTGTTTTAACTTTTTGTTTGTCATTCAATTTTTGAAGAAAAAAGTTGTCGATTACGTCTAATTTGTTAACTTTTGACGCGTGTGTATAGTTCTGTAATCGGACACTGCGCTGAAATCAACACAATTTTGAAGAAAAAAAAATGAATAATTTTGAATGTAATTTTTTTTATGAATGTGCTCATAAAGTTTTGTGCTACTTGCTTAACCATCGGCTTTATTTGCTTAAATCAAATTTGATTAGATGGAGATGGTGATGCTGTCAGTATCTTGCAAAAAACCATTCGCAATAATTTTTTGAGCCTAAGCTGTATTTTTTGGTTCAGTTAAAAAGCATCGTCTTGACTTTAACTAAGTGGTTTTCGTAAATTTCCATAAACAATTTAAGTCTGTTTCACTCTCAAGTTTTTGAATACGGTTCATATAAGTTTTCTTCTTTAAGCACAACAACATGGATCAATTTAAACAAAGCGAGTGATAGTCAGTGGTGTGCGCAAAAATTTTTCTAGGAAGGGCTGTTTTTCAAAAAATTTGGAAAATTTTGCCGACCTTTTTTTTCGCTCCGAGCTCTACCAAAGTAGTATAAGGACACTATTTTGTGAAAAAAATTTTCTGCGCAGTAGACAATATTTTCAAAAAGCAGGCCAAAAAAGCATCTGTAAGCATTTTTTGGAAAATTTTTCGAAGGCGCCTCTAGATATTTTTTGAGGTTGTTCAGCGAAAAATGGATGTCATAAAGTTATAACAAAGGGGGACCCTTCAGAAAAAAAATTGGCAATTAGAATTGAGGGGGGAGTCTTATAATAGCACTGGTGTGAGCGCTTTATTTTTTTCAATAGAGCTTGAGAAAACATAGTTGTCCTTAAACAAGATCCAAGAAAATTTATCTTAAACAAAATCTAAGAAAGTTTACCTAAAACAATGGTTCAAGAAAATTTATTTTATACAAAGTCCAAGAAAATTTATCTTAAACAAGATCCAAGATAATTTATCCTAAACAAGATCCAAGAAAATTTACCTCAAATAATGTACAAGATAATTTATCGTAAACAACGTTCAAGAAAATTACCTCACAAAAGACTAAAAAATTACCTTTAAAAGGTTCGATAAACTTTCCAAAGCAGAAAATCTTTGAATATTTAGTTTGAGATTCGTTACATACATGTTGATGAATTGGTCAAGAAACACTTAAGAAATTGGTCAGAGAAATTTTAAAGAAAAATACAGCAACTTCACTTAAATTCACTCAAACGTAACTAAATAAAACGTTGAAATAGAAAGACATTTTTTAATTTTTCCAAATTATGATCATTACGTCTATATGATAAGTATCTTTATTTAAGAGATGTGCAGATAAAATTCAAGGAAAGTAGACAAAAACGAACTAAAAAAAAACTAAGCAGACTGTGAAACTGTTTCGTAAAGTTTGGAAGAGCCGAATATCTAGGGAAATGGTCTAGCTGGTAGCAGTCAAACTTTTAACTAGCCTGTTAACGTGGTCATTCAAATCCAATTTATAAGTATTATAAACTTCTAGCACAGGTAGAAAGGCAGCTCAAACGGGGACAATTCCAAAATGAATGGCGCAAAATGTACATTTCACTGAATATTATAATATTTAGCAGACGTTGTTTTATTCTAAACTCCAAGACAAAAGCGTGCTAAGGTTTTTGAACTAGTGCGTTACTGTGCTTCCTAAAGTGAAAACAAATCAAATCGGAACCATTCCGAAAATCCATGTCTCCCTTTTTCTGTTTCATATATTTCCTTTAAAAAGATAATGTATTCGGAGAAAAAAGCAAAAAAAAAGAAGTTAAAAAAAATCTAATGGTTCAATAAAGAAATTACTTTTTCAATATTAGGCTAAAAGGCTGTTCGGATACCTGAAGTAAAGCCGTTAAGTGATTAGGTATTGACTTGTGTTTTGTTTTCTGTTGGGCAAACACGAATTCATGTGGTGCCTATCACATGCAACACCTGCTAATCTAGACCCATGAAGTTTACACTCACCCTCTACCTAAACCCCCCCCCCCCCCCACCTCACAACCCGATGCCCCAATTTCATTGGCAATTTCCTCCCAAATCTGCTCCCGAAAAGTGACGCCAATAAATAAATTGTCTGGCATTGGGTAGTTTAGATAGGGCTATGTATACTGGCTAGTTTTACCTTAAGACCTTTCAGTTGGAGTTTAAGGGCTTTGCTCCCCATTGAGAAGCTATGTTTTGATAAGTAACCATTTAAACCCAAGTTCATAAAAGCTCATAATTTAACACTTATCAATGTATGGTATAGGTCATAAATATAGGGTCGGGTGAATTGAAGCGGCCATTTAGTCGAAATTTAAATGCAAGAATAATAAAAATTAACGGTATTTAAAGTTTCGGTTAAAAAATTTTCGAAAAAAGTAAAATATTGTCTTCAATTTTGCATTAGGAGGGTATTTGATTTCGAACCTGCGTTTGATTTATCCCAAAATGACATTTCCTATTTGATAATATTTTGGATTTATCGGCTCATAAAATCTTGAAATTGACCTCGCTCGCTGATTAAATCAAATGCACGGAGCCAAGCAAGTCAATTACAATTGGTAATCTTCCTTTTTAAATCAAACAAGGGATTTATATTTCGGGCACTTTAAAACTCGACAGGTAACTTCAGATAAAATGAATACCGATGCCAGTACAACTTGATTGATTGACGATTTATGATTTTTTAATTTTAGAAAGTTCACTTTTTGGGTTTTCAGTGACGTCAAATTCATTAGAGATTTGTAAAGAAAATATTTTGAAAAGTGGGTAATCTAATTTGAAACTAATGAAATTACAAGATTATTAAGCAAACGTTGTATTTCACAACTGAAAAAAATTGTTTTGTACTAAATATTTTGTTTGAATTGCTGGATAATGATCTCAGTTTTGAAATTTGACTGACAAGTAATTCCAATTAATATTCATCACATAAAAGCGATTTTATACTAATTTGAAGAATAGTTCAGTAATTTCTAAGCCTTTGGGTTATCTTTTTTATCAAAAAATGGTAACCTGCTGTTTGTAACAAAGAAAGTTTTAGCTGAAAGAACTGTCTTTTATTCCTACTCGGGGTCTCCATTTGAATAGAAACAGGGAATGCACTTTTAATGTAAAAAGTAACTAGCATTAATTCTCTCACATGAAAAGATTATTTGAAAAGATTTTTACACGCTTCGCTTCATTTCAAAGCCAACTCGGAATGTTGACAAATTTGAATATTAAAATGACCAACAGTACGGGAGTGATACAAAATTACCATTTTCATTCTCATTTTTTTAAAAAAAAAATCCGTTTTTTCAGATGTGAAGCTTTAAATGACCAAACGTGAATTGAAATGTGTATTTCTCGCTCTGGTAATCATACATAATGAAGTGTTGGTTATAATGGTAATTATTGAGGTTATTAAGCCTCGCTGGTTTTATGTGACGCGACAGTGCCGGCGCCATTTCAATAAAAAAGGACGGTTTGTTATCAGTATTTTTGGTTTGGTTTTCAACCGAAATTATTAAGCGTTAAAACACCTTAACGTTTCAATTAGTTTTTTTGAACCGATAAAGCATAAACTGAGAAAAAAAAACCGGTTTGAAATGGAAATTTTGCCCGAAAACTTCCAAACTATTTTTCTGAAGCGATAACTCACTTAAAAAATTTAACACCCAGTTAAGTTGTATAAAAACGGTTATTTCATTGATAAATCAATTTGTATGTTTTAAAGATCTGCAAAGCATGAACATGCTTGTTGTGGTTTTTGTTCCGACTTTCGCAACAAACGTATTTTTTGACGGAATTTTATGAGTATAATTCTAAAGGTAGTGTTGTCATGAGCTCAGATTTGAAAAGATATTTCACCTGTGATCATTTTTCGTAAAGTTATGGGGGTTCAAACATTGATATTTTGGCCAATTTGGGACAATTAACGCGCGATATATTTCGCGCTATGAACGCGTAAGCGGAGATTTAGTCTTAGAAATAGTTCCAAATTGGTTGAACTATGCTTAATTGCCCTAATTGATTTGTTACAAGGAGTGAAATCTATCCTTTTGTACTTTATATGGCGTGTGGGGGTTGATGGATGATTTTCAAAAAAGTCATAAGTTTCAGAAAAAAAAAGTTCGTTTTTTTTTAAATAAATTTAATTTTTTATGTTATTACGAAAGTTTTTTATGTTATGTTTCGATACGAAATTCAGTTTAATGAATTTTATTTATTTTATTTTTATTACACGAATTATTTATGAGTTGCGAAGTCGAATTATCCCGCACACAACTGGTTCAAAATGGTTTGATGCAAACTAAATTGGTTATATTAATTCTGTTTATGACTCAAACTTTGACACATGATATCTGATATTGGTTGTCCAAAACTTAAAGTTTATGAAAACTTTATTTGCAAAAATTATTTGAAACCAGCTAATGGGTAATTGGAACATTGAGGGCTGCGCCTAATATTCGAGCAGTCTTGTTATCTGAGAACACTAATATAGCCCAAATTTTAGCGTGCTCAAATAATCTTTTGAAATGGTCAGAAACAGTTAGGACTAAGTGATCCCGATAAAGCCGAACAGTACCAAATTTCACTATCCGGTAGTTGATATTGCTTGTGCGGGCAAAAAAAGTCTCAGTTTTCAATGAAATTCCGAAATTTTTTTACCGACCAAAAAAATCACGTTTTTTTTTCGGCGCGCGCTACTTCTCAAAATTGAAATAGATTTTCGCCGAAGGCCGAGTTGAATAGAATTTAGGGTAGATCGGAAAAGTTGGATTGATCGTTTATTCCTAAGGGGGGACCATTTGGATGGTGAGGGGTCGAATATCTGTAGAAAAGAGACATCCGCCTCTTCTCCCCCTATTAAATCTGCTGACGAACAGTCTCCTATTTTGAACTCATATTCGCATTTCTGTAATCAAAAAGAAACCAAAAAAGTATCTTATCACGAAAATGAAAACAAGCAGTAATTTTTTAGCAGATTTTTAAAAAAATTTAAACATTTTTGACCAAAAAAATTTTTCAAAATTTTTCTCAACTAATTGTCTTTTAATGTCGTACAAATTTTCCCCAAAATTCACTAGAAAAACAAAGAAAATGGTTGATAAGTTGTTTAATCACGTTTATTCTCAAGGTAAAAAAACTTTGTTTCTAACATATTGAGAAATTTCCGGAACTACTAAATAAATATTGGAACAAAACTCAAAAAGAAAATCAATCAGTGAAATAATGAAACTTAATTCAAGTCACCAAAATTAAGTAACAAAATTAGCAAAAATTGTAAAATCATCTTTTAACAGGAAACAAATTATTGCTGCTTGGTTGATTTCTCGAGCTTTAGTTTATAGATGAATTAAATTGCAGGAAAATATTGCAGCAAGTTTCAGTTTTTATCAAATCAGCTCATTTTTTGCATTTATTTGGGTTTAGACGGTCTGATACAAGCGAATGAGTTCAGTTATTTGAGAATTTTATTTTTTATCCTCTAAGTACCTTTTGGAAGGGCTTGAAAATACCTATTTTGATGATATTATGATTCAACTAAGAAGTTAGCAATATAGTTTTATAAGAAATAAATAGAAATAAGTTTTCCAAGCTACAGCCATTTTTAAAATAAACTTGAGTAACTCGCAGGATTTTGACGCGTTTTGCTAAGTTTTAATATTCTGTTTCGGGTTTGGTCAAAAAACTTGAATGTGAAGCCGAACAAAAAGATAACGAGACAATACAAAATGGAAATAAGTCAAGTAAAAAAAGAGAAGCAAACAACCTTGAAATTTCAGTTTGTTTCCCATTTAGTGCCACACAACTTTTTAAAATATAAATATAACCATTTTTTATGATTACTTTTTTCTCATTTTGGCTAAAAACGTGGTTTAAGACCAGAATACTACAGGAAAGTAGTCGCTTTAGCATATGAAGCTCATAATAATTAAGACTTAAAACGGTAAAGGGAACAATTATAATAATGTGTATTCTTATTCAGTGGACCGAAAGACATTTTAACAGCCGCAAAATTGACCGATTTTGATTAATTGAAGTTTATGACGGCGGCACAACCAGATTTAAAACAGATTTAACTAACTCAACCATGTTAATAATTTATGGACACCACATAAATCAACCGGTTATGTATTTTGGCCAGCCTTCTCAACAGGTCAGCAATATCGCTTCATTTCTCCCCAAAAGACACTCATTAGCAAATCTTTTAATTTGCCTTTTCTCTTCAAATGCGTTTTGAATCACCTTTGAGAGAGTCTTGACAAAGAACAGAGTAATCGCTAATCTAGATATAATTTGCTTCTGAATTAGAAACTGATTTAAAAAAAATTCTCATACTTTTAGCAGCCGTTAAGTAAAATGCATCTCAAAAAAGCAATAAAAAATTATATTTAACCCATAATAACACTTAAATTAGAAAAAATTAGAAAAACCAACATTTTTTTGCAAACTAAGCATTAAATTTCGGATGAGATTTCACATGCGCAGAGCGATACAGAACGATTTGTGCTCACTTTGCTTTTCTTTAGAATTAAGTTTAATATATATTGGCCGAAGACTACGCAAGTTTCATACCTCAATAAGGTAAACAACAAGGCAATTAAACTAAAAAAAGTGTGAAAAAATGTATAAGTACCCATTCTACAACCCCCAAAAAACACAATCAAACTTTTTCAATTTAATTAAGGTCTTATGTCTAGTCATATTGTCTAGTCAATTTGTGTCCAGTCATATTAAAAAGAATGAAAAATTTACCTCAATTAAACTTGGAACCACTTTTGAGCCTTAATGATGAGCCCCTTTTTCATTAAAAGCACGAAATATATCGCGCGCTAATATTCCCAAATTGGCAAGTATGGAATTTTTCAAAGCCCACAATTTTACCAAAAAACTCATAGCTGAGATATCAATTCATCTTTGACCTCATGACCTCATTAGTTTTCAACTTCCATCAAACTAATTAAAAATTCTAAATTCATCTGATCAAAATATTGAGCGCAATTCCGTTTGTTTTCAACGGAACTTAAAAAAACTCAACAAAAAATCAAACCATTCAAATATTGCAAAAATTTAGCTTGTAAGCAAAGTTTTAATTATGGCAGAAAGTTGTTTCTGATACAAAATAAAAAAATATATTGTTTCACAATCTGATGAAGTGATCAAAGTTTAACCTAATGGATAGATCCGATATCTTGATTGCAGAATTGAAAAGATTTTTCTTGAAACTTCGTTTCGAAATCAAAGCATACTTGCAATTTTTTTCGTTAGTTGAAGTTTTAGAAACTTGTACTGTGAAAATGAGTTTTTGAATTTGTGTTTCAAACTTGCCTGAAAAAAACAAAAATAAACTTTTTTCTCGAATGTTTGCGTCGAACAGTAATTTTTCGTGTATTTATGTTTGAAAAATGGGAAAATGACAATTTATCAAAAATGGACATTCTATTAAAATTTTGCAGCCTTTGATGGATCCTCTCCAATTTGCAGACCTAAATTGTTATTGCATTCATAAAATATTTACTGAAAATTTTCATAAAAACAATTTCACAAAAAAACTTCTAATGGAGTAAGCAATTTAAAAAAAAACCAGATGTGGTACTTTTGGTGCAATATCAATCTGATTTTTTTGGTAGAAATAGTTTTGAGAAAAAATTTTTAATGAGAACAAGAACATTATAAAAACACGTCTTCGTAACAATTGTTAAAAACTGAAAACCAGCTATTCAAAGAATTTAAAACATACAACTTGCTTCTTTATTTTGGAAGGCTTGGATGAATCGATTTGTTTTATTTTAGTTTTTAAAGAGTGTTCATCTTTAAAAAAGGACAAGTTGTTACAATCGTAATTACATCTTTTCTATCAGATCTATATTGAGCAATTTGGAAAAAATATATAACCAAAAAATAAAACAAAAATATTATAAATGCTTCTGAAAAAAATTCTAGACTACCAACATTTTTATTTGATTATTGATTATAATTTTTGTTAGGATTCAATTGGTACATAAGTTGCATGGTTTTAGGGTAAGACAGGCAGGATTAGATCAATAGTCACAAAGAAATTCTTTTGTGGTTAAAAGCAAATTGGTTTTCTTCAAAAAACATTCGCCTGTTTTATTCTTTAAGAAAAGAGTTTTATACTTTTAATTAAAAAATAGTTAAATATTTTGCAAATAGTTCAAAAATATTAATTAATTTGTCCCTAGCTTGTGTGAGTAATATTATATCAAGACTACTCGTATCAAAGCAAAACTTTGGCTGTTCCGATTGCATTTTGATGCACATGGAGTGAAATTTGCTTTTAAAAAAATGAAATTTTCAAAATATAAAGAAAAAAATTACTTAATAGGATGCCTTAATTCAATCTGCACGCCTAATTCAATTTAAAACAATTTCAAAGACAGAATAAATCTCCACTTGGGCGTAGTGACTTCAGCGGTCTTTGTTTAAAAAAATGAAGAAGAAAATCTAAATTTTGTGGTCAAATTAATCATGATTTCGCTCTTGAATTCATATCGGCTGAGTTGGCTGTAAACATTTGGCTGAAATGTCTGATTTTTATATCGGCTGAATTGTCTGGACACGGCACGAAATATACCGCGCGTTAATTTTTCCTGATGTGCAAAATTGGCAATTGTTAAAACCCTTTTAAATTTGCAAATCAAGATCACAGGCGAAATTTTTTTTGAAGTTTAAGCTCAGAAAAACAATACTTTTGAACGATACTGAAAAAAATATGTCAAAAATTGCTGGTTGAAACGGCAATATTTGTCTGGAGAAAAAAGCCCGAGCATAAATGTTTCGTCACTTTCTTCGAAAGTTGGAACAAAATATACTAAAGTTTAGAACTCGGTTTTTCTCGGAATTGAGTTAACCTTTTTGAACTTTTTTGGAATGCGAACCACAATTAATACGGTTTCTATCAAAGTATCAACCCCCCTCAAAAAACATGGAATACACTTTCAAAAACATGATTCGTTTGTTGTTGTTTTTTCAATAATTTCTTTGTTCAATTTAGTTTGAATAATTAAAATCATAAAATTTGAAAAATAATCGACTGTAGTTTTCTAAATTCAATCTTAAGTTTATAAAAGTTGACTGCTGTTGAAGTACTGTTTAAATCAGGCTCATGGATTTTGACATTGCCTACAAGAAAGTGCATACAAATGACATAAAAATGAACCGGAAAACCAGAAGCAGCTTATTGATTTAAGGAAATGATTCACCGAGAAAAAGCTCTATTAGATTCCCTGTAAATGTAAAATTATAATAAAATAGAAAAAAATTTCAAAACACAAATTTTCTGTAAAGATTTTAAAAGTTTTGAAAAGGTTTTTAAATAGTCAAAATGGAAACTGTCTATGCGGAACAAGCACTAAAAATAAGTAATCGTAGCTTTGAAGCTTCTGTTAAGTTTTTAAAACATTTTTCCATTCCAACCAAATCAACCCAATTAGGACCTGCGTGTACTTCGTAAGGTACTTTCCGCCGGCCGTGTTTAAATAAGTTATGATAGAGTTATAACCAGGTGATTACAAGGAAAAGAATAAGGGATCAAGCTAAATTGAATTAACTGGGAAACGGAAGTGTAAATGGGTAGCATGCAAAATATTGTACTCTTATTTGTAACTGTGAAGCTTTAAAACTTATCTGGCCACTTAAATCTTTATTTATGTTTCGATTTCTGGCATTTTGACATGCCAGCTTAATGGGGCGAAATGTGGACGCGCACTTAGGAGACAAGTAACAATCAAAAATTAATACCATAATTCACACCAACTTCACAAAGACTGAAGTTAGAAGCACAGTTAGATTAAAACTGATCAAACTGTCATTTGACGAAAAGACCCTTTTTCCCAAAAATGTAAAAAGGGCCTGTAACCACCAGCGGATTTAGGGGGGGGGGGGGTTTAAGGCTGGAGGGTGGGGGGAGGCGGACGCTCCTTCCTCAGAGATTCGACCTTCCTCAGAGGTCCCCTTTGTACTATTTTGAGATATCCAATTTTGGCTGACGGACTCTAAAGTTTTTCTAAATTTTTTGGCACCAAAATACACCAATTTTGAGGGTGGAGCGCGCGCCAAAAAACGTCAATATTAAAAAACTCTAAAAACTTCTTTTTGGCCTGTTTTTTTCTCGATCGAAATGCGGTCTGTATAGTGTGCGGTCTCTATGGATTAATTTTAATGACCTCAGAAAATCAGTTTAGTCGACCTAAAAAAAGGTCAATTTTTTCAATTTTTTTTTGAAAATCCGTCCTCCCCCTTTCGAGAAAATCAAAGATCCGCCGCTGCCTGTAACGAATACTTAACTGAGTGTTAAAACCCAAAAATAAATAACAATAACGTAATTTACTCATTTTAACAATAGAATTAAATTTTTCTTAAAATAAATTTATATCTATAACTTACTACCATCATACGAGAACAAATTATAAACACTTTTTACAAAATCTCCCAAAATTTGGATTGATAACATAGAATTTTGCAAATTCTGGTAGAAAATTGGATTTCTTTCAGAAATTTATATCCTAGAACCTCACAACGAATCTGCTTAATTAAAATTTAGGTTTTAACCTTAATACAAAATACAATCCACCCCCACTCCCCCCTTACCCCTTGGACATGGAGGACACATTTCTACCCTGTCCGAACCAAGGTCCTTATCGAAAATTAAATTACAGTTTCAAACGTTTATCAATCAATGCCTATGATGCCAAAGACAATAGACAATTAAGTCTAAGCGATGCTTTCAAACGAAGGATCATTGGAGATGGTGGTTATTTTTTGACAGTTCACTTAAATTTGCAAGTAAAATTTGCAAACTTGCAGATAAAAAGCCTTAAAAAACGGGTAATAATTTTGGCACTGGATTAATTTTAATGACCTTGGTAGAGTAAGCGAATTATCAAAAACGAATAAACTAATGATGTTTGAAGCAATCTGTTCTAAATTAAGGTATTTTCTAGACCAGAAAATGGGTCAAATATTCTCTGAACCGATAAGAAATATAACTGTAATCTAGTGAAACGAATCCAGCAATTTAGATCAAAATTAGGAATAGTTCGGGTTCCGGTTTATAAAATTAGGACCGCACTTCAAAGGAACCCAGATTCTTTGAATCAAGATAGTCTTTGAATGCAGCCCAGTGTTTTAGAAGTACATTACAAAGAAACAAAAACCTGAAAGAACCAATCTACTTTTTGGAAGGAAATATACTGGACAATAAAACCAATTCAAAACTTTTATTATAAACTTGACCGATCTTTTACTAGTAGTTTGTCTGTATTACCTGTAATAAATCGTTGAGAATGAAAAAGAAATACAACTAGTTTATCTTCCCTGGTTACCAATTAAAAAGCACGGTATTCAAAACAAAACGGCAGATAATTTACACAAAAATCTGTTTAATCTCCGGTTTTGAAAAATTGATTTTATGTCCTGAAAGACTTAAATGGAAGAATTACTAAGCTTCAGGACAAACAAAATTGCATTTATTGTAAAAAGGGAGATAAAATAGTTTAGACTTCGAAAAGATTTCATGTTTAATTTGAGAGGTCACTGCTCGCGGGATAAAATTGATAATTTCGAGGGAATAAGAGTACAAATCAAATCTCATGATATTAATTGATTAATATCGAGCAAAAAGAGTACCAGCAGTAACACACAAAAAAAACTGCTTGTATTGAGAAAACCCTGAAGGTTCCATAGTTTTATCTGGTTGTTTTTAGTATATTAACAGATATAAAAAATGAAAAAAAAAACAATGCAGTTTCACTATCTTTTAAGTCCACCATCTAGCGCAATAAAGCTTGAACGCAGCTTGAATAGGGACTGAAAATGGACAAAAGCAATTTTTTAAAAGCAATCAAAGCAAATTTTTTAGTTTCTAGAATTTAATTTTCTATGTACAAAGCGTTTGCAGCAGCAAAACGCAGCCTAAAATTAATTTAGGTAAAAAAGAAAATTAATTAGCCCAAACACAGCTGAGTAGAAGCTTTTTTATTTGCATTCTATAATTTAGCGTACCAAAAGCAAAAAAAAATCCAAATGGTTAAAATATGAAAATAATTTGTGTATTTTTAATAACCAATCTTAACTTTCTGATTGAAAGTGTTGCATAATTTGACTGTGATAAAAAACTTCAATTGTTAATGATGTTCTTAATTACCTCTTTCTTTCGAAAATTTGAAAAAGAACTGGCTGACTAAAACAAAGCCAATCAAAGATTGGAAAAGAGTAATTAACGCAAGTAGACATAAAGAAAACATTGACTTTGTTGAGAAAATCTCAACTTCCGAATTTCAAAGAAAAACTGGATGCCCTTTAAGCTTTTCGAATTTCGAGAAAAATTTATGATATGTGCTTTTTTAATAACATCAACCCGACTAAAAATTAAATCTCACTTTCGGTACTAAAAACCATTCACACTTTTTGCGCCATTTCCACGCTTGTATTTGGAGGGTGCTATTTACGTCATTTTCAGCAGATGAATTTCAATTGAACTGAAAAAGTGAATATATATCCAAGTTTATTGATAAATGCAACAATATGTATGAATGCACATCTGTAGTTATTAGAGACTTTCATGCCTTTTTAATGACTTTTTCCTGAACAAAAAAAAACAAAAAAATCAGCAAGACCCATATAAGAGTCTTCACTACGTTCATTACTCTTATGAAGTTTTCCGATGAATACGAAACCAAATTGTTTTTTTTTTACAAAATATTTCTAAACTTTAATCATTTACTTATACATGTTTCCCTAAATTGGACTTATCTTAAGCTTCCAGACAAAACCAACATAATTGATTTGCTGGTTTCACAAGGAAATGAAAGTGCAGTGATTTTTTAATATGTAGTGCAGACAATTACCACACATGTTTTTTTTTGAAAATAATTAAATTAAGGATTTTGCGACATTATTAATTTAAGCATTACTTAGACTATATAACACTACTGATTGAAAAGGTTGAATTAATACCACCCCCTAATTTTTTAACTTTGAGCTGAGGAAAACAATACTTAAAGGATGATACAAAAATCACGTCAAAACGCACACATTAGTCTGGAGAAAAAACACCCGGAGCTGGATAATTTGTCTTTTTTAAAAAAACCGGAATAAAACCAGTCGGGGAAGGAAACAAGCATCGTTTCAATAATGATTTCGAAAATCAAGTAGTTGAAAGCGTTTTTTCTATCCGGATTTCAAAAAAGACAAAACTGCTCGTACCAGGGTGAGGCGTTGAATTATCTGACTGTCTTTCATCGCCTTTGAAACAGTTTTTGAAAAAATCAGATGAAAAAAAAATTAATAATTTTCTTGCATGAAAAAAAATGATCTTTTTTGGCTTTTTAAACACGATATGACAAGCTCAAAGCATCTAGTAAAGTATTGATAACACCAAATGTCTTGCCTCAAATCCATTTGAATAGTTTCATATTTCGCTCTTTGATTGTGGCAAACTAGCTTAATTGGTTATTTTTAGAGCTCGAAAATGTTTCGATAAAGATCACAGGTGAAAACTGGCCCTCATGTGAGTTTAACAATCTGTTCAAAAAAAGCTAGTTATTAATCGAAATTCGTCTGCAAAAAATCAACCCGAGCACAATTTTTCCGTCGTCACTTTCTTTGAAAGTCGGAAAAAAAGTAGAATATTGGAAGCAACTGAGTTTTCACATTTTGCATGGAGTGACAAGCAGTTCTCTTACAAATGAAGGTGACCACTTTGTTATTAGTTTTGCGAATCTTACTTCTTACCTTTACTAAAATTACTCATTGGAAACTTACAAAAGATTTAAGAGTGCTGCATGCTTCTAAAACTATAGCCCTGTTCATTATGGACTCACTGGAGCATAGATTTTCAAAATGTTCCTTTTTTTCAAAAAAAAATTGAAGGCTCGATTTATTTTTTGTTAAATTTTTGCAAAAATTTTAGCCCGCTTGGTTTTAAATATGCTTATTGCATCCAAATTTTTCATTTTCACTTCGATACAGTTCGATAAACTATCTGGATACAGTTATTATAAATTGAAATATTCGAATGCGGTAGGGTGGGGCAAGGGATTTCTAGGAATCATCTGTATGTTTTTTTCCGACGATACGTTTAATTACGGGCTGGTTTCCCACTAATAAATAAATATTTCATCTGAGTTTACGATTGTTACGCCTCGAATTTGCATTAATTTTATAATCTCATCCAGGTAACTTCAGGCCATTTTGTGATTGGCTCTGAAATATCAATTCTCTAAAATATGCTTCCGTTTATAACCACTGAAAATTAAAAACAAAACCACTTAGAACAGGAAAATCATAAAATTTTTTGAAACTGCTTTTATCGTATTTTCAATTATTCGTATGAATTTCAAAACAATTACTTTGTCTTCATCGGCGTATGCTTTAATCGTCAAATTCGGCAAAGGGTAGTTGGAGACGCTCTATTTAATCTATTATGGACTCTCTATTATGGACACTTCAATTTACGCGACAATTTGCTACAAAGAAATCAATGAACAGAACAGTTTGCAAAAAGCCCTGAAGATAGAGATACTATCACAATTTTTTCAAATGGAGTTATAAACTAGTTACCCGCCTTAAGATATCTAAAACTCTGTTTGTAGGTTTCTGAAACGCAATGTCGCTTGAGCCAAAATTTCATAAAGTTTTTTTTATATCATGTTTAATTTACATTCAAAAATTGAATGCAACATACCCTGAAGAAACAGAAAACTATTCATATTGATCTGAAACACACAGTACAAGAAAACTACTATGCAGTGTATCTACAAAGCGTAAAGAAACTAAAGAAAACAGAAAAAATTTAAAGTTTGTCAAAATAAAAATATCTATTTAAAAAAACTTTTTACGTTCGACAACGTTAATGTTGAGAGAAGAAAGGAATAAATTGGTTTAAGTCGACATCGCGATTATTTGAACCCAAAATCAAATTCGTGTAGTTTCTACGAGACAGACGAAGGTCAAACAAACAGAAACTCACCTATGTTTAAAACACTTTGAGCAGCTCATTTAGTTACCAGTCCTGGAAAAGTTTTGGAGCCATAAATGATTTGCGACCTGTGTCTGCTTGCATAGTAATTTTCAACACTAACTTTGAAGAGCTTTGTTCAAATTAAAATTATAGCACTTGTTGTCGAAGTTATCAAATGATGAAGTTATTAAAGCACCAAATATTGCATATATAAAGCACCAATTGAAGTTTCAATTAAAGTTAGTTAATTTAACTGATGTTATTACAACAAACTGAGATTAAAACCCGAGCCTAATCAAGCAGCAGTAGTGTGGACTAAAAAAGGTATAGAGACTTAGAATTTAACAGAAATCTGAAGATTATTCAGAAAAAAGGTTCGTGTGTTATACCGCTTGAATAATCAGGTCTTCAGTTTGAAAAGTTGTGTTGATGTATCAACTGATTATTACGTAATTCGATCTCTTCTACTCCTCCTCTCCCAAACCCACTATCGCTTTTTGATATTTCAAGAATTCGATGCCAGGGTTCAATAATAGTATATGGTAAACCATTTTATTAATTTTGTATTTTAAGTGATTTTCACGTTTAGTTCCACGAGGGTGGGGAAGGGGAAGGGGAGAGGTTTAGAGAGATCATCATTTATTGACCTTTGACTGACCTAATATGTCTACAGTGTATTCTGCAGCTGCTGCCCCCCGCATGTCACTCACTAGACAGGAGTAGGTGCCCGAATAGAGGGGGTCTGCGTCCAACACCCTCAGATGAGCCGGACATCCGCCAACCCCTTCACCTTTCGCCCCACCTACAATCATAAAAAACAAAAAAGTATAGAATCTTAAGTTTTTGACAAAAAGGCCAAAAACTCACTTTATAGAAAAATTTGACCAAAAAAGGGTATTTTGGCGCGCAGTTTTTTGGGCACGCTCTTGAGTCGTAAAAAATAGCTACGCTCAACAAAATAACTCAGTCTGGAAATGATAATAAGAATCAGAATGTCTTTTTTATTTTAGTCTGCACAGCTTTCAATTGATACTCTGCAAACTTCAGATACCAACTTATAGAATTTTCAATAGACAAGAATGCAATCTATAGCGTTTGTTGAAACTTTTTTCTTTCTTCTCCTGTTTTTTTATAGTGGCTTGGGTTATAGTGGAATACAAATTCCTACAAGAATCTTACATTTGTTAGTAAAACTTTGAAGATACAACCAAGTTTTATTATCTTGTAAGCAAGAAATCTAAATCTTAAGTATTTCAAAGATCACCTCACAAGATTAAGGGGGCAAAATTGCCTCCTTATATATCGTTTTAGGCATCAATGATGAAGAGCAGATGAATCTACAAATTTTTCAACATAAGGCTTTTACCAGAAACATGAGACTGCTTTAAGCTCCAAAACCAAAAAACTATTTTTAATAAGTCTTAAAATGAAGACAATTCTGGTCGAGCAAGATCTGTAACAAAAAGTATGCCTTATTAAAATTGATGTCTCTTATAGAAAAAAAATTTTCAAATTTGCTTTTGTAAAGCCTGGAAAAAATTAGTGGAAGTCATTTCGACATGGAAATTTGATTGCTGGTGCATGACTTTTCACTCAGTTTAACTATGATTTCAAAGCAAAAAACGGAATAAAAGCTACAAAATATTGTCTGTTGCGCTCGTTTACCACCAAGTTTTTAATATATAACCTTAAGACAAACAGCCGGAAGTTAGCACTATAGTTGTTAAATCTGTCTGATGTGATGTAAATGATGTAAATGAACTTGTTTTCAAAAAAATTTTATGCATTTTATTTTTATGCTGAACTTACGGTCCGGTCCCCCTATGAATTATCTTCTGCGTATTTGAAATGAGGGACTAGAAGTTTGACACTGCGTAGCTAAGATTGAATTATGTTTTTATCTAAATCTAAATACTTTTTTCCATCAGTGATATCAAAGAAGGCAATGAAAAAATTAAAAATAATAAAGTAACATTTTTCAGAAGTTTGTTTGTATGACATTTAAGAAAATTATCAATTTTTGCATCAAAATTATTTCTAATTATAGACTCATTGGACAGTTTTGAATCTTATCACATTTCAGTTTTGAAAGTTTGAAAGCCAAATTAAATCATGGTCTTTTCCAGTATCAACGATTTTAAAATCCATTAAAAGTAACATAAAATATGTTTTCTAATGTCTTAACAAATAGTGTTTCAAATTTTTCCCCGCTATTGCCATTTTGATTTATTTCATAGCCAGAGTAATTTTTTAATCTCAAGAAACAATCTCAATTTTTCAGCTATGCGTATTTTTTTTTGTAGAAATACATATCAAACAATGCCCCTAAGAAACATTTTTCGGTAAATTTTTGAGCATTTTTGGAAAATTTTTCGGAAATTTTTTTTTTGAGGTCATGCGATAAAAAACTAAAAAACTTTTTCCTAAAAAAATTTCCAAAAAAAACTTTCAAAAACTTTCCAAAAAATGCTCAAAAACTTCTCTCAAAATAGGATTCTTATAGTGTTTTGGGAGCGCTCGGAAAATCGATTTGGTGGATTCAAAAAAGGGTCGACAGAATTTTCGAAAAGTTTTGGAAAATCCGACCTCCTCGAGAAAATCTTAGATCCGCCCTTGATCCTATAGGAACTTCGAGTTGACAAAAAATCTCAGAAAATTCCCATTCATACAAGCCCATTTGTCTTCATATTCTTCGTCAGTTCGACTGGAGGAATTTAAGAGAACAGACCTGATGATGACGATCCGGATTGATTTGGCTGAGACCCTAGCGCAGCACTGCCGAAGCCACTTCCTGATGAATCACCAGCAAACGAGTCTGAGAATGTTCTAGAAGAAGAAGAGGATAAAGATGAAGAAGTTGAAGTTGAGTCGCACTTGTCATCGAAGGTCAAGATTGTGTTGCGCTCCAATGCTACTGCAACAAAAAAAACTTCGATTAATTGGAAAAGGATAATTTATCGGTTTGTTGCGGTAACAACGGTAACTTTAGAGAAGTTTCAAAATTATGAATGGTTCGTTTGATTTATTTTCATTGCAGCAAAAAAAAAATTATTTCCCAAGACAAGGTTGAAATAATGAGAAGAATGATCAAGAAAGGTATCTCTCGACAGGCATCAGGCCTAATTGGTTTTTTTTTCTAAGAATATATTCTTAAAGTAGGGCAGACTGTTCATACTCGACAGGATATGTCTTTATACAAATGTGAACAGATGAACTCATTATGTGTGCTTGCCTAATCTGATTCTCGTTCAGTTTTAAGTTATATTTTATATAATTTTTATGTCTCTGGGATGGGAAGAAACTATAGCTTGATTTTTTTTTCAAGTTCTTCAAGGTTTCGGGCATAGCAGAAAAAAATGTCCGTTAAAAATTCTGGTAGGCTAATTAAGCGTGTTCAACATGTCTGGGTTTTCAAAAATTTATAATTTTGAAAAAATTATGCTTTGTATACCAAAGATAGTTTGTTTTCTTTAAAACAAGTACTAAGAACATATATAATTTTTCAATAATTTTATGAGTTAATTTCCTGAAATTATCACTATAAAAGAGGAGCGCCTATTGGTTGTTTAGTAATATCAAAACATATTATTATTGGATTGAAAAAAAACTTAAATTAAAATTAATTGTTCCAACCTAAAATATGTGATTGATGTTTGGACTACAGCGTATAATATAATCACTCAAATCCAGGTACCACAAATAAATCTCAGACAGGGTCGAGTGGTATATCACAGTAGAGCCATTTCAGACTTACTAGAGCTTCAATAAAAAATTCAGGGGGTGTGGCAAAAAAGATGGTCGGACTATATATTATTTAGAACAATTCAGTGTGCGATGAGCTTGATGCATAATAAATAGCTTATACTGAGCTTATGTTGATCATTTTTGACGAGCCAGTTTCAATAATGCGGATTGAAGCGAAAATTTAAGCGTATTTCTCCATAAAAGTTTATCATACTTGATGAATCATACTTCTCCTTTAATAATCTGATAAATTGGATCTGTCTAATTTAGCGTTATAGTCAAAATCACGGTTGGTTATAGTTCCGACTTTCGATACGAAAATAACGGAATATTTGTGCTCGGGGTGGGTTTTTGTTTCTTCAGACAAACTTCGACTTTTTAACTAGCCATTTTTGTCGGAATTTTTTATATCATTCGAAAGCTATTGCTGTCCTGAGCTTAAATCAGAAAAAATATTTCACCTGTGATCATTTTCCGTAAAGTTATGAGGGTTTAAAGATTGCCATTTTGGCCACTTTGACCAATTTGGGACAATTAACGCGCGATATAATTCGCGCTATTAACGCCTAAGCGGAGATTTAATCCATCCTATAAATCATTCCAAATTAGTTGAACGAAGCTTATTTGTCATAATTGAATTGTTACAAGGAGCGAAATCTATTGCTTTGTACTTTATATGGCGTGTGGGAGGATGATTTTCATAGAAAAGTGTTTGAATTTTAGAAAAAAAAAATTTCATTTTATTTTATTTTTGTTTATTTTTTATGTTGTTTCTGTTATTACTGCTCCATAAACGTTAAAAGGCAGTCGAAATTTTTAGGGCTTCTTCCTGATACGAGCAGTCTTGTCTGTACTTAGCCATGATTTTGCTAAAATCGTGGATTAGAACGGTTCATAATTCTTTAAACAAACTTCGGCTATTTTTCAGTTCCTCTATTACATTTTTATTTTTTGAAATTCCTTGTCCAGAAGCCTATGCATATTGATTTTTTTAAGCAAACAAGGATCAAGTTAGCAACATCCCCTCCTTCCTTATATAGACCAAGTTAAGATCTTCCACACCCCAGCATTTAATTCACATTAATTTTGCCAAGCGCTACATGTAATATGCTCGATTCTGATTGGCTGAAAATCCCAACTTAAAACTAAGTTAACATCAAATCCCCCCAAAACGGCTTTGGGGGTGAGGATGCTAACTTGGTCGGCAAACCATACTAAAAAAGTGTTAACAAACAAAAAAGCTTCGCACAACTTTACTTTCAAGAAAACTGTGGTAAGAAAAAAATTTGGACCCTTTTTGTTCTAGGCAAAGGAAGGAAAGTGAAAAAAAACCCAGGCTCGTATTCCAAAATCAGTATGGGATAAAGGTTTTGAATTATTTCTGGATATTTTGTAATTTTATCTAGATATTTTGGCATTTTATTGACTGGCAGCTTGAATTGCAAACCTTGCAAGGTTATTGTTAAGTGTTTTCAATAAATTGTAGTTTCCTTATGAATCTTGGAATTCAAAATCTTGCAAGATTTTTGGAAGCTTTTGCATGCCTCTTATTGTGTTGTTGTGTTGTGAACGGTTTATAAGTTAACATTTTCTGACTTTTTCCTGAATTTTGAAACAAAATTATTTCAATAAGCGTTAACTTTTTCTGACGACTTGCGCTAGCAGATTTTGTTCAAACGTTAATTCGAATCCAATTTTTTATTACGCAAAGACCATTAAGTTATCGAAAACCACCAATTTAAACAAAATAACATTTTTTCTTATATATTTGTGCAATTTCTTGAAGTATTTCTCGTCTTGAGGAAAAACAATTTCAGCAGCCTCAAATGTTAGATTTTGCAAGATGTTAACGGAAAAAATAACAAAACTGTCAATATTTGATTGTCCATCAACATCAATGAAGGCTGTTGTTCCGAGCATTTGAGAATGGGGACGAAATCAGTATTCGGGTGCTTTAGTTTTTTCTTTTTGTTTTCCACGCAAAATCAGGTATAAAAATAATCATCGGACTGAATTGAGTGATATATCTTATCGAGCTCGTGCAGTCCTGATTTGAACCAAATTTAAAATTTTGAAAAATTTTCCCAGTGTTGAGAAGAACCGGTTTGAACTTTTTGATTTTTCGTCCTATTTCGAGCGAATGGAGCAAGCGAGCAGTTTTATTTCAACCGATTAATTGCTTAAAAGCTTACAAAAGTTTAGTTTGAAGACTAAAAACTTAATTTTACTTAGGTAATGTTATTTTACTTTGATTACTTTAGCGATTTTTGGAATCAAATTTTTAAAAATTCAAAAACATTCAAAAAACTTGAAAAAATTTTTGTTTCTTTTTTTTTGCTTCTACTTTTCCTTCAAAAATTATTTTTCAGTTTACTTTTTTTAGTATGGCTATCGAATATAACTAATCCCTGTTTTGTTTTCGTTCCGCTCTGGTTGTATATTTCAAGACTATGGTCGGAATATTCTGTTATTCAAATAAACTGTTATGTTGCTTTTAACAAAACATTTGCTTCTTTTCAATATTTTTGTCTTTTGTCCCGCCACACGCTATTTAAAGTAGACACTGATACATTTCGCTACGAAAAACAAATTGCTAACTCCAGTATATTTTGCAATGAACGGCCAGTTACGCTTCAATAGCACCAAAGAAAATGAACCAAAATCTTTTTCTTTGGGTAAAATAAGACTCAGCTAAAACGGCTAGTTAACAAACGATATTTGTTTGATGAAAAAAAACACCCTGTTTGTTTGATGAAAAAAAATAGAAAAATCCGTCTTTTCTTAAAGTAAAACAAAACTGTTTATCATACCAGTGACTGAAACAATCAAACTTTTCTTCAGTGGAATTTTGTCAGCCTTTTTTTCGCCGAACAGCCGAACAATGCATATTCTGCAGAAAATCGCAAAAACGTGTTTGTAACCCTTCAAAAGATTATTGCATGAAACCTGCTAATTTTGAACTTCTAGGTCAGCCGATGAATTCCTCATCTTTTTATCAAGACGATTGTTTTGCATCTCAGAATGTTGGGACTGTGAAGACTAATTAAGTTTAACAAATACTTTGAAAGTTTCCGTATAAAATTAAACTTTTGATACTGCAAGTTTTGATTTCTTTTTCTGTTAAAATTTTCTCAATGCCTGATAAAAAGTTTTCAAAATACATTTTCCCCTAAATTTCTCTTTTTAGCAGTTCGATTTAAAAGCTAGTTTAAATTTATTTGAACCCGGACTATTCACTCAAGTTTTTTCACCCCC
>NC_087070.1:1004221-1068698 GCF_963678635.1 Symsagittifera roscoffensis
TTTAATGACGTTTAATCTCCATTCTGGATTCAAACGAGTTAAGAAAAACGCAAAAAGTGAAAAAATAAAAATTCCAATATAAAGTAAATGACAACTGATTAAGAGTTGACGTTTATTGCCCCATATGGAATTCATTCAGCTCAAACTTCCGGAAGCTTCAAAAAAATCAAACTGGATAATTGGTGCAAAATGAAACAGACTTAGTATACCAAGTTAAGATCCACCGTCCCACAAATTTGGGGAGGGGGATATAAAGATGTTAACCTGCTCCAAGTTTTATTGTTCAACCCCGAAATTTCTGTTTAAAAGCGGTAAAAATTTGAGAAGTCGAAGGAAAATTAAATCAAGCACCAAAAATGAACAGACAAAACCAATAGTGGCGGAATAAAATTAGGTCTAAAGTTACTAGTTTGCTTTTATTCCTTTTTGTTTCCTTCAGGCTATTTCGATTAAAACTTAGCCCTATTCGAACCGAATATAAAAAATTTTGTCGTCCTGAGTTCAAATTTAAAAAAAGTTCTTTTGCAGCCATTTTTCTCTGAAGTATAGAGGGTTTGAAAAATGCTAATTTGGGCAATTAATGCGAGTGATAATTCGTGCTAGTAAGCAGCAGTTTAATCCGGCTCAGAAAGCATTAAAAGTTAAACTGGCTTTAAATATCATTTTGTGCTTCTTATAGAGCGCGGAAAAATCAAAACTTAATATTTTCTGTGAAAATTTCATCACTTTTATCAATTTTATCAAGTACTTTGTTATCAAAAAAAATTTCATGGAGGAAAAAAATTCAGTAGGAACACACAAAGCTTCATCATGATAGAAGTACTTTTAAAATAGAATAAAGTTTGGAGCCGTTTTCAATTTTTTCCTGACAATTTAGTCTCTTAAGGAAACGTTTCCAGAGCAAATTTTTAAAAATCGAAATAACAACCTCAGTTTTTTTTATTCTCGCTTTTGACTGCAAATTTCTAAATTTAGCATGCCGGCTTTTGTGCTTTGATGCCATCTGATTAAAAGCTTCCATTTTCATGACAATCAACAACAGGTGACAATTCGCAGCAAATTAGTAATTCAGTGAAAGGCAATTCGTCCAATAGGTTCAAAATATTTTACCAGGTTTTTGGATCAAGTCAAATTGTTTTTTTTTTTCACTTTTCGGTTGATTTTCAGGAATTGCATACATTTTTACCAGTTCTTTTCATTGGAAAACTGCGCAGCTGATTGACAATAGAAATCAAGGTAACAAAAAAAGAGAACTTGAGTATAGTCAAAAATTTGTCATATAAATTTCCATTTTTTTGATAGGTTGAAACTTGTATGAAAACTTTAAGATAATACTTTCTCATATTCTAGGTGTGTTCAAGAACCGTTTTTTTGCTAGCTGGGATGGTATCACTGATGATCTTTTATAAACAATAAAACCCAATTTTGTGTTTCAGTTTCAGCTTTTATGTTTGTATTAGCTTTTAATAGCTTTCTTTTCAATTTTCCAATAGCAGAACTCTAGCTGTTACCAAACCATTAGAGCGTTTAAGGACAAGCCACGAATTGTTCATTATCCTGCAAGTAGTACTATGCTTGAAGCAACTTAACACTTTACAACGGCTTACAACAAACTTCTTTAAGCTATCAAAACCATGGCAGAGTTTGATCGTTTTTAAAAAAATTTCACTAGGAACATCAAATTCAGATGGCGCCTTTTCCGCCTATTTCAGTTGTTTCCCGCCTTCTTCTAAGTAGACGTTCGAAACGTTTAAGCGCTCTTCTAAAATTTAGACGCATGCCGCTAAGCGCGGGAAACGTTTTTTTTGTCTACGAAAAACAACAGTGCGTGGCCATTTTGTGTCATTTCAGTGTTCCGTATGGCTGCGCATGCTTCATCAGGTTACTTCGAGAGGAAATATTGCTTCAAGCTCAGTTTTTGTTCCGACTTTCGATACGAAAGTAACGGAATATTTGTGCTCGGGGTGGGTTTTTTTTTTCTTCAGACAAATTTCGACTTTTTAACTAGCCATTTTTGACGGAAATTTTTTATATCATTCGAAAGCTATTGTTGTCCTGAGCTTAAATTTGAAAAAATATTTCACCTGTGATCATTTTTTGTAAAGTTATGGGGGTTTAAAGATTGCCATTTTGGTCAATTTGGGACAATTAACACGCGATATATTTCGCGCTATTAACGCGTAAGCGGAGAGTTAATCCGTCTTAGAAATCGTTCCAAATTGGTTAAAAGAAGCTTATTCGCCATAATTGGTTTGTTACAAGGAGCAAAATCTATCCTTTTGTACTTCATATGGCGTGTGGGGGGATAATTTTCAAAAACAATTCAAATTTTAGAAAAAAATTTCATTTGATTTTATTAAATTTTTTTAAATGTTATTACTGCTCCATAAACCTTAAAAGGCAGTCGGAACATTCAGGGCTTTGCCCTGATACGAGCAATCTTGTTTTCTTTGTGCTTAGTTCAATTTTACAGGATAGAAACAACACTTTGGATGAAATTTTACTCAAATTCATGTTCGCGCAGTACAATATCAAACTTGTTTGAATTTTCCTGATAATAAAAATTCTCAAGCCTTTTTTCAGCCTAAAATGGCCCTTTTCCGCCTAAAATTGCCGCCTTTTTAGCATGGTTTTGCCTATATTTGATGTTCCTAAATATCATGTTTTGACCATCTTCCAAACCTCGAACTTCTTTAAAGAGTTTTAGGAATTTCTTTCTATCTCACAGCTTTCTCATAAACTCTAAACTTTTGTCATGAAAAATAACGCAAAATTAAAAAAAACTGAAAACTTTGCCCTTAAGTACTAGAAATTGTTTTCATACCGCACTTACAAAAATATTTATTTTTAAAAAAATAATAAAGTTTTAAAGACCACATGTCAAAATTTCAGAATTTGGTTATAATGTATGCTTTTTGAATAAAAAAAAACACCGAAACCAATATTTTGAAAGGTTTTTTAAATGAATTTTCTAAGTATGTACATTACAAGGCTTGAAACTTTTTTGGATACATTAAAAAATCAATTTTGTCGTATAGCTTTAGACGTGTTGTTAGTGGGCTAAACATATATTTTGAATAAAACTGTAGTAATAAGCTTAATATTACCTCCACTATGGTTACTTCAGTTAGCGCATATATTGAAACTTAGTGTTTCGATTTTGAGTTTCTCTTATTGTTCTCTGCTACAGCGGAAAATTTTTATACTGTTCTAAGAATGTTTTTCAAAAAATTTTTAATAAAAAGAAACTTGGAAAATTTTTTCAAACTTTTTTTTTTGTAAGAAAAGTCGCTATCCTACGATTTTTGTTAAGATAAAGCGCCTATCTTGTAACTTTTTGAGCATAATTTGGTAAGAATTTGCTATAAGGAACAATTTTTCTAAGATAGCAAAACTTGGTCAAGCCGGGATATTTATTTTTTGATCTTTAGCAGAAAAGACTCTTGCTTTCTCTGAAAAAGATATAGTAAACTTGCAATCGTTAATTTAAAAGAAAAAATTTTGTGCCGCTGGAAGATAACTTATAAACTTGCATAGTTTTTTTTTCCTTTTTGACAGACAAATTTTGGTATTTGAAACTATGAAGAGTTGAGATTGGTTTTGTCCGTGGTAGGATAACTGAAATGATTGGCGTGTGAATCATGAACTGCAATAGTTCGAGTTTGTAGTATTGTTTACCTTTTGATGCGTGAAAATCCTCTTAGACTAGCTTTTAATTCATAATTCAGTGCTCAGTTATCATTTTTGTTTTTTCGTCCGATGGAATAAGTAATTTTAGAATTTAAGTATCACTTAAAAAAGTTCGATACTATGTGAAAAACTCTGAAGAAATGATCTAGAAAAATTAATGAAATTTTTTCATGTTCTGGAGTCGTGTTAACTGTTTAATCAGTTAACTGTTTGAATAGAGAACTGTTTAGGCTGCTTCGTTAGTTTTTACAACATTTTAAACAGTATTTTTAAAATTCCTTTGCCGGTCTGCCGGTAAATAAAATCTTGAATTTTGGCATAATTCTACACTTTGTTTAGCTTGTCGTTCTGTGTTTATGAAAAATCATAAAAATTATGAAACGTTATTCAGTCAATTATCCAGTGAAACCTTCGCTTAATTAAATTTATTTTAAATGGACAAGAAGTCACAAATACAAATAGTAAATTTTGCAATTATAACAAAAGCGCACGTATCTAACAACAGTTTTATGATTTTAAAAAACTTTTCTTTCCGTTATTTGCTTGAGTGGGTGAAGGAAACAAAAAATAGATCATCTTGAACAAATTTGCTACTATAAATAAATAAATACAAGAAACGAAAAAACTCAAATTGAAATTACTAACCCAAGCACTGTTATCAGGTTTCAAGGTGATTTATATCAAGAATTTGAATGTTGTGAAAATATTCCAAAAATCAGCTGTTTCTATGGAAAAAAGCTGTTTTTTTTTAAACGTTACGCCCGCACAAGAGTTTCATCGAAAGTATTCGTTTATAATGGATTATATCGGCAAAAAATGTAACCCAAATAATCGTATTTTTTCAATCAGGGGCGGATGATTATCTTAAAATAGTACAAATGGAGATCCTTTGGGTCGGCAAGGGGTCGAATCCCTGATGGATAAGACGTCCGCCCCCCGCCCCCGCCCCCCGCCTCTTCCTAAATCCGCTGGTGTTTTCAATATTGAAAACTCCACTATAATCCTTTGTAATCGATTAAAAACCATTTTTGGTTTCAACATAATCGATTATTTTTTGTTCAAAAAGACCATGAAATTCGATTATATTGTGCAATTAGGAAATCTTTACTCCAGTTTTTGCAGCGTTCTGAAAAACTAGAACCCGAAAGAACATGTTCGTCCTTGTGTACACCCCCCCCCCCCCCGAATCGTTCGACGCACCCTTATTTTTAAGCACCCTCCATCCCCCAACCCAATCCAACCCATCCATACACCTCCCCCTACACCCCTTCTTGCCCGCCTTTACGTTTATACCCCCACCTAGTTTACCAGCCGCAAGATTTTACTCCCCCCGAATGGGGAATGGGGAGATCACATTGTTTGGCCGTTAAGTTCAGTATCCACGACCCGGACGGAGGTCTAAAGTAAGCTAAACATAAAATAGAGCTAGGGGGAAGTCGATTGGAAGGGGAGGGTGTACAAAGGGAAAAATAAAAACTGAAACAGTTAACAATTTTCTCAGCCAAACTAAGTCTCCTTTTTGCAAATTTTTGTTAAAACGTGTGTAAAGCCAAAATTTGTAAAAACATTGCTTTTTGTTTAAAATTATAGGCAATTTTAGAAAAAAGGTTTTGTAATCAATTTTTATAATCGATTATAATCGATTAAAAAGGATTTAATTGATTTGGCGAAAAAGAACATTTGAATCCATTTGTAGTCAGTTATAATCAATTATACATTTATTTTTGATTTTCGTGGATACTGAACATGAAAGCATAATATAATCGATTACTATCCATGAAACACCACTGTGGGCGGGAATCGGATTATGTCCCTGTTCATGAACGTCAAGATCAATTACTTAAGAGAAAGACCTCTACATTTGGTGACTTAAAATCAAAGCTTCACATATGTAAAGGCAACCAATTTATGTGAAATAAGCTCAGATTATTTTGACTATAATGACTGAAATGACGAGATTCAAAAATTTTGAGAAAATTGAATTTTTTTTTCGATTTTTTGTTTCGTAAATTTATTATTATTTTGTTTCAACTTAAACGTAAGCCTAAATCTGAGAGTACTTTGCTCACTTTTCGAAATGCGAATTACGGCTGGGAATATTTTAATATGAAACCACACTTGAATTTTAAAGAGAATTTTTTGAGTAAATTTAAGGAAAATTGCTTGCAAAATGGTTAATAGAAAATTAGCAATCAAACGGCCATATATTAGCTGGTGGGGGGATCGGTATGGAAAACTTCTCAGCATTTTCAAGCAATGAATTTTGGTTAAAGTAGTTTGCGACGAAATTTCATTTTTCTTGCGACGATGTTTCGTTTCGTTTTTTATCTTTGTGAAGTGGTTTGACAAAAATATTGTGCATTACCTCTTTCCAATGTTCTTTCGAGTAAGTAATCCAGTAATTTTTCAGGTACATAAGGGGTTACACATGACTAAATTGAGCTGAGATAGCGTGTTCTTAACTTCGTCTTCAGTTTTGTGGGTGAGACTTTGGTTAATTAGTTTCAATTCGAAATAAATTGCATAGAATTTGTAATTTTTAGTTAACTTTTTTTAAATGTGGAAACTCTGCTTGTTTTGTCACAATTTAAAGTTAAAGATTACTAAAAGATAAAAAGTTGTATGTATAAAAAACTTACTGGAATCGAGTTTCAGAATTGTAATTGTAAACAATAATCGAACTACAAGTGGAATGAAGACGGTGCCTGTTGAGAGTAAAATTACGATAAAAAATGTTAAATATAAACATCGATAAATAAAAATGGTAAAGATTTCAAAATTATTTATAGATAAAGGATTTTCTAGCCTCGGTAGAAAGCATAAATTGTCTCTTTTTAGAAGCAATTTAAACACAAACCGCAGCAATAATTTTGACAAATAAGATAAAGTCGTAGTGTTTTTGCCTTACTTTGTAATCTTGCATCAATTAGTTTTTTGTGTGTTTTTTTCTCTTCAAAGAAAAAATTGTTTCTTTTGTGTACCCATCATTGACTTGACGTTCTATATGCAGCGTCAGTTTGTATAGCTTCATCAATTATTGATCTGACAAAAAAATTCAAATTGTTTTGATAGAAGCTAAAAAGCAAAGGCGGAATCATAGAGTATTTTTGAATGACTTTTGAAAACGCAAAGAAAACACTATCAAAAATACTGCGTTTTAATAGCGGTACAAGGACCACTTCAGATTAAAGTGTGCTCTTTTTTCGAATATCGAATATCCAATAAAAATTCGATTTCAAAAGCAATAAATAATTGTATTTATTTTGGCTATTTTTCTGTTAGTATAACTGTCTATCATACAATTTTTCATAATTTTAGAAAGTTTATAATTAAATTGAAAAAAAACAACGGAGTGGCAATTAGTTCATTTTTATGTTTCAGCTATCGCTTGTTTTTTCCAAAATCTCAATGATCGTAATTCCTTTTTTTTGTTGGAATAATTTAACAAACACTAATAATTCAAATACTGAGACGTGCATATAATATCTTCATAAATAATTGATTAGTACAAAGTTAACTAGATTAGTATACAGACGGGAACCCTTAACGAACGCGACCGTAAAAAGCAATAAGCTACTTATTTGGCCGGGGCAATTTTTTGATATACGGTTCCAGAAAATAAAGACGAAAAATTGGATGGTCAACGTAACAGCTTATATTTCAGACCCTTTTAGATGGCAAAGTAAATTAACATTTCATTCAGTAACACAAAATATTTCAACACTTTTGTCTATCTTCAACACAACTTCTTCATTCTTTTCCCCTTTTTCACATTTTTTTGCCATTTTTCACACATTTTCACTCTTTTCTTAAAATGGTGTTTAATCTATGTCGTCAATTTTTGGCATTTCAGTTCAATTTACGCCTAATAGCTAAATTTGAACGATAATTAACGGTAGCCAAGTTCGAATAATCTACCATTTCAAAAATTGATGTCTTTCCAAAAAATACTAATTCGTTTATTGATAATTGTAAATTTATTCACCGAAGGTTTTAGGCTCAAGTTTGCGATTCGATTTAATGAACAATACAACCTTTTCACCCCCAAGGGTACAACTTTCAATTTAACCTTCGCACCCTTTTCAAATAACCAGTAACCTTTACTCAAGAATTTTTTTTATAAAAAGAGGATAAAAAGTAATTTTAAGCACGTGGCGCCAAATTTGATATTCAGAGTCTGAGCTAAAGAAACTTTGCCCGTAATAATTTATTAACTGGCTATAGATATAAAATTGCTGTTGCTCCAGTAAATTTAACAGTGAGTTGGAAACTTATCAACGCCATGAAGATAAAAATGAATAACTTTTTAATGGATAGAAATTTTATATAATAGCTCCACCCGAAAGCTCAGTGATAGGAGTCAACCAAAAATGAAATTCCCATTTCTTTTTTTTCAGCAAGCCGTTTGGAGTGTAATTGAAAAATAAATACAGTTTTTTTTCCAGCAAATGTCATCAAATTTTATCCAAATTGCAGCAAGTTGGAGTTTTATTGATTTTTCGAAAGATGGTGCGCATTCATGCGCAGTCCAAGACAATAATTAATTGGATTTTTTTTGAGCTGTGGTTTCGAACGTCAACGCTTTTAAGCATACCGCAAATCTATTCAAAACCCTATCTACTGTGAGTTATGAACAGTCGGAGCTGACAGCAATAAATTATTGCGTTAGAAAAAATACAAGTCCAAAGAATACGTCAATTGTTCGTGTCATGAAAAAAAAATTCAATATTGAATTGAGAAACAATCTTTAAAAATGGTTGAAAAGTGATGGTTCTACCGAACCGAAATTCAGCCACTAGGCTATGAAAAGCTGTTTTAATAAGAAGACTGAAAATTGGTGGCGCCAAAATAAACTTCAAGCAAACAAACATTAAATAAACTATAGACACTTATTTGATTTCACTTCTTAGAAGCCATAAATCTTTCAAAGCTTCTTTAAAAGAGAAAAATTAGGTCTATTTTGATAAGAATCTTAGAACAACTTAAAGATTGTCTCAATTTTTTCTGTAGCTCAAACATTAAATGGTCTGCTAAAGTCCAATCTACCTACCAAGCATGGGCGGATCTAGGATATTCTCGAGGGGGGGGGGGGCGGATTTTCAAAACTTTTTCGAAAATTTTGACAACCTTTTTTTTTAGGTCGATCAGAGTGATTTTCCGAGCTCTCACAAAGCAGTAAAAAGACCCTGTTTTGGCCAAATTTTCTGGGCCGCAGGCAATTTTTTGGAAAAACAGGTCAAAATATCCGTTTTTGGGCACTCTTTGGAAAATTTTGACAAAAAAACGCGTTTTTTTTTGGCGCGCGCTCCCCCTCAAAATTAGTATATATTGGCGCCAAAGGCGCCTTTAGAAAAATTTTAGGGTCGGTCGGCCAAAAATGGATTTCTTGAAAAGTACCAAAGGAGGGACCCTTTGGGTTGGCAGGGGTTCGAATCCCCCCCCCCCTAAATCCGCCCCTGCTACCAAGTAAAGTCGAATTTACTGTTCAGATAAAAACTCATATCAGGACAAAGGATTTTTATCAAATTAGTTTAAACTAAAAACTGAATAACCGAGTAAAATTTATTGAGCAAAAAAGCTAAGACCGTAAATGTAAGAAGAACGCCCTAAGTCATATTTAGCTTGATGTTTTTTCAAACATATTTGAAAATTACACATCGCTTCAAATCAAGAAATTGCCTTATATGTATTTTACAAATGAAAAAAACCAAGCACGGAAATTCGTGTTTTTTAAACACTAAAATATTCGAGCTCTCTAAAATATTCGAACAGTCTTGCAGTAAGGATCACAGCATTATTCGAAGTCCCTGTAAGTCGCGATTGTAAATTTAGGGAAATCTTCAACCAATCTTTCAAAAACACTTCAAGTTCGCGGTTATAAATTTAAAGCACTGTTCTGACAACTCGGAAAATTGTCCTCAATTAAATTTCTTAAACAGAAATCTGACAAACTTTAAATTTCGGGAAGTCGATTTCAAAATTCAAGTGTTAAAGTTTGAGTCGAAATAACATGACCAACTAGTTCGGTGCCTCAATTCAATTTAAATCGATTATATAAAAATTATCATAAATAATTTGCTTATAAAAGCTAATTAGTTATAACCGCACAAACACAAACCTTCATTCCAACTCTGATTGATCCCTATGGTCCCTGAAATTTTATTTTCAGCTGATCCATGTTGTGATGAAGTTCAAATTTATATTTTATAAATTCCAAAGTAATTGCAACAATTTAGTTTTTCTATTTCAATGTCATTTCAAAAGATCCCACCTGTCTTTAATCAATGTTTTTTGAGTCCGACAGTTGCTCATGGTCTATGTGTTTTTTTTGTCGTTCAGTGTCATTTTATTCTCATTTAACCAATCATTATTTTTTTTGCAAAGTCGATTAATGTATGAGAGCATTATAGTCTACTTTATTTGTTGCTTTTTGCGTCATATGCTTACAGCAGTGTCACTCCGTTCCAAGAGGACTCATTAATTCTCAGGAGATCGTTTTAGAATCGAGTGAATGAAATTACTCCACGAATAGGTCGCTGCGATACGTCATGAGGTACTAGTTCAAGTATGGTTCTGTAGAAATTTCTCCTAATGAAAGGATATTGAGTGTCAAAATGAGACTCCAAAAGTTAAAACACAGGCCCTCGAAACCCAGTAAGTTCCAAGTGGATTAGCAAGATACAGTAATCAACCGTAAAAAAAGTTATTGTAAGGTCTGAAAACGTATTGTGAACTTTTAGCATTCGTTTATTGATGTTGCAACTAGTTCTGACAAAGTACTTGAATTAAACTTGATGGCTTCATCAGTGTTTTTTGGATTTTAAGAATTTATTGGATTCATTCGGCGCTGACAGCAATAAGTTTTTGCGGGAAACCTTCAACCGATCTGATCCATGTAATCCGAAGAATACGCCAAATGTTCTGGTCATGAAAAACAAAAAATTTCAATATTGAATTGAGATATTATCATAAAAAGGTTAAAAAACGATAGTTCTAACAAACCGAAATTCAGCCACTAAGCTAAGGAACTATGTTTTAATGTTTTGTAATGTTTTCGAAACGTTTCAACGTCGGACTGTCGATATCAAACTTGAAGTGCTAAAGTTTGAGTCGAAAAAACATGAGCTATTAGTTGGGAGCCCCTTACGTAGCCCAACAAACTTTAAGAAGGGTATATTCTCCAAAAAAAATTGCAAACCGTTTAAAAATTGTTTGTAAATAAAAAGCTGGTATTTTGTATATTAAAAACGAACTTTTTTAATCTATCAAACAAAAATAAATTAACTTATACAATGTTTTGAAGAATATACCCTTCTTAAAGTTTGTTTGTTGGGCTACGTAAGGGGCTCACTTTGATATAATTATGTCTGTGATCGACTGGGTATTTTTGGCGTAATTTTTGATTAGCTAATAAAAGCCAAAATGACCCATTTTTGGGGTAAAATTTTGGGCCCAAATTTTGCAAAACAAATTGCAACATATTAATGCTGCTAAAAATTCAAGCAAGTTTTGTCTTCATAAGTTTTCACTTAAACTCAACCCAATTTGAGAAAAGTGCGTTTTAAATTTCAAGTTTAGCCCATTTTTTCCGGTTAATTTAAATCAGCACTGTCATGAAAAATGTCTGTTGAAGGCTCTGCAACCATATTGTTCAATTGTTTAGCATGATAATTTTCCTAAATCTTCAAAACGTCGAGGGCAGTAGAAAATTAGAATATATTTCCTCCAAGTTTTTGCAAACCGTACGTTCTGTATAAAGTATAATACTTGGTTAATTTTTTCATTGCTATGAAGTTCTGTTTTTTAAAGAAGACATTGCTTTTTTCAACGCAACTTTCTCAACTAAAAAAACTCAAAAACAACCAAAACCATTATTTTGGGTGTTAGAAATCAGCTAGTGCAATGCATGCATTAGGTAGATTTTTCTGTGTTTTTGATTTGATAGATTCGGTTGTTCCGATAAAAAAAATGCAAAAAGTTTTGCCGTAGAAATATATATTTTTTCTTTTGTTCCCCTTCTCTTCTTGCATCTTTTTTTTGTTTTTATTTTGATATATGCTCTTTCATTTCTTCTTTTCTTTTTAAATCTTTTTTGAATTTATCGTTTTTATCATTTTTGCTTTACGAACATAAAACACCGTGAAAAAAGAACAAGCACAAAGAACCTGATCAAAATAATTGTTCTATTGAAGTATTTAATTTATAACAAACAAGAATAACTTTAATATAAATTTGAAAACGATAAATGATGAAATTTAAAAAAAATTAGATATTTAAAAAAAAATTATTTTAGACTTAGTGTTTTTAAAAAAATTTTGCTAGAATAATTTGAAAATTAAACAATTAGAATATTATCTGGAAGTATTATGGGAAAATTACAATTACACTTGGAATGCGGAAAACTAAAAAAAAATGAAAAACAAAAAACTATAAAAAAGAAAAAAGTTTTCTGCTTTTTTTGTTAAGTTTTAATGAGTTCAGCCCAACAAAAGGAAAAAATGTATTTTGACATGGTAATCTAAAAGGAGTATTGATGGCGTCGTCAATGGTCTGTTTTGATTCAAAACCCAGCAAAATAATTCCGACTAGATTATTTCCGTCTAGATAACCTCGAATTTCTCGGACAAATAACCGCTTAAAAATTATCATGAGAACTGACAGAAGCGATACCGGCCTGTAGCGTAAAAGATTTTTTGGGTGTTTTATCACTTTCAAAGCTTTACAATGAAAATTAATTTTTTTTATGTGTTTGTGCCAGAAATTGACCACTGCGCCAATTCGCAGAATCTTTGTTTCACCTTTTCAGCTTCACCAAGAACAAGCACTGGTACGAGTTAATTACAAGTGGTCGTTGTCAAGTCTATATCGTTGGCTTTTTCTCAATAAATGCCTAATGTTCAGGAAACCGTTCCGACTTTTATGTTTTATGCCTATTTAAGACAATTTTCTGATATTTCAGTTAGTTCTGGCCTCATTGCGTGCTTGTCATTGATATAAACGACATTTTAAGTGATAGCAAGCACATTGTTTTCTTATTTTACCCAAAAAAAGTGAAATTTTCCCTATTTTCTTATTGCTCTTAGACAGTTTTTTTTGTGAAATTTGTAATTTCAGTTGATGTCTTTGCACTTGGTTTCTAATGCTCAAAATTCAGGTAAAAACTTTCGAACTTTTTTCTCGATTTTGATCTCACAAATATTTTCTAGATTCAAAATACCTCGTGAAGCAGTGTTTCAAAGTCGCTTTCCGTATTAGTTATGAAATTAAATCTATTATTAAAAACCTTAGAAAGAACCAATTTTCTAAAGTCTGAACTAATATACCAGCGTGTAAGTCTTTCTGGAATAATTAGGGTGAGACAAGTTTGAGAGCATTTCAGTTTTGGAGACCTGTGCTTTTTGTATCAATGAACAACTGAGTTTTAGAGCACTTTTTTCATTTGATTGTCTCTTTTCAAAAATCATGAGAAAAACACAAATTCAAACTTTGACTATTGCAATCTTCAAATATATAAAACGGGTTTCCAAAAAGGGCAATTATGATAATAGAGAGAATGTGAAACATAAAAATCTGAAATAAAATAAAATCGGAATGAAATCACACCACAAAGATTTTGAGGAGATTGAATAAATTGAGTTCTGAAATTATTAAACTGTGTTAAATTTGGAGAAAAAGCAAAGTGAAAAAACCTTGTATGTAACCACATAAAATAGAAATTTTTAGGAGACCAAAAAAAATTTTCGTTGTAAGGTATTGAACAATAGTAAAAATCGAAGTTTTGGAAAGTAGGCAGATGTTTTTTTCAACGCTATTTCAAAGTTATGAAAAAGTCCTTGATTGTTTGAAAATTGCAAGATAAAAAAGAAGATAAGATTAATTTATAAAGAAAAGCAAAATCGGAATGTTAGGTAATGTTAGATCGCATCCGGTTTTTTTTGAAAGAGTGAAAAATTAATAAAGCATGTGTTGGATTTATGATTGACACAAATGCAACAAGTTTTTCTAAAAATTGTAGTTAAACAGTCATTTTTAAGTGAGTTTATTATTAGTAACATTTATATGGCTAAGTAATTTTACATTGCCAACATGCTGCCGGTTTGCAACAAAAAGCTCAATCGGTAGGACTCTAGATTTTTTTTCTGAGAAATTCAATTTTAATTGTTTTATAATCGCTCAGTTTTATATCAATTGTGAATGATTTTAATTTCACCTTTTCTTTTTCTGAAACAATTCTTGACAGTTTTTTCAAGCTTTAAAAAATCATTAAATTTTGATTGAGTATTTAATTTTTTTCGATACTTTTCAGTTCTGAATGCAATCAAACTCAAATTTTTCAATTTTTTAAATTATTCAGATTTTAATGATTAGAAAAAAGTTCGTCGATACTGTTAACGAGCAGAAAACAGTTTATAAAGATTTCATTTTTTATAAAGTTAGAGGTAAAGTAAAATTATAAGCAAAGGTATAAGCAAAGAATAAAAATTGATTCAAAATTTTGCTCAGTTAGCGTTCGTTATACTTAATGTGCTTAAATGTTTGACTTATTATGAAAGCTTTCTAAATTGTGTGCCGTGTTTTAACCTTATCGATTGCACATTTTATCCATAAATTTTTTCCTTTCATCAAAATTGATTATTTTTTTTTGAAGAATTCTAAATCATATTTAAAGGATCCGTTTAAGTTTAAGAATTGCTACTTCTTTCTTGATATGAAAAGAAAGCAGATTGTATATTCTAATATTAGCGAGCCAAATTTTGCAACCGACTCATACCTTGGTTTGCTAATATTATAACTAACTCTTTATTTTTCTTTTCATACCAAACAAGAAGAGATTTTCAAAAAACCAAACAAAAAGATTTTCAATGTTATACTGCACAGATTCTGTCATAAAATTTGTCAAAAAAATAATCAAATAATAATCAAATCGGCAGTATTTCGATGTTAGATTGCACAAATTCCGTCTTAAAAAGCAAAAAGTAGCAATTTGTTTTTGAGTTTTTGGTTATTTGATTCGTAGAATTTTGAGAGAGGCTGACATCTCGGAAAAAAAATAATTTTTCTTGTGACCAATTGAAGTAAAAATATGGGATATCAAAGGGCAACAAAACTTATGAGAAGTTAATTCATTCAACCTGAAAACAATCTTTAGCTCTGCCATTGACAATTCTGTAAATTAAAAATTTCGAAGCTCAACAAAACGAGTCCATCATACGTTAGGTAACTTGATCAAATTAGCAAGTGAAAAATCTAACTAACAGACAATGGAAAAAGGTCGATGAAATTATATTCTTTTTTTTTTTCAAGAGTGACTGTGTTTTGATATGACGAACCTAACTTGAGAAAACTGCACGAATAGGTAAGTTTTTTGTTATGCTCATTAATCTGAAAAGCAATATCGGATTTCAAATTAGAAATCATTCATTTATTTAGCACCATTTGCACTTTAGTTTTGAAAACTTATTTCCGTGTTCTCGGAATGGAATTCTTGCACGAAATCATGCAAAAACATTATTCTTGTTTGTTTTTGCAAGTTGTTAGCAAAATTTGTTCTCAATGGGTAAGGTTCTTGCAATATTTCTACTCCATTTGCAAAAAATAATCAAAAATTTTATGTTTTTAAATGATTTTTGCGGTTTTTGGTTTGTCAGCGCTTTTCAAAGTTTCTGCTAGTGTAGCAGATTCTTAGCAAAATCTAACTGCGGATATTAAAGGGTTAGATTTCGCCTAAGCGAATGGAAGATAAGAAAACTGCACGAATACATGCAAAACCAAAGTTCTGAAAAATAAATTCACCAATTTTGAATTAAATAAAAATAGTACAGGTATTTCACACGTAAACTAACCATAAAAAAGATTATTGGCAAAACTAGATGTTTGAGCAAAACGCATAAATAATGAATAGTCAGTGAAAGTCTTACGAGGTCAGAGGAGCGCACATCTTTCAATGTTCTTGCAAAATTTTGCGCTCTCCAATTGACCAACACAAAAAAACCTTAAGGTTGATAAATATTCTTATTAATTCAGTTTTTCCGTCTGCACTTTTCTGCATTAAAATAAAATTTTTACTGTTAGTAAGAGTTTTTGTAATACATATTTTTCAATATTCTTGCAAGACTTGCAATCCTACCCAAAAATCTCGGAAAAAATGCATTTCTAAGTACACTGAGGTAAATTGTCTTCAATTTTAATGTCTTTATATTCGAATGTGTTTTAATTTTTTTTGTCTTTTTTGTGTCATAGGCAAAATTAGTTACCCTAAAAGAGCATCAGAAATGATCGAGTATTATTTCATTTTAAAAACTTTTCAGACGTGATTCGATCGACGTTAATTTTTTTTAAGAATCACCCAGTTTCGAGAAAAAAATGGAATAAAATTTTGTGTTTTTAGTACGGTTTATTTTACAAAAAATGTTATTTAAATAAAAAAAATTGATTTTACTGAACAAAAAAGTGTTTTGCAAGCTTCGTTTAGATTGTGCAGAAACTGGAAAATTTTTCTAATAAAATTTTTCTAAACTTTTTCAATTTTTGTTGCTATTCAATGTTTGAAGACAACTCTTACCAATTATGTCTTATGTATTGATTATTTTTTTAGCGCTTTTAAACATTCGCAACACATCACGCACAAGAAAAAGCACTTTTTTTAAGAAAAAAAACTTTTTGGTTACTTGCATAGCAACCGGCTATCATTATTTATCAGTTCTTTACCTCAAGTTCATGCCAACAAATTTAAACTCTTTCTGAATAGTCTTTAGTTAACAGACAAAACAATCAGGGTAACACGATCATTATTCTTGTTCAAAGACTGTTTTTTTTTAAATTATTATTTACGACTTTCAAGAGTTTAATTTTGCCTGCCTTACAGACAATATTGAAAAAGGTCTGGCATAAATTTAGGCTGATTAATGAAGAAAGTACCTTCCTACCAGTAGTTTCATAAGCAGTTGATGCCTTTGGGCTGTCAATCATTAATTAAGACCGCATGGTTCAATTTAGAATTTACAAAATATGAAAATATGACGAATTGTCGCTTTCGACCAATTGTTGTTTTTGACGACCTGACTTCTCAAGATTAGATATCAAAAATAGTTACGTTAATATGTGAAGACTTTTCTTACCTTCTGATCTGATTATGCATTCTCCGCTAAACCTTTTCAACTTCTCTGAAAAAAGTTATCACATAACTCCAAATAACACTAGATTGGCACCAATTGAGTACAATAAAATAACGAAAAAGGTAAAGGTTCAAACGAGTTAAAGCTTCTTCAAAGAATATATCTAGTAAATATTGAAAAAAAAAATTGCAACAACTGAAAGTAGAATAGCGAAAAAATCTAGACATTAGTTTTACTTTGATTAATCGCTGACACATAAACAAAAGTCTTTTATTTCAGTTTGAGAAAAGATGTTCATAATTGGGATGATTTATAGGAAGAACTACCGAATTGGCTTCGTTAAAATCAATTTCATTCGAATCGAAGAAATTTCGCGAGGTCGGAGTTTTATTCTCTAAGGCTCACTTCTTACATACACGGGTTAACTCATTGAATTAAACGCAGCGGGCAATTAGTTCAAAAAGTCTCCTTAATCTCGAAGACAATTACTGAAAATTTCTAACAACTGCTCTGAAAATTTAATCCCTGAATTGTCTTAATTCGGCAGGCAGTTTAAGAAAAATAATAATGAGTACTCTATTCCTGAGGGAATGGTTAAAAATATGGAAATTAAATATTCTAATCATGCTGAGTTGTTATGACAGACATTTTGCCACAAAAGATGTTGCATAAATTAACGAAGTTTCATGTACTAAAATTTTATTTTGGACACTATACATTAAATCACACGACTAAATGATCCTTTCAGAAAAAGTGAGTCTGAAATTGAAGGCCCAAGAAAGGTCATTTTCAAACAAAATGAAGTCTTTTGAAAAATGCCCAGGTAGATATATGGTATATCTAGAAATTAAAACATTCGTGTCCTTGCAAACACGGCGCTTAACTCTGAAACAAGACTGCTCGGATATCAAGGCAGAGTCCTGGATGTTATGACAACCATATAATTGGTCGCCAGTGATTTTTGTTTAAGTAAACTCTGATAAACTATTAATTTGAAGTGTAAATATCAAAATTCGAAAATTGAAATTAGAGTAGTATAAGGAAAAACAGTGACCAAACAGCCTGATTTCAATTCGGAGCAATTTTGTGTGACATTTCGTGAAGGTTTTTGTCATCATAGATTAAGTCTTCAAATCTTTAGAGGAATAATTTACAAAGGCTCACAGAGAACTCAAGATGATTTGAGACCATCCGCTTGGAAACACGTTAACTTCATGAGCGATCTATAATTTTTGTAAGAAAATGATTTGAAATAATTAGGACATAAGAATGGCTTTCGCAATGAGTTTTTGTCATGGATTACAAAAATGCTATCGTTCAGTTTCCTATTTTAATATTGTCCAGATATTTATCTTACAAAAAAACTGGGGAAGAAAATATTCATAAATTATAAACTTGCGACTGCCAGTACCAAGTATTGATGTTAAACTTGAATCGTATTGGGAGTTAATTTAACCAATTAGCTAACCTCACTTTGGAAGGATTTTAAATGCAGGATAAAACTCATAATACAAATAAGCATGGCTGGTTGTATATCAGGGCAAACCCTGAATTTTCCGACAGCGCCTCAATCGGTATTGAACAATTTTTGGCAAGAAAACATTAGAAAATCAAAACTTTTAAACAATATCAAACCTATAGTACGAACATTTTAATTACGAATTCTACACAAACGTTCAGTTTGCCTCAATTCAATTTAGAATGATTTTGTAGTTCGGAATATTTCGCTTCTCTTAAAAAAACTGCAGTACGATTTAAGCATTTTGAAAAGTTTCAATTTTGGCCAATATCAAATATCATGAGTGAACATTTGAATTTTGAAATTAAAATCACTGCTTAGCTTGAGATCATTTAAAATGATTTTGAATTTCAATTCGCTGCGCATAAATAATTTGCGTTCAGATTTCAGCGTCATAAAGAAAATCTGCACAGCTCGCATTAATTAATCCAGAGCGCGGCCATTTTTGGATTCGTCACAACTTCAACTTCACAAAAAGCAATCAAAGGCAAAACTCGTTCTTACATTTGAACTCAAAAAGTCAACATCTTCAAAGGGGTCCAAAAGATTTCGGTAAAAACTATTATGTATCTTGATTGCCAAATTTTGACTGAAAAATTAAAAAAACACCCCAATTTTATATATTCTGCTTTTCTTCAAAAACTGGAGCAATAGCTACGCTTTCAACATCTTATATAAATTTTCAACGCACGGATAAACTTAACAAAAAATAATTACAAGTAAAAAATTTTTCTACGTTTGAAGTCAGGGATGTGATACATTCTGTAAGGAACGCAATTTTTGATTAAAAATGCTGTTTTTAAATTCCAAAATTCGTCTGAATAAACAAATAACACAACTGTAAATGTTCCGTACTTTTCTTCAAAAGCCCAAACAAAAAAGCAGATAACAAAAAGCAGATAAAAACACAAGTAAATAAACACAATGCACACACAGTAACTATTTACAAAGCTTCAGCATTGTTTTTTTTTCAAAAACCACAAAACAACGAAACAATTTTGAATAAATGGCAATCAGTTTTTGTTTGAATCCACATTGTTGCCTCAAAAATTTTACCATGAACAAAAACAAAAAATTTCAAAAAAAAACAAGTTGGTTGCTTTTTTCTAATGGTCTCTTGTCACAATTAACTTCTGCTTCGAATTTCAAATCAGAGCAGTGAAGTACACTGAGCAAGCAAGCTCAATAAAATCGTTCATACACAACTTTTGTTAACGTTTAACGTGCAAACTCGTTGGACACGGAGTTTTGCTTTAGTGGAAGGAAAATTAAATCTAAATTTATTGACTCTCGCCTTTTCTTTAGTAATCGGAACAAATACGAAAAGTATGTAAGTTTGTATGGATGGAACAAAACAGTGAACTGAATTGAGACTTCGGTTCTGAATAAGAAGCAGGAAATGCAGAATCATGAACAAGTCAGCTTGTCTGAAGAATCGGAACGCTCTTCAACGTGTCTGATATAGTATTTGGAAATTTTTTTGAAATGATAGAAAAAATTGACTTTTTTTCAAATCCACATCAAAGTCAAGTTTAAAATAATTTTTTTTTCGATTAAATTGCTAATTAGACTTTTGGTTAGCGGCCTCGATGTAATTTCCGTTAAAACTAAACACAAACACCCAAACTTTATACAAAAACGGTCAACATTTCATGTCTTTCAAAAACTTTAACTTTAATATTTGCTAAAATCTGATTAGCCGAAAGTCAAACATTGCTTGAAAAAAATACAAACGAAAACCCACCGAGCTGTTTCATTTATTTTGCAAAAACAAGCACCAAATCGCAAATGTTTTACAAATTCAAGGAAACTATGCAGGCATCCTGCTCATATTTGGTAGCCGTTACAAAGAACAGCGTTATAAGATTTTTAAAATAGTTTTATTTAGAAGCTTGTTTTATTCGATTTTCCGAAAACGATGGAAAACTTTGTGCTTGAGGATTTTTTCTTCAAAAACAAATTTTTGCAGTGATGGAAAAAAAAGTTTTTTTTTGTTTTGTCAAAAACCTAATTAAACGGAATTTGGTTATGGTCTATTGAGCTATAGTGATCTAGCGCTGCGCTATTGAAACCTTGTTAAATGAAGTCAGTCTCCCAAAACAAAACTTTGCAAAATGTGGCCAACAGCGAGTAAATCAACCGAAAATGCGCAAGAGCCGAAAAACCAGCCAAAATGTAAATGTCACATGATATATAACAAACCAAAACTTATGTCATTTAATCGAAACCATCAAGATTTCTGTAAATGTCACTTAATTGTTAAACAACTTTTGTATAACAATTAAGTTTTTTGGATGATTTATTTTGTAGCTGGTTTAAATTTTGGCTGGTTTATATACCATGACGCTCACTAAGTACAACAGGGGGAAAATAGTTAACAAGATCTAAGTATTCGATACAATGCGATAACAGCTTTTGCAACAATTACAAAAATGTAGTTTTACATTTTCGGTTTAACGTCAAGTTTATTCTTTTTCTTTCAAACCATGATTTAAAATTGACTGCACTTTTTTTCACACTTTGTTACATTAATTACATCTAATTACATTTAATTACATTTCATCTGAAATTAGATTTACCCTGACTATTTTTGACTGTTTGTCATTCTTGACCTGCTAAAAAACTGTATTTTCTGTTTCAATGCTACCAGATAAGGCAAATCCATTATTATGATGATTTTTATTTTTTAAAGCGTCGCATTTTTTTTTTCATCATGGATAAAAACTGGTCTAAATTCAACTTTTATAGAAATATCGTAGCAATGGTGATCTTTGTTGGCGAAGATGAAAGTATTTCTTGTTGAGTTGATTATCAGACTTTTCAACCATGCAGTCGAAGTGCTCAGATATCATCTTTCAGGCTTCAAAAAGAGCCATCTAATTTTATCTAGCCTAAGTTTTTTGTATAGTCACTGTCAAATGATTGGCAATATTGGTGACCTCGCAAATCAATTAGTCGAAACTGAAGAATTTTAGGTCAACTATTTTTGCAATGATTTTGCGTGTGGAAATAATTAATAAACTGTTGTCAAAATGAGAATTTTCTAGGTTAAATAATTTCGTTCAGATTTGTTGACTACTAAAATATAATGCCAAAAATTTGGCATTAACTATAAGACAACGTTTTCTTACAGCTAACCCGGCCCTTTTTCTTTTTACCCACAACTGTGAAAATTTACAAGTAAAATTTTTGTTCATAGTAAAAGATTAGTCCACTTGCTACAAAATTTTCTGCCTCCTAGTTATAATTGGGAAATGACAAACATAAATGGTGTTCATTTTTAACCTTGTAAACCCCTCGTGACAAAACATGCTTTTTTCGTATTTAAAGTAGCGGGAATGAAAAAAATCCTCTAATCTTTTTGCCAGCCCCTCATTATATATTTATGTTTAAGATCCTTTTGTTTTCTTCTGATGGCAAATCCCCCCTTACCTTTTAAATAGAGAGTAGTCAACTAGAAAAAAAACCATTTCATTTTTTAGAAAATTTGGCGCTAACCTTGGTCTGACCGGGATTCGAACACCACTCTTCCGTCAACTGCCTTGGTCTGGTAGAACACAAGGTTCTGAGGAATGCCAACTGCCGCCACTGACTGCCGCCCTCCGCTGCCACCACCGCCGCCGACACTACTGTCGGATAGCACTCGACTATTCGGGTTGTTAATGCGAGCCGGCGAATAGTCGGTGTTTGGTTCCCATTTCCAGATTATTTTCAAAGGGTGATCGAAATTTTTGTAGAAACATGTCAAGTTTATGACGTCATGTTTCATAAACTTCAGTGAACTTTTCCCTGATCCGTACACTTCCTGGGCAGTAGTTGCTGTAAATAAAAACAAACAGAGTAAATAAAGACAATCAAATAACTTCAAATAAAAAGTAACAAAATACACAAGCAGTAAAATACAATCGGTAAAATAATCAATTAAATTAACTGCTAAAAAACATTATAAGAACACGATTAAATTAGGGTAAGGTTTCATTTGCTTAATTAGTTAATAAGTAATAAAGGCGAAGTTAAATTTACGGAAGGAAGATCAAAAAAGAGCAGGCGTTTCTATTTTTCATAAGCTCTAATCAAAATGAACCGGCTTTTTCTGATGATGAAAAAATGCCATGACTTTTGCACCACACCATAGCTCTTCATTTTGCGTTTTGTGTTTATAATCTAAATAAAAAAGATGGAAAAAAATACTACGGGCAATACAAATTCCCTCATGCTATGAAATGAAGTATCGAATTTCTCTGTTGGAATTTAAGCTTCGAAATAGCTATAATTTGGGACAGAATGAAAAATTGATAAAACTTACAGAAAGAAACACATTAGATCAACTCAAAGGCAGACGTTAAATCATCTCGAAAACGTTGCTCCAGAAAATATCGATATCTAGAATGCTCCCTCCTAACTAAAATGACTAAAAACCAAAAAGTATATCAATTTTTTCTTTAAAAAAATCCAATACACAGGAAAAATTAAAACTCAGACAACTCTCAGTGAAATCTAATAAATCGATAGTATTGATTTGTAAACGGACTTGGCCAGCTTGTTTTTGTTGACATTTTTTTGGCAGTAAAAATGGACTATTTCCTATTTTCGCATAAAAAGGAACGTATTTCCAAGATCCCTTCATTGAATACCTCGCAAACAAAACACATTAACTATGAATTCAAAAATTGATCAAACAAACTAGAGATCCATCAGCTTATTATCTAGTTTTAGTAAAGGGCTTGACAAAATTCAAAACTCAAGACTGATCTTCTTCATTGGTAAATACAAAAGTCTACATCGTGAACAAATTGGCTTGAGAAAAAACATTCATGTACTCATGCGATAATCAAAATTATGGAACATGAGAAAAGTAATCGACCATAACGAGTACAGTTTGGCTCAATTTTTTGATTTTCAAAAAGCTTTTAATACAGTTTTCCATGAACTTTGCAAACTATGGTTTCATAGAAAAAACTGAATCAATTTTAAATGATTATTTAAGAAACTGTCAACAAAAGTCATGAAAATATTCAGTATACAAAAAATCAATTCTGGAGTCCCACAGGCTTATTCTTTGCTCATTTTTGCTTTTTTTGCTTCATATAATTAATATCCTGAGTGTTTCGAAAATGTCAAAAATAGCATTGTTTGCTGATGAAATCACTCTGGTTATATCTGAAAAAACTTGCCCTCTCTTACACAAAACAAGCAAGGGTTGCGAATTAAACGTTTTTTATTGAAAAAATCAATTAAACGGCGTTTTTTTAATAAAAAACATGATTTATTGTTTTTTACAGTTTGTTCAGCTCTAACATTCTGCCCTCACACCGATGGTCTAACAGATATGCGACAAGCAGTCAGATAATCATCTCTTCTTTTTGCTACAAGGTTAGTGCAACATCAATTAGTGCTCATTAAGGTGCGACATTGTAGAGATCGAGCCGGCTCAATAAGGGAAGAAGGCTCATTCCCCTATCGCAGCGGTTCGACTCCCAGACGATGCTAGTTTTTTGCGTTAAATGTCATAAAATAATAAACACTGTTTTTTTATTTTCTGTTTTAAAACGTGTTTTTTGCCATGTTTTAAGACATGTTTCAAAACATTCCCAACTCTGCCAAACATGAAATGAAAAATTTATAAAACTGCTGCGCATCGAACAATTTTTTTTCATAGCTGAAACAATGAATTTCGAAAAAAAAGTAGTGACAACATTCCTCATTCCTTTGCCATTTTTTAATGAAACATTGTAATATCAAACATCATTCGAGACCTTGGAGTTCAAAACTTTTTCTAAACTTAGTTTTCAGAAGAAAGTGTTTTCACATGACTGTTGATTTTGCTTTTTAAGGAGTCAGATCTGTATCAAGTTACTTCTGTATCCTCAAAAAAAAATAAGTTTGTCTTTTTTGTGTTTTTTAGAGTATTTAAACCTTTGGCACATTACAAAACTAAAAACACAAGTTTCGGAAAAAAATGATTAAGTGCTGATTAAGTTTCCATCTACAGTAGCGTAACAAAATGCTCCCCTACATTTTGGTAGCCAAATTTCTCCATTTAGCACAATTTTAAGACATTCATTTTTGTTTCTTTAGCCTTAAAAAACTTCAAAAGGAGCTTTTGATGCCAAATGCGCTACGTTTGGGGGGTGATCCCTCTCAGTAAAAGATATTGGGACAAACACACGGATGCTTTTAGAAGCTGTTTCAAAAACACATTTTTTATAAGGGTTTTAACTGAGCTTGAAAAATCAGTTCGCATGGTTTCATACCTTGCGTAACTTAATCTGCAAAACCTCAGGGATTCCTCAGAATTAAATCAATAACAATTCAGAGCTCGGACCTTTGCTCCGAATGATGGACAGTTTCTCGCCATATTATTAAAAACTGGGTTCCTGTGGGACTCGAGGAACTTTTCCCAGTATAAAGATTTAACCTTTTGAAGTCACACGACAAACTAAAAATCATTTTTTTTACACTGACAGGACGCGATATATGCTGATTGAACCAATATCGCATTTTCCGAAATCATTTAGGCCGAAAAAGTTTTTGGAGCAAATAAAAACTAAAAAGAAACACTTCAAAGCTTACTTCATTTCCAGGAAATTTGCTCAAGCCAGAAGAAAAAGCATGTTTTGAAAAGAAGCTGACAAAAATTCTCCCATTAGAAAATCATTTTAAGAAAAGCAGTTCCTGGTCAGTATCGAGCACATAATTTTAATGGTCCCAAGCATATACGTTACCTCCAAAATCAACATGTTGAATTGATACCTCAAACTTCACACACTAGGGAAATAAACTGAGCAAGTGGTTGAGTGATTTTGTTTATATTTAAGTTAAATTCATCAAGTTTCTAAGTCGATAAACTACGTTCCGATTTTCTATCGCTTAATTACTGTAAGCAATACAGTCTGTCGAACATTCAAAAATATCGAAATTGTTCACCAAGTGTGTCAAAATAATAAAAAAAATTTTTTTTGAAAAGCGTTTGACACTTTTCATCTTTTTTTCTAATAATTATACAGAGGTATCAACAGAGTGAATTATGTTGATCAAAAACTCTTCTTCAAATTCAATGGTTCCCATATAGTACCTTAAAACTATATTGAAGAACATTTGAAAAATAAACCGACAGATTGAAGGCCGAGCCGAGCGGCCTCAGCGACACAATTCTCGGCAACGATAAATTGTGCCCTTCAATGCTTAACGTGCAGCCTTGTCACATCTGCAGGCAATGCACTAGCCAGACAATCGATTCAGAGGTTAGACATTATACTGTTCTCAATTTTCTCATAAAGTCAACAAAGAGTATTTGATTAAAAAAAATATAGTGCGGGTTTGCAACAACGTAGAGAGAGATTTCCTATTACAATTTATTTATTGGTTGACAAAACTTGTTTCAGACTGGTCTTTAACTTGTAAGATTAGGATGGCGGTTTAAGGATTAAGGAGGAGAATATTCAGCTGAGTTTTCAAGAACTACAAGAAAACCTGGCAAATCTAATTTGTTTTTAAAAATATCAAATGTAATTAACCCAAGGGCAGTTTTTTTTGGTAAGAGGTAATTTCGACCTGAATCTGCCTTTTGCATGCTTGCAAAAACAATAAAGATACTTTTAGACTTTTTTCAAAAAGGGACAAGTTTGGCGCAGAAAAGTTTTTGAAAAAAATTGTGCTGAGAATGGTAAAAAAAAATCGGCTGATATTCTAGAGAAAAGGGCAAAACTCTGCAAGGTGTCAATTCAGCTGCTGATGTAAGGGGGGGGGGGGGGGGGCTGACGTCTTTCACTTCAGGATTTGACCCTCCTCACCAACCAAATGATTACCCCTTTGGTATTATGTTATGACATCCATTTTAGGCCAATCAACCCTTCGGGCCAAAATAGACTATTTTTGTAGAGGAGCACGCCCCGAAAAAACGCAATTTTGTGGTCAAATGATTCCATTAAAAGCCCGAAAACGGCTTTTTGACATGTTTGCTCAAACATTTGCCTGTACCGCAAAATTTTTTGTAAAAAATAAGGTCTTTATATGTTTCTGGGAGCGCTCGGAAAAAAGCCGACAAAATTTTCGAAAAATTCGAACCTGTCTGAATATGAACAATTTCTCGCATTTTGATTTTAGTCTCATAGAATTTGGAATCTGGGTAAGGTTTAGTGACTATATTGCAGAAAACTATTGACTGAATCCTCAAATTATTAGCAATGCAAGTACGTTTTGCGGTTCTGGAGTAACGATAAAAATGTTGGCCTTCTTTGAATCTCAAACAGTATGAAAGCGTGTCTTCACCTTAGGCTGCTTTTAAGCGCTTCGAGAAAATTCTAGATCAGCCCCTGTGTCAAATTTTTGATACCTCTCTTTCAAGCCGCCCTGACCCGACCTTAAAGTCAACCGAAAAAAATGACCTTAAAACTTCAATGATAATATTATCCGATATCTCACCTGGAATTTTGAGAAACGGGACAGATATAAACTTCTAGTTGTAATAACTTTAAGTTTCTTTGGTAGTAAAGGTTTTATCCAGCTGTAATCTTCCGCAATAAAGGCCTAGGGTAACTCAGATCAGTCCGAGGGCGCCATTCCGTCAGATTAAATTAAATAAAGCAAAACCACCGTAAAACCTTCTTTTTCACTATTCGATTTGCGTAAATCTTGATTTCACAGAATACAATTGTGTTATTTTTGTAGCGGTACAAATTACAAATTCACTCGAAGATTTTTGTTATTACGCTGGACTTCAAAATAAACCAGGGGGATTTTAGTTGGCAAATGCTTTGTTTTCAATAATGTGACCGCGCTGGTGTCAATTTTACAAAAGCAAAGTGATACCAGTTTATGTGTTTATAAGAAGGACCCGCGGTAATAATGAACACAAATAGACAAAACTTACGAACAGAACCTTTAAAACGTTAACTCTTAAAAGCAAAATTTTGATGCACCGGTCAATTGTTTAGCTGAAAATACGGCTTCTAAAAAAGCGGTATAAATTGACAGAACAAAATTTTTTGTTCAATGAAAAAACAGGAGAAACCATTTTCGGTGAAAGTGAATCACGTTAGACTTCCATTCAAGAATCTGGAACCCACTTGAGAACGCTTTCAAATGTTTTGAATAGCCAGCGCCATTTTAATTTTTTCAGCTGCAACAGAAAATTAGCAAACCCTTGCTCCATAATAATCATCAGCAAAAACAACACTCAATGCGAACTACGTAAAATCGGAATGATAAAATTCTTTCAGAGAAATATCTAATCAACAATTACATTAATAGGCTTCGCCTCATTAATTTACCAGGGCGAAATCCCCGAAGGTCCAGGAAAACATCAATCAACATCAAGGCCTCATTTTGTTTTCGTTTTTTTTGTTAGATTACCAGCCAGAAGCCATTGGTTTGCAGAACAGAAAAAAAACGGCAAAAAAAGTTCCTTGTTTAAAAAAATTAAGATTTTTTGAAAATCTGACCGTTTTTTTTGTGCTTTTGTGAATGTGTTAAATTTTGATAGTTTGATTGGTCTTCATTTTTCTGCCACTAGATGCTTCGCTTGTTGATAAATGCACTGGAGATAGACCTTCAATTTTACTTTTTCATCACTGAAGCTTTTTGATATCAAACTGGCGTTTTTTTTGGTCGTCGTTTGAGTTATTCAAATCAACTAAGTTCTGTCCTGGACGCGATTAATTTTAAAAGACATTATCTCAACTTAAGAGCGAGATTGAACTGGATTTTTCTTCACAAGGAGTTTAAGAGTTTAAAGAATTGAAATTCGATTTGTAGGCAAAACAAAAAAAAACAGATCAAACATTCAAAATCAACAACGATTACAAAAATAACGCAATTCTTTTTGATTGTTTGACTTTCTGGTTTTTGAAACATGTCAGCAAATATAAGAAAGTTTCTTCAAAAGACAAAAAAAATTCTACACAACAGAAATCTCTGATCTCTTTGCACAAGTTGTTGGGACACAATTCTATACTTAGCTAAAAACTTCAGACTCAATGTTTTTAAAATTCCAATTGACAAAAGCAACTGTTTAGTCGGAAACAGAGAGGAAAAAGTTATGATGCGCCTTAAAATAAAAATGAAATTAACCGCAATCAGAAAAATAATTTCTATCTAGTAACTGCTAAAGACTAATAGTTTGACAACAAGGTTTTGGCGCTCCTGTTATACTCTGCGCTACTGCTTGACTAAAGGCTTGTTGTTCCGACTTTTGAAGAAAACGAAATATTTATGCTCGGTGTGGTTTTTTATTCAGTAAATTTTCACCGATCGAAATAATAATTTTCAACAAAATTTTTTTATGCCCCTTTGAAGATATCGACGATTGTTTTCTGTTAGGTTTTGGCGGTTTGAAAATTGCCAAATTTTCCATGTTCTAGACTAATTATGTGCCCTTTGAAGAATTTATTTGTAATGCTGAGAGCGTAACGCGAATTATTTATGCGTGACGGATTAACCCGCACAAGAAAACTGCTCCAATTTGAATTGAGGCAAGCTATTTGGTCGTATTAATTTTGTACGACTCAAATTTTTAGACTTCGATATCATCCAAAATGTATAAGTTTTCAATATTTCTCTTCCCAAAAACTATTCGATATGAATTAAGGGACAGTGGGAGCATTCAGGCTTTGCCCTGATATAAATTTTTTCTACGATTGTTCGAGAGAAAATTTTAATACAGAGAATTCCGATTTGGTAGCAACTGACGATTAGTTAACGAATATTTCTAGTTTTTCCTCTGAGAAAATTGTTTGAAAAAGAGTTTCCCGCAGAACTTTCTTTCCAAAAAATAGGTAGAAGCTTGCGAGAGTTCCAGGGATTATACTTTTTTACGCTAAATTTTTGCTGAATAAAAGTTGCGTTTGAAGACACAAAACTTGATTCCATTTTTAAAAAATTTTCTTTTGTTAGTGAAAATTACCAAATTTAGTCTACTTTTTCAACAAAACACGTAAATTATATCTTGGGCCTGGCTTTGTTTCAGTCATCGCTGAATCCCGGAGTTTTTTCTTTTTTGTTTCTCGAATTTTCTCAGACACGCATTTTGTTTTTCGGCCATTCTGGTAATTTCCTCTTAATGTTTCTAGAATATTCTCAGAGATGTTTTTTGATCAAACGAAATCTTCAATACATTCGGGTTCTATTTTAGCAGTTGCTGAGATCCCGAGTCTTTTGCTTGCCTCAACATTAGGTTTCGAAACACATTTTTTGTACATTAAAACAAAAGTTCGAATCTGGGCAGTTTAACGTTTCAGTGATTGCTGAAAATCCGTGTTTATACATTATATACACCTTACAATGTTTTCAAAAGCGTTTTAGTCGTCTTTTTTAGTCTTCGCTTCATTATGAGCGCAAAAAAGCCTCGAAGAGCTACAACTTGTCTTGCGGAATAATAACCTCAGAAACAACAGAAACGATTTTTCTCAGGATCAAAAATATTCGCAAAAATCTTTTATGTCTTCAAAGCTTACCAAAATAATTCTCAAAAAACCCTCTGAAAAACTAATATTAACCCATTTTTTATCTCATTTAATTGATACAAACTCAGACACAGACAATTTGGACCAAGTAGCAACATCTTTCGAAAAAATTATGGGACTTGAAAAACCGTTTGGAATCATTTAACGACATTTTCTACATTATTTTATCAGTAGAAGTTTTCACAGAGCACATAAAAGCTTTTTGCAAGAAAAAAAACTATTTTCATGAAGACATGAGAAAACAAAAAAAAAACGTTTCTTTGTTTCAGTTCAAGACATCAAAACATCTGGGGCCAGCCGGGTTCAATCAGACTGGTATCTCTACCAAAAATTACTACAATCACACAATGGAACAAACGAAGCGATACTTTATTTAGAAATAACTAATATCTTGCTTCATGAACTCAGTACCCAAATTGTAAACCACTAAGGAGTTTTCGATAAAATGAAAAAAAAACATCTCCAATTTCTTCTGAAGAGAAAACCGCCCTCATTGCCGAAAGGATACGGCTGCAATGGCAAAACATTACAACTAGCACTGAATTGTTTTTTTTTTGGTAAACTTTTAAAGAATAATCAACTCAATTTTGAATAAGCTGAAATTTTTTCGAGCAACGACACACAACCAGCTCAAAAAAATTCTGTTTTTTTCTACGTTTTTGGTTACAAAGGTTGATAATTTCAAGTAAATAGATTTCATCAGTGATATCAACTCAACTACAAATTTGACCAAGGAGCTTGATAAGTTTCCAAATCCAGATCAATTTGATTGGCACAGGCATATTGTTGAGAATAACTACTTTCTTTAACCGACTTGACTGAATGGTTCCAGATAAAGGAAAACAATGGTCAAGAGATGCCCTCAACGAGGAAATAATTCAACGAGCTACTCCAAATCAAACTATCAGAACTGAAAAAAAAACTAAGATAAAACTTACCGACAATAATTAAGCTACTGTGAATCGGACCGAGAATAACAGTAGCAATATTTTAATCCAGAGATCGCATATTGTACCCAATTCAACGTCTGGCAGAATTTTATCAAACTGGTCATTACGAAGGTGAAAGATCACAATAAGAATCTTTTCCTATAATTCAAATGTACGTGCAAGCAATGCAATTAAGAACACCGTACACTTCTGCACGAAAAAAAAACGGATCACGCGTGGGCACATGAAACTCAAAATTAAAAAAAAATTGAAACCTCTGGAAAAAAAATGAGTTCAAACTATTTTACAGTCCGAAGTAAAAGAGCAAATAACAACCAATATTTGAATTGCTGCCCACTCAAAATCTTCTGTGATCAAGCGGGAGCACTTAAGCAACTGGAAGAGACCAATTAAGACATTGCAACTGACAGAAAAAAGAGCTAAAAACTTTACAGATGCGTAATCTTTTTCAAACATACAACTACCTAATCAAGGAGGGTCGTGAAAACATTTTCAATTGGAACTGAAAAACAACAAGCCTAAAACAAGCGCATTTACATCAAGCAAAACTGGAAATTTTTGGTCCAATTGTTGATGAGCGTAACCATATGGGATCTAGAGGTCGGCCAGCTTACTAGGATGGCTGTTTTGTCGATAAAAGTTTTCCCTTTGATACTTGACGTTCACAATTATATTCTTCAGCTTTAATAGAGTTTCCATCATGTATCTGATTTTCTTCGTGGGTTAAAACAAACAAAAAATTGGGATTCAAACGATGTATTACTTAGATATGTGATACAATTAAAAATTTCACACGAACGAAGTTTTATTATCAAACGTGTTAATTCTATCAGATTTTTTAGCTTCAAAGTACTTTTTTTAATCTTGATTTTCATTATTCGAAATATTTATTTAGCCTATGACTACTGAGACGACTACAAGACAAAATGGAGAAAAAAAACAAATTTGATACTAAAAAATTGGCTTTATTTAACGCAATTCTCTATGCAAACAATATAAGCAATTAGTTTTTTATTTGCTCTTCCTTCATATGGGCAGGAGTATCTCACTGACGTGATTATTTTGAAAAGAATTTATTTCTTAGCATTAATGAGATTGAATTAGGTTTCTCTTTACAAGGAGTAAAGTGAAATGAATGGCGTTTTACTCCCAATAAACACAAAGAGATCAACGATTCAGTGACACGACAGATACGAAAAGCTCAGTTTTCATGTTAATTCTTCGACCTTCTTACTTTTGAAAAACTTAAGCAAATTGATGAATATGTCATCACAAGATAACCTCAACTCTACACGATAGAACTTTCTGATATCCTTGCTGGACAAACTAATTTAAAACTGGACTGTATAACATATAAAGCATCTGTACCCGTGATAGAAACTTCAGACTCAATCATTATTTTCCATATTCCAACTGACACAAACAAGTGTTTAAACGAGAACGGAAAAAATTATTTGTGATCCTTCTATATTGATAATGAAGTTTATTGAAACTTGAGAACCAAGTTCTAAGTAACGAAAATTGACTAAATCAAGAACTCTCAAAGTCATGAAAAAATTACTGAAAGAAATGGATGTTCTACGGCTCACTGCAATTTTCCTGACAAACAAAGACTTTGGCTTAAATCCATGCTCAAAAAGTTTTCATTGAAAACTAAAACTGACTAATTGATCGTACGACAAATTAAAAAAGTAAAGGTTACAACTGGATCCCATATCACCATTATCATCAATCTACAAAAAGTTTTACTAGATCATTACTCGCTTGAGAATGTGTTTATCTTGAATTAAACAGTTTTCCTAGTTTTGAATGAACTACAACAAATCTCTATGATATTCTAATTCCCAAACTTTAGGATATTCTGATTAAAAATTTTCATACTAATGTACGATTAAAGAAAAAATCAAATCATCTTTTCTAAAGTTTTATCATTTTTGAAAACCAAAAAATCAAAACATAAAAAGCAAATTGTTGGGTGTCTTAACATCACTTCTGTCTTTTATAATGTAAATTTACCGCTACCCAGTCAATATTGACCCCAGGTTTCAAAAAACTTGACAAAATTGAATTGCTAACAAACCTATGCTAGATGGGAGATTATCGATTTATGCAATTGATTTTTGTTCCAATTCCTGAAAAAATGACCAAAAACAGGGCTCAAAATTTTTTTCCCGACAAAATAGCTTTTATTTTGCACCATTTAACAAAATTGACCGGAAAACATTTTCATGAACTAAGCGAGAAGAATATCAAAAAATAATTCGATTTCTTGATATTTTTCAATGATAACTTTCATTTTAATTTTTGATGAAAGTAAGGAGCATGCAAAATTGGGTTTGTTTGTTTTCCCAGACCAGTTAGAGCGATCGAAATAATAGTTTTTTAACAAAAAAAATAACCTGATTAAAGATGTCGACTCCCTGATTTCAATTTTGAAAGGATGTTTGACCTCCAATTCATTTTCAAATTCTCGGGTTTCGAAATTTTTCGAATTGACTGTTTTGTCAATTATTTCAACCGTTTCGAAAAGATTTCTTTTATCAGTTTGAAAATGCTCCGCAAAAAGTTGTTGGTGGCGTTTTATCCTGTTGGCATCGACTCAAATTTGTTCCAAGTTAATTCATATTATTTCCACACGGCTCAAATGCTGCGTAAACTAGAAAATAAGAGTTAAATATCCAGGAAATTGAAGATGTTTGTATATTTCTATCAGGGCAAAGCTCATAATGATCCGACTGCCTCTTAATTGGTATCCAATTGTTGTTGCTGAAGACAATAAAAAAAGACTTCGTTTTTGGTCAATGTCAAATATCAAGTTTCTCAATTATACTTGGAACATTTTTATAGTGCGGGCTGATTTGCTACGCATAATTATTTTGCGTTACTTGAGCGAGATAAGAAATCTTCACAACGCGCATAAATTAGTTTAGATGGTGTCCAAAAGTGGATTGAATAAAAAAAAGTCCATCCAAGCATAAGTTTTACGCATTTCCTCGCAAGTCAAAATGATAACTTTGCATGTTTAAATTTTGAAAACACGAGAAAGCAGAAATGGCTCAAGAGCGTAAAATTGTTTTGCTTCTCGAAAGAAATTGACATCAATAAGTTTTGTTTGGAAGCAGTAAAACAATTCAAAAACAAGTCTGCTCGTAAATGAGAGCAAAGCCCTGAATGTTCCGACTGCCTCTTAACTAGTCTCGAATAATTTTGCTTAAAAAAATTGATTAACTATAAACTTTAAACTTTCAAATCGAATGCAAGTGCTAACATAGGAGAAGAAAAAATATGGCCAAATATAGATATCTTGAGTTGAAATTGGAACAATTGTGGGTGCGGAAAGTTTGCCACGCTCAAGTAATTCGCGCATTGAAACATTGAAGATATTAATCGTGAAGCGTTGCCATCGCCGTTTTTGTCTAGTAAAAGCTCGCTTGGTAATCCAAAGATTTCCGGATCAATTTCCATACGCTTCAACTTTTATAAATTTGGTCGGAATGAGAAAAAAGACTCAAGGCTTACATATTTCTCACTTTCTTCAAAAGTCGGAACAATAAACTTGAACAATTTGATCACAGCAAGTATCAAACATGATTTGATTTGTTGCGATTAACGCAGACTGATTTATGCCGTATTTTTGGGAAATTTAGGAAGTTAGCAGTTGTAATAATTTCTTAAAATAATGTCTGGAAAACTCAACTTCAAATGGCTGATAGGATCAGTGCGGATAAAGGACGATTAACTCAATTGGCAAACAAAATACCAGCAGTGCGAAGTGAACCAATAGAACCACGATCAAAAACTTTTGTTCAATTTTAAGTTTATTAATGGTTGAAGAAAAGTTCCGTTAAGTCAAAATTTTGGCTTTGAGTTTTGTGATTTTGAAACTTCAGATCTTTAGAAATGCTTTTTTTTTACTAGAAGATACAAAAATTTTGTTTAGGCGTGCGCTTTTTTGTTTCACGAACACAAGAGGCTATTTTTTCCGATTTGAGCGTTTGAAAAAAATGCAACTTCACCCGGGAAAGTTTTTAAAACCGCAACCCTCTCCTCGCCCCCCCTTGTTTCGAATTTTTTGCTCAAACTTTTCTAGCAAGTACCTGAAAACGCTTTTTTGACCCGTTTTTTTTAGTACTATGATTGCACGGCGCAGAAACTTTGGTACAGAACTAACTCTTTTTAGTGATTTGAAGAGCTCAGAAAATCAATTTGTCGACCTACAAAAGTCTTTTAAAAAAATCGCATTTTCCCCGAGAAAATATCCTAGATCCGCCCCCTTCTCCCCCTAACAAGCTCACGCTTTATGACCAAAACAAGGCAAAACGAACATAAACCGAAAATGGAAAACGAGAAAACGTGATAGCAAACTTGTGAGATTAAATTGATTATTCGAAACAAATCGGTTAAGTAAATTTATGCATCCTTAACCTGATAAATGCTGAAGGAATTAATCCGCTCGAATGAAACAATAGGGAAAGAATAACAAGGCAAAAATCTTTTGATGTTTCATCTTGAATGACGATTAATTCGGTCTGTTTTAATCAATTTTTGTCGTCGTATTTTCCACCCACGCCAGGGGCATTTTGAGGCTGATTCTCTGAATATACCATCCGTAAATCTGGATTTTATCCATCAAATTGCTATATCGGTTGGTTTTCTGGCATGTAGGCTCAATAAAAGCAAATCGAAGTAGCATAAAATGACTTCCGTGAATTTATAGTTTGAATATGAAAGAAAACAGAAATTTGATGAATGAAGAGTTTGCACAAAAAAAGTTATTATTTTTTAGCGTATCATGAAACTATGAATGAAGGTCTCTTTTTTAGGGGTATTACTCAACCCATTCTGAAGTTCAGGTGCTGATAGCACAGTCTCTTAAAATATCAAATTGATTTTTCTTGTTGAGAAGGGCGAAGAACAGATATTAATCGAAAAAAAAGGGACAAGTTAGGATTTTGAAGTGTGTTGATTCTTCAAAATTATAATACCCCGGTTTGTTTATCTTCATGCCAAAAACAACCTTATCACACAATTTCTATAAAAAACAATGCTTACCATTTAATTTCCAATCAGGAAAAATGTATGACAATCATTTTTTCTATTCAAAAACTTCCGAAATCTTATTTGTTTTAAAGTAATTTTGTCTATATTCATTGCCGTTTTCTGCTGAATGAAGGCCCTTTTGTTTGTCAAAAAATTGACTTCCATTAGCCTGGGAAAACTGCTTGACAATTATTTTTTATTTACGAACAATAAGAAATTGAAAAAATGTTCTTTGTTCTAATTTGAGTTATCTAAACTAGTGTTATGATCAAATAACCGGTTGCCCAAAAAATTGCGCACAAAAATATAAAGTTTTGTCTTTAACGAGGTCACAGTAGTTTTCACCAAACAAATCAAAAGTTGCAAACAATGCTTTTTTTTGAAGTCAAAGTTTTCATCTTTAATTTTTACAAAATCGTTTTTTTTTTGGAATGGAGGTTTCGTAGCCATATACAAAAAAAATATGATTTTTCAATAATAAGTCATTCCTAATACGTAGTTTAATCTGCGGTTCTAATGCTGCTTAACCTATTAGTTTTTTCAATTGTCAAATACTTTGATTGCTGTTTCTGGCCAAAACACAAAAATTTAAAGCAAAAGATAAATTTTTTTTTGTAGGTTATGGAAAAATGCTTTTCATACAAATTCAATATCGAAAAAAAAACGCTTATCATACGATTCTTTTATTTAAAAAAATGAATGCAGAGCATGATATTTTCTTACGATTGTTTTTTTTATGGAATGGCACAGAATTGTATCATCGGCGTTTTTCTATCAATTGAAGTCCTTTGATCCGTCTTTTTTTCAGCATGGGTGGTCGTTCTTGATTTTTTCATAGCTTAATTAATCTTTATTGAAGAGCAAAAAATTAACAATCACTTTGAAACAATACGTGTTTGTCACTTTTCTCAGAGCATTACCCCCGTTCGACTGTTCATGTTCTCCAAAGAGGCAAAAAAGAGAAGCAGGAAAGATTCGAAGCTTCAGCTCTAAATGAAATTAAAAACTGCAAAAGTAGTTAATATGGCTGTGCAAGTAGAGGAAAAAAGTTCGAAATTTTTTTTCTACAATCGTTCACGAGGAAGTTTGAATAACAAAAGCGCACGGTGTTTTTTGTGGAGGTTTTGTTAATAGATAGAACGCTCGTAACATGCCAGGCCAGTTTGATAAAGAAAGTTCTTAATTTGTTGAGATTTCAATCAGATATCAAAACAGATAGCAAACAGATAGTAAAAAAAGAAAACGAAATTAGTGAAAACGTTAAAATTCACCATTTTTCAAATGCGAGCTTCATATGTGAGCTCTTTAAATTGCAAAATGTTTTATTTTTTGTTGAGAACTTAATCCGTGAACTTTCTTTTCAGCTGGGGAATCTAACAACTGAAACCCATCTTAAAAACTACAAAATATTCAGATGTTTTTACATCATTTTTAATTTTTCTTAATCGATTGTGTTAATCGTTTTTACATCATTTTTAATTTTTCTTAATCGATTGTGTTAATAAGTCAACTCTAAAAACAAAACAGGCCAAAAGTCAAACAGGGCGCATTCATATTCAAGTGTTAACATAAATAATTTTAACCAAAAAACTAAATGTTTTGTTCGAATCTTGATAAATTGTTAACCTTATGAACACTCTTCGTCTCAAAAAATAATTAAATTTTGTTTTTCGATAAATTAAGCGCAAAGATCTAATTGAAACGCACTGTGTTTCAAAAGTTTGTAGGCTTGCGTCACCTTCAATCTTATTTTAGTTGTGTTTCTTTTTTTAGCTTAAAATGCTCAATTTTTGTTGTCTTCGTTTTTTTTGCTGAAAACACTTAAGCTCGATTCTTAAGATTGAATGATTCAATGAAAAAATTATTAAAGCCACGTGTTTTTTTTTCGTTTCTTTTTCCAGAAAAACTTTTACAATTTGCTAATGCTGATATAATATTTTGTCGTTTGACTTTTGAGTTCATTTTAACTTCAAACTAACTTTATTTAATAAAAGAGAGGCAAATTATTTTTTGCAAAAACAAATGTATAAGAAGCGTATAAAAAATTTTCAGTTTTAATTTCAAAGAAAGAATATGAATTGTTGTTTTTCCAGTGAAATGAAATATATATATATATATATATATATATATATATATATATATATATATATATATATATATATATTTAGATTGTTTACGTTCATTCTAAAACTTCATTCATTCAGCAAGTTGTACGCTGATATATATGTTTTATTTATTTGTTCAGGCCTCGTTGAGGTTATTGACACATTTTCAGATGTCTGTTGGCTTTGTTTCAACTGTATTTAAAACTATATATTTTAACAAAAATTTATATACTTGTCATTTATAATTTCGGATAAACAGTACATTTTCAACCAAGTCGTATTGGGTGGTAAAAATTGGTAAAAATTGGGTGGTAAAAATTGGAAGATAACTCCAAAGAGAATATTATTTTACCTACAAAAAATAATAATTTTTAAACACACAAATAAAACAACGATTTAATTAAAATTGCAATCCGTTCTAAAATTAAAAAAAAATGTTGAAACAGCAAAACGTGTCTTTGCCAACTGAATTGATTTTTGGCAAAACATTGCAAAAGTTGCTTAAAGTGCGAAAAAATTGTTAAATATATTAATGAAAACTAACCAATTTGGTTGATTCAAACTACGCGACAACCTCTGCGATAATTCCTAACTGATCTGAGCAATTTAGAGTTCTAAGGAGTTTTAAAAAGGTAAAACAACCGAAAATTAAAAATCACGGTTATTGTGGTGCCTGATTACAAAATATGTGTTTCACCTCAAATATTCTAGCTTTCTCGTTGTTTGAAATTAATTAAGAAATCTACAGTGAACTGCTTGACATCAAATTATCTTTTAACTAATTTCGGCTAGATAAAACATTTATTTTGTTATTTTTTTTTAAAATAAAGTTAAGGCGGTAAATTTTTTGAAAATTAGTCTAAAACAACCAGTTGCAATGTAGTCTTATCTTTTTTTATCTTTATCTATCATTATTTTTCTTCGAAAGATTGGGCTGAATAGATCAAAACGCTTTCAAGATTTTGTGATGAATTCGTTTAGCGTGATTAATTTAGTCAACGTTGTTTTATTTTTCTTTTTGAAGGTATTTGAAAAAGCAGTTGATAACTATTTTTTGAACATGATTTTAGCTTAAGATTTAAATAATCACTGTTGCAAAAGCTGCCAGGAGGCCATAATTTTCTTTAAACTCAGTTTTACTGGTTTTATTGTTTCAGTGATCTCCTCAAGCGGTCTTGGAAGGCAAACCAAGGAAGAGTCTTGCAAGATTTGCAAGCAATTACATAATTTTTTGTAAATGCTTAATGCTCCTTTGGAATGCTCAGTGCTTTTTTCCGAAACTCTCAAGCTGATTCTTGAATATTTTAGCTCAAAATGCACATATTATACGTCACTAGTAAAACTTAAGTGTAAAAAAATCATCCGTCTAGGTGTTAGAGATTGAGTTACAAAAATTAGTCTAGGTGGTTAGAGATTGAGTTACACAAATTTTAAAGCAAAAAATTGAACTCTTAGCTTCAGAGAGATCCCTGTTAGATCAACTTATTCGGACTGCATAAGATACTTTTTCATGTTTTTAAAGAAACTTGTCTAGGAATTAACGTCTTGCAAAATTCTTTACATTGTACTCGAATAGGAAAACACAGTTCCTGCAAAACTTTAAAGTCCTTTGCAAATCTCTAGTAAGATTTTTTTCAAAAAATTCAAGATCATCAGTAAACCTGAAGTTTTTAGCTTCTTTCATTTTTTTTCACAACTATTCGAAAGTAAAATTTTTAACCTCCTAAAAACTTGGGCGCCAAGCCTTGATCTACAAATTTGCAGGAACTATTTCAATTTTTATTATTTGTTTTTCAAAATATGATCAAAAACTCAACGTCAAAAAAGCAATAGTCTGTTAGTGTTAATGGAAATGTTAAAAAACTCTACTCGAATATAAATATAATCTACTATAAATATAATCTACTCAAAGAACCCAAAAAAAAGTTAAAAAGCTAAGTGAAAATGATTTTCTGATAAGATACCTAAAACCTTTGAGATATCTTGATGAGGTTTTGTTATTTGTGATCTGATTATATCAAAAAAATTGAAAATCATTGGACGTGTTTTAGGTCAAAATTTAGAGATTTGTTTTCCGACTACAAAAATAGCTTGTACCCTGTGAATTTTGTAACATCCTAGCTCATCGTCGACAATTTGAAATCGTCTGGAAAATTGCAATCACCAAATTGATCAGAGTTGCTTATATGAAAAGTTGCATTATTAACACATATTTTTTGTCTTTTAAACTTTCAAAAAAAACACTGCTTTTTCGTTTTTTGACTTTGTCGTTTTTTTATTGCGTCAGATTCGGAATTTTGGATTTTGTGGGAATTTTTAAGATTTTTTGTAAAAGTTGTAAAATCTGCCATTTTTTTAGAAACTAGTGGTCCAGCGTATTTCAGATGATTTTTGCTCAATAAAAATACAATAATTTTTTCATGTTATTTTGGATTTAAATATTTGACACAATGAAGAAAAATATTGACTTTTTGTATAATGTCCAAAAAAGTCTGAAGCCGCAAGCACGTTTTGGATGTTTTCACATTAAATCTGATCAGAAATCTTTTTATATTTTGAAAAAGATTAATAACAATGTTTGTTTTTAATAATATCAAAAGACGGAAAAAATTTTCGGACAGTAAAATCAACCAAAAATCAATTCCGCATAAAAGTTTCATTTCGAGCAAACGAGCTGAACATACTGCTGGAGTTTGTTATTACGCCGAATAGGTTTTTTTATCCTGTTATCGCGTAATATGTTAAACATAAGTTGATAAATTATTTAAGTCGGAACAAATATTGTTAACACATAACATAGTTAACTATTCAGAAGGCTGAAAAGCTAACTTTCTGCGATTCGTATGGGAAATAAACAGAACTTCGAGAAATGTTGCTGTTGCCCTTTTGGGTTTTCAGTAGCCACTTAAATTATTAGTAACAGTTCATAAGTTTAAAGTTCCGTAATTTGGTGCTGTAGAAACAAATAGATAGCGTTGATATAACTTGAGCCAGGGGATTCATATTATCAAATTCATATTGATACAAGTAAAAGTAAGAACAAACCAAACAATAACAACTGATTGCTCTACACCTCAGCTATTTTTGCGAGAAAAAAATGTTTCTAGTTTAGTTTTTTTTTCTAATGTTCAAGGAATGTGGGTCGGTCGTTCATGTGAGGTAATGATCTGTTTAAACCAGTAGCGGATTTAGGGCGGGTGTGCCGGACGCTTCCCCTCAGGAATTCGACCCCATGTCGACCCAATGGGTCCCCCCTTTGTACGACTTTGAGATATCCATTTTTGGTTTACTTACCTTAAAATTTTTCTAAAGGCGCCTTTGGTGCCAATCTATGCTAATTTTGAAGGGGGAGCGCGCAGAAAATACACAAGTTTTGGTAGAAATTTTCCAAAAAGTGCCTAAAAACGCTTTTTTGTCTTTATAGTCTTCAATTTGGTCAGATTAGGGTCTTTATAGTGGTTTGGGAAAGCTCAGAAAATTAATTTGTTCGGCCTAGAAAAAGAGGTCGGCCAAAATTCTGCTCTAGAATTCTCTACTTTTTGACATTCAGACATCTTTCTAAGCTCGACGCGAATCGCAACTCGACGCACGACTGAGAAAACTAGTAATGAATGTCATAACAATGGACCTTTCTGACGTTTTGTTGTTGTACCCCATTGTCCGCACAAAAATTATTGAATTCTTGAGACGGTCGAAACAGAAAGTGAGCCCTCGACCCAAGAACGAAATTCTGCTCCTCAACTTTGGCTGGAAAAAAATGTTTCAGCGTTTCACCTAAAATTGGAATTCTGTCGACTTTCAAGGGGAAAAACCAGTGACCTAAGCTCTGTAATTTTTTTCCACGATAAATCAGATATACTCCGAGAGTTCTCGCACGATATTGAGTGTGATGCAACTTAAATACACTTTTTAGTCGTGATTGTGATTTAAAAATAATGCACATGATGATACAAATTTAGTTATGAAAAAATATCGATAATCAGAGCATTGTATGCTAGTTGCATCGCAGCCGTCTATAACTCTCAATATTTAAGAATAGATATTTACTTACCAATTTGTTTCGTTTTATCATCGAACAAACTGACAATGTCCAAACCGCCGAAGTCCACTGCAATCCCCTCGTTCGCTTCTGGGCTCGGAGCCGACATCCCCGTTTCCTTTTTAGGAAATTTATTGCTACGTTTATCCATTTTTTGTCACGGATTGTTTAATAACTTTTATTATGATGGGGAAACTACGTGAATTCAATATAAGAAAGTAAAAAGAAGGCTTTTAAATTATTGATGATGGGGAAAATTAAACTGTGAATAAAATTGCCTGCGAAATAAAGGATCTATATAGATAATTATTTGGAAAACAGCTTAAGTCGCACGTTTTTCTGTTTTTAATACCCGTCAATAAACTATTTTGATAGAAATATTGGTAACGGTGTCAAAAATTTAAATAAATTAAACAACCGTAATCGTGGAACAGAGTCTACAAAATAGTTTTTAAGGTGAATGGTGTTTTTTTTGCTTAGCACAAGCTATGCACGGTATGATTGTAAATACATTCCGTTGCCTAATATATGAAAATTTAAGTATCATTAAATTAAATAATGGTATAGCATAACTCACTACTAGTTTTACAAACTTTCTTCAAAAATTATGAAGCCTGCCCTGTAATATTGACAAAGCAGGTAACTTCCTATAACTTAAAAAAATCCGGATTTAATTCGTCTGATCTTAGGGTTATTATTTAGTTGCAGTACCAACTTCGACTGAAAAAATGCAAGTAATTTTAGGAGAAAAAAAGAGGTGTATGCCTTATAGCATCGGTTGCGTGTAAATTCTCAATGAAAAATTGAAAGATATAGTTGCCGGACTGGGGCGGTGATATGTGTTTATCTATCTGGTAAGTACATGACAATATACGCAATATAACCCCGATAAACAATCGATAATTCGGTTGGACAGAAAGCCAAATTAGCTTCGGATGCGCGAGTTATAATACAGTTAAAATAGACCAAAAAATGGTAGAGTTGAATTATGGCAATCAAGATAGAATAAAATATAAGCAGATTCGACTATGGTATGACAAGAATAAAAGATTCGAGGGACCAGTGGTTAGATAATTTCAGTTTTCATAGCTTTGGGGCTAAATTTTGGGACAAATTTGGGCAAAACTGGACGCGATTCGAGCTACACGTCAGATAGTCCGTATCAATCAAAAAGATGGACTGACTATTTAGCACGCAATTGTTCTGTTCAACTTATTCTGAAGGTTTCAATGGTGCTCTAATTGACGTGAATCTAAAAGCGCGTATCTGAAAAATTAGTGGGCAGCGAAATTTGGGTGAAAAATCACCGCGAACCCTGTATGAGAAAGGGTTGGTGTGTAGTACCCCGGTGGGTTGGGAATTATGGGGGCGAGTGGGGGGGGGGGGGGTGTGGGTTAAGTGGTAAAGATTGAAGTGGGTTTAAAGTAGGCACACAGGGTAGAAGTATGCGAGCAGCCTCGAGGCTCAAATTTGGCATGAACAAAAGGCAAGCGGGCAGGAACAAATTTGGGTTCGACAGTTGATAATTGAGTTATAAGCTGGTTATGAATAGTGCACTAATTAGCAGTCGCCTGTAGCAGTCTCTTTAAAAACAATCAAAAGACAATAAAAAATCAATTTCGCCCTCCTCGCTTGATTTTTCCACATCCTACACGAACACTATAACTCATTCCATTTGCGTTTTATAAGGTATGCGATTATTTTGGGGTTCAATTTCTAGCCTATAGACACCTAATCAAGTGAAACTTGTATCGTTAAAATAAGCAGCAGCGATATGCTCTTCACACAAGCAAAAAAAATTGACAAAAAATCCTAGAAAAAAAACAATCTTGATTGCCAAATTACCTAATTGAAATAAGAAATAGATTATTTTACGAGAGGGCGTCGTTGCCTTGATATAAGATGTGCTGTTAGTTTTCTACTTCTTCGAATATTGAAACAAGACTGCTCCACTTCAATTTGGAACGATTGTAAGTGCGGATAGTTTGCAACGCATCAATAATTCGCGTATTGAAACAAGATATCAAAGTATTATTCCAGCCAGCAAAACCGCACTTCAGTCTAGTGCAAGCATACTCGCTTGGCAACCCTAAGATTTCCGGATCGATGCCCATATGCAGTCAACTTTTCTAAAATTGGTCTGAACAAAAAAACCACCCCGGGAACATATATTCCCAACTTTCTTCGAAAGTCTTAACAAAAATAGTTAAATGAGTTTAGACTGCAAGAGGCGCTGCAGCAAATGGAGTGCTATAACTTAGTTGAAATGGTTTCAAAGTGAAATGATTGTTACAATTTGCATTTTTTTCCCAATTATAAAATGACAAAATAAATCCTTCTCTTTGATTTTGCTTCTGTTTGTTTTTCGAAACCCATGAGTAGGTAATAAATAATTTAAGAAACTCTAGGAAATCACTCAATTTTTTATTAATAAACATCAAAACAACTGCTCGCATAGACTCTTAGTGTTCTGACTGCAATTCAACTTTTGGTTTAAAAATGTAGAACCAAACGTCAAAATTGATGCATTTTTTATCCCAGTGTCGAATTATTAGGACGACTTAGCAAGCTTTATTTTGTTTTGAAACATTTTTTTTAAAAAAAAAAGAAAAAATATTTGGTTTTTTTGGTCATCCTTGTCATGAAAAAGTCTCGATCAGAAACGTCAAGAATGGTCGGAGAAAAAACTCCCGAACATGATTATTCTGCTACTTTCCACGAAACTTTCCTAGTTTCATTTCTAATTTAAAGTTTAATTTTATTCCGAGTGGCATCAGTGTTTTTTGCTGATAAAATCAAACAATAATTTTTAAACCAAAATTCGGGAAAACAACAGGTAAGACTGCGTCCAATATCTTGGTTGACATTGTTTTCATATGAAGTAAAATTTGTTGCTGAGTTATGTCGTAGATCATTTTCAAAACTTTTTGTTTGCAATCACTGAACCGCAAAAACTTAATGTGCTTGAAATCGGTTAACATTGTGCTTGTTTTTTTTTCTTCTCGCTTGCAAAACTAAATGATTTCAGATCGTTTGTATGTGTCAACTAAAAAATTTAAAATGGTTATATACAACCTCAATTTATTTCATTTCAAAATTTTCATTTGCCTTCTTTAAAACGAACATTTGGACCACTGATATTTCTGTTTTGAATTGCAAGAACCTTAAATAAGAAGGAAAAAATTCTTTAAAATGGGCAGTGTTTTAAACTTTCTCATGGCCGCTTGAACACAATTATAATGCGCTACAATTTTTTTTTTGGAATTTGGAAAATTAGTTTGTCTCTTTCTGGGTTACGATATTAATCTTCAATTTTTTTGATTTTTTGATACGATGAATTTACACTAGATAATAGATATTAAATAGTTTGAAAACCAAAAATCCGCCAAAAAGATCAGCAAGTCGCTATGAACATTGCACCATTATAATGTTCAAATATCTCAACGCTGACAAAATCGATATTGGGCGAAGCAAACAGCCAACAACAAATAAATAACCCAGTTTTTAGTAGGGAAGAAGAATATATTTTCCTCGGGGATTCTTTTTTCCCCAGCAGCAGCTAATTCGAATGGTGTAAATAATTTAAAGCGACCATTCTGAAAGTGAGAACGTTTCTTTTCAACATCAGAGTTTATATTTTCAACAAAACATTAAAGACAACAAATAAGTTTATCCACGCTACAATGATCAAAAATAGGGGGTAAGATTAAAAACAAAAACACCTTATACAATACATAATAGCCATTTTTTTTGTATATATAACCTTTAATGATTGTTGGAGGCAGAAATTAAACCCAAAAATGAACTCGTTTATGCCGATCAAAACCTCCTGCGAATTCAGCCAACTGATGTTTTATGGCGGGAATCGGAATGTATTTCAGGAATAAAATGCACTAAGAAATCAAAACAAGGAACGGTACAATGGGCTAAAGTGGCGTTTTGGCTCTATAATTGCTTGTAGTATATTATGTTTAATGAATCAGACAGTCAAAATAGGTAGGTGTACATTAAAAATCAGGGTTAAAATAACAATAAATGATTTCAACTGTAGTTGACGACTTCGCAAATTTTGTTCACCCGTGAAATTTGGTCTATAATTGCGGTGGACAGATGAAATGGTATGAAGTTTTTAAATTTCAGACGGACCTCGGAGACAAAATGGGAATTTTGGCATGAAATTAAATTAATTGAAAGTAAATCAGCGTGATATTTTTCGGTCCCATTATTTTGGCCGAATCTCCCTAACGACGGGCGAAATTTAGTTTGAACCCGGGCCCTTGTAGACTCCGGGGCTCCTAATAATGAAGCTACTTTTGACTGCTGCGAGGCTTTTTGGCATTCGATTTAAAACAGTTGTCCCAGTCAAAAAGAAGGAGAAACTAACTGATTCAATTTATATTTTAAGGAGACATGCACTGATATTCAACGCAGGACAGCGATAGTTTTTTATAATCTCATCAATTAATAATCAAACGAATTACTTTTACTTTATCCTCAAAGAACCAAAAACAAATTGACGACATTGTGAAGAAAAAAAAGAAAAAACATCTTGACAGATCTAAATACCAGTAAGCTCGCTTTAAAACTGAAGCTGCGTTCTCATTCAACTATCGCAAAAATGGGACTTAGGAAACAAGGCAAAGTTTCATGTTATTCAAATTTGTCATAAAAAAGATAAAACGGGAAAAGAGGTCGCTTTGAGTATGTAATTCTGCACAAAATAAACAAACAAAAATTACATTCGGGATAAAAAAAGCAGACTTTTATGACATGAATGATAACAGATAAGTCATTTCCGGCCGGGGCAAAAGTGAAAGAAATCCAGTCAAAATTGGGACGTATGAAAATATGAAAAGAAAAGTTGACGTTGTATTGACCGATTTGAAACAAGGCATTTTTTAAAGCATGGTTTATTTTACCGTAAGCATGCACCTATCCTATCAAATAGTTTTATCTTTCAGAATGAAATGAATACGAAACTGAAAATTAGAAGAAAAAAAGAAAAAACTCTCGATAGTTTCAAGAAAAAGGCTTGGGAATGAAAAACAGTTTGAGAATAATTTTCAAAGTGGTTCAAATGCTTCACGAAATAAAATTTCCAAGGTCAACTGATCTTTTAGCTAATCCATTCAAAGTATTTTTCATATATGTATGTTGTTATTTGACTTTTCCACTGATTTTTGTCTTCTGATAAAAATTGTTCTCTATGTTTTTTTTCTTTCATTTGTGATTTCTTTCTTTTCTTTATTCTTTCATTTTTTCTAAAGATTTATTAGATTCTGCAAAATTTTTGACACCAAGATTGAGCAACATAAGATGGGTGATAAATTTAGATGTGGCAATCAACCACTGGTATGATAAAAAAAAAAGATCACTTGACTAAATAGAACTGCACAGTGAAAATACTTTTATCCCATACAACTACGACGCCAAACTGTGCACTAGATGTGAGAGATAAGGCTTCAAACATGTTTTAAAATGTCAAAAACATTTTTAAAATTTCTGTGGGTTAAGAGCACAAATACCTGAAAGGTAAGTTTTGTCGTCACAAGAACTTTTACCGATTCTGCGACGAGATAGTTGTCCCGGACATAGCAAATGTAAGTGATCTCCGCAAACTGTATGCGGATTCGGCAAATTTGGATAATTTGAAGTGTTTTAGAGCGATTTAATGTTTAGGCTATTTGTTCGCGGAATCCAAAACAGCAAAGAAAACCAAAGAAAGTTAGCATTGTTACTATCGTGTTTTCAGCGGTAGGGCAACAATTCTAACATGCGACAATTCGTAACATGCGACAATTCGTAACAAGCGACAATTTGTAACAAGGCGTTGGTAAGTAGAATACGCTTGCTCCGCTGCGCTTACATTCGGCGCGAGAGGAAAATTGATCAAAAATAAGCGTTTGCCACTTAATATAATCTTACGAATAGTCGCTTGTTACGAATCGTCGCCTGTTACGAATTTTCGCCTGTTACGAATTGTCTCTTCATGTTTTTCAGCCTGTTGCGGAATCCGCTTACAATTCTCATAACGCTCAAAATGGCTTCGTAATTGAGTTCATAGCCGATGTAAATATGAATGTGTGATCGGCACCGGATGACTAATACTACAATAATAAACGACAAGAGTGCCAAAATTGAATAAGTGTTTAGGAAATACGCAAATTTATTTATAACCAAGGTTGAAGAAAAAATATATAAAAAGTCTAGGAGTCAAATAGAAAAAAAAAAGAAAAAATTGCAATTCAAAAAATATAAATTTCAATAAAAGCATCATGGAATCAAGTAAAACAAACATTTTACCAAAAATTGACTTCCTCAATTACAAGTTTTGGACTTTTTTGGTTCAAAAACGCTTTTAATCAGTCTTTGAACGGTTGGCTGTTTAGAATATATATTTTTGTAATAATAACACATCTTGAGCTAAAACGAGGTCAAATTATAAACTAAGAAAAGTCTTAGTCTTTTTTGGTTCAAAAAAGTTTTTAATCAGTGTTGGAACGATTGGCTGTTTAGAATATATTTTTTTGTAATAACTAACACATCGTTGACTAAAACAAAGCCAAACTATGAACTAAGAAAAGTTTCAGTCTTTTTTGGTTCAAAAACGCTTTTAATCAGTCTTTGAACGATTGGCTGTTTAGAGTTTATGTTTTTTTTGTAATAACTGACACACCATAACCTAAAACGAGGCCAAATTATGAACTAGGAAAAGTCTGAACTAGGAAAAGTCTTAGTCTTTTTTGGTTCAAAAAAGTTTTTAATCAGTGTTTGAATGATTGGCTGTTTAGATTATCTTTTTGTTTGTAATAACTGATCCTTCGTGAGAAAATACTAGAATTTAAAACTCTTTCTTTTTTGTGAGCAATCAGAATACTAAAATTTCAGCTTTAAAACCACCTTTACATCCCGTGTAGTTTAATAAGTTCTGAAATTAGAAAAGCATCAAAATAAGTCAGCGGAAACTAAAGTAGCTATCATCGAGACAGTGAAAATAAAAAAAAATCGATTGATCAATCTCCCACTATTCACCTATTCTAGCTCTCCCCAAGCAAAAACAATAAAACGCTTCAAAAACGTTATCAAACGCAACCAAACACTTTCTGTTATCATAACACGTAGTCAATTGACAGACCTAATTATTTTCCAATGAGTACCGAGACAAATTTTTGAAAGAAAAAACCTATATTAAAAATGCCAATTTCTGTTTGGGCGGCAATCGCCCCGATGAAAGCAAGTTACCAAGTTTGTTTCACTTATTTTGATTCTGAATACTTGTTGCTCTAACTTTGATTCAAAAGCCACTCTTAAGTGATTTCTTTTTCGCCCTGAAAGTATTTTTGTTCGAGTTCTGATAATTGTTAGCTTTGGTATTCCACATTCGTTGGACAATCTGGTTCAATTTTTAAAATGTTTAAATTGATTACATACTTGCTTTAAGCTTCAAAAATAGGATTGCATTTTCAAGCATTTATTTAGGAGAGAAGTTAGTAGCATATAAATCAACAAAGAACTACATTCGATTGAAGACTCAACAAGTTCATATTATATAGCTTACCGACGCGTGGCCCTGAAAAATGGAGGACAAAAAATCAATTTCATTGAAACATGCATTCATATGGTCCTAAGAGTAATTATTTCACAAAATAGCTAAATTTCTCTGTATTTAGTTCTTCTAAGCGAAAAAATATTTGATTGAACGTGATGATATTTGATGTTTTGTTTTCAATGTTCAAAATTCATTTACCGCTTCGGGCGACACGAAAATTCCACAACTCACTAAAAAATTTACGGCGTATCAAAATTGGAACCCCGAGAGCGGGAAAAGCAAAGGAAAACAAAAATTACGACGAAGTCAATGTAAACTATTGAAGTTTTTTTTCCTTCTTTATCATTTATCTAAGAGTTATTAGTGATGATTGTTCTCATTTTCAATCAAATTACTCGTGTGTCCTGCTTCAGTGTTCATTGACAATTTTTGTATTTTTATGTCTTCAAACAAAACAACTTCTGTCTCCTTATTTTATTTCAACAAATGAATGGTTATACCGTAAAAATTTCGTTTTTGTATAAAAAAGCAAGTGTTATAATGTTAGATGAGTTATTTTTCCTTAAGATTTAAAATCTAGAAAAGCGCGGAGTAACCATACCAGACTTTTCAGGAGAAACTTTTCTCTGACCGCTGAATTTCCCGTGTTTTCTATTTTTTTAGCAGGCAAAAAATTGGCTGCATCAACGCAAGTGGCATTCAATACTGATTAAAAATCTCAAATGGGTTTTTTCCGTTTTTTTTTCCAGTGATGAGCAAATCAAATTTGCTCATCAGAAAAACGCAGGAAAACTGTCAGTGTAGTTTATTTTAGACTATATTTTAGACTAAGGGTTAAATTCATGTCCATCTTTTAAATTTATAAATTATAATCAATTTTTATTTTCAAGAATTAAGACAGTTGCTTTTTTTGAACAACAATCTAAAGCACTTTCAAAAACACCTACTAAAGAACACTTAAAGAACTCACACAAAACCCTTCCTAAGAGATTGCTACTAAAGCCTGTAACAATTAATTTTACGGTATTTTTATTTACAGAGCCCGGACATAGCTAAGACATCTCAAAACATTGGCTCAACAGACCGGAGCAAACAACATGCATTTCAATCAAACAAAAATTTGTGATTTAAATTCATATTGCATTTAGAAAAAAAACACAAAACATTTTTGATTACGATAATGAAAAATACTGCTTGTATGAGGGCAAATATTCCATTTTTCTGGCAGCCATCTTTTGTCTATTATTTAATCTCTGTTTTAAAGAAATGATGAATCTTATGAGAAGAAAGTTAAAAATTTTGCAGATATTTTTTGATTTAATATATGCAAAAAAAAGAGATAACGTACCGCGTTAATTGTAACAATTTCTCAAATTACTAACTTTTAAAGTTCATTCATTTTTATTTTCGAAAAAATTTCTTCAAAAAACGAAATATATCCGAAGAAACCCCACCGAGCACAAGCCTTCCGTAAGGTCTTAGAAGGTTGAACATTAGTTGAATACAAAAAAAAAATTAACAAATTTTGATCAAAACCAGTTCAACTAGGTGAAATGAAAAACTTAAAAAATTAATTTTGGATATCACAAGCTTAAAACACAAGCTATCAGTCAAATTTTATATCCTACAAGTTTTTTGGTAATCCAAATTCCTCTAAATTAAACAAGACTGCTCGTATCAGGGCGAAGCCCTGAATGTTCCGACTGCCTTTTAAGGTTTATTGAGCAGCAGTAATACATGAAAAAATCTAATGAAATAAAATAAAATGAATTTTTTTTCTTCTAAAATTTGAACTTTTTTTTAATAAAAATCATCCCCCCACACGCCATATAAAGTACAAAAAGATAGATTTCGTTCCTTGTAACAAATCAATTATGGCAAATAAGCTTCGTTCAACCAATTTGGAACAATTTATAAGACGGATTAAATCTTCGCTTACGCGTTAATAGCGCGAATTATATTGCGCGTTAATTGTCCCAAATTGGTCAAAATGGCCAAAATGGCAATCTGTAAACCCTCAAAATTTTACGAAAAATAATCACAGGTGAAATATCTTTTCAAATTTACGCTCAAAACAACAATACCTTTTGAATGATATCAAAAATCCGTCAAAAATGGCTAGTTAAAAAGTCGAAATTTGTCTGAAGAAAAAAAAACCCACCCCGAGCACAATTATTCCGTTACTTTCGTATCGAAAGTCGGAACAATAAGAATTAAATTGGCTGCATCAATTTAAATATGAAATAGAAAATTGACATTGTCACGTTAAATGTTAAAATTTTGCATCATGCGTTTTGTTATACAGCAAACTAGCTAAAAAACTAAAAATCGGTCACCGTCGAAATTATTTTTTTTTCATTTCGTTTTGTTTTTTGAACTATTTTTAAGTTTATTCAAAAACATTACAGGCGTGATCTTATGCTAAAAAAAATTAAAATTGGCAAGAGATGCTTTATTGAAAAAATCAATAAGAAGAAGCAAATTTTTCATTAGTATTTTGAGCTTGTGGATAATAAAATTTTTATGACGCACAAAATTTGGTTTTGAATATGAAATAGGCAGAGTAAAACTATTTTGCATACTCATATAACGAATGAGCTCCATGTAATGAACACATAAAAAAGTAAAAATTCTGAAAATTGTTTTGTAAGGTAACACTGATTGTAAGCAAATGTGGCTTTCATGGAAATAAATCAATAAATAAGATTTTTTTGAAAGCTTTATTAATGGCCGAAGCTGCATCAAAAACCATACATCACTGTAAATTTATAAGTGCTATTGTCCAAAAAGATGAATCCTTCTTTCAAACGTTTTGAGTTCCATAACAGCAATAAAAAATGAATTATTTGAAAATTGGGAAATTGGACATACATGTCTGTTTTAAATGTTTAACTAACTGACATATTTATTTTCAAACTGAGCAAATCAGTCGGCGTGACTTTTTAACGCAGGCAACATTTGGCGAAATTATAAGTCAAAAAGTTTGAACTTGACAAAATTTGTTGAAAATATTACAAGTGCGTAACATATATAGTATATAAATTCCAAGGAGTTAAGAAATTGTTTATTAAATAAAAACCCTGTTATCCTGAGTTTCAACAAGTAATACGGTGAAAACACATAACAGTTTCCATGTGTGGATTTGCGAAATTCCGCATAATTTCAAATAGGACAGAAATTGATTTAAATCGTGCCCGTGGATTCTTTCTGAAGGTAATTGGGAAACTTAGATGGTTATCAAAAATCAAACGGGAAATGAATATTTAGCCAATAAATTCCCATTATATGAAAAACTCCTTATAGGAACTTCTGAGATCTTTTCGTTTTCTCTTTTTCTAGCTTTTTCTTGATAGTCCGAAAGATATTTTTTGTTCAAATAGCAAAATCAGAGAATAAAGAAAGAAAGATTTTTTTTACGTTCTACAACCTCATATTTCCGTTTATTTGTAACTTTTGAAAGTGTTACAAACAGAAAGTGGAAAAAATGGAGGAAAATCACTGACGCAGAACTTAAAAAAAGGTCGATCGTCTAATACCGGGCGAGAATGGGAGGTTAGTATGTAACTTAATAATAAAATATGCTTTAAGTGGAAAATATGGTGTAACTTTTATTATAACTGAACTAGTGAATGACGTTAAATGTCTGGGAAGAGAGGCATTCCTTGATTCTGCTCGTACTAACTTTTGGGTAACACATAGCCTGCCTCTGAATAAGTTAACGTCTAGATAAAATAAAATGTTGATTAGCAGGTAGTTTTGTTGTTTGCTTGTTGTGAGCCGGCCGTTAAGGTCTCCAAACTTTGATTTCCGGCCCAAACAAAAACCGACCGAGCCATTAGCCTGCAAATTCTTGGAAACATCATGTGAAAAATTTCTGCTACACAAAATTCTGGGTCGGAAAGAACCGATTGTTTGAGGGGGCATCCCATTGCTCCTAGTTCCGACAATGCCTACGCTAAGTATTTGTATCAATTATCATTAAACTGGAAACTTTCATAGGGAATTTAAATAATTAAATCGTGATAAATGGTACTTATCAATTTTTAACTTCGTACATTTTTAGATCGACAATTAGGAACAGCAAATGATAGTTTTCAGTTCTAATTAAATGGTGATTGAAAAGCTACATAGGCAAAAAAGTTTTCATTTTCAGCATTTTTCATTTTTGTTCAACATTATTGTGATTCCGAAAGAATTGTTTTAGGTTAAATGAAACATCGGGCTAATGAATTTATTTGAATTGAGTGGCCATATGTGGATTTCATGTTGTGCCTTCTTGTGAGCCATGACACAGTTTGAAGTATACGATACGGAATAGAAACAAACAAAAAGTATTTCATAACAAATCCACTTCAGAAACAGAATATCCACGTGAACATTTGAAATATAGAAAGTTTTCAATCGGTAAAATTATTTTCTGTTCGAAATATCTTCATTCAAGGTTGAGCGAGTGTCGTTGCGAATCATCTTTTTTGGCCGAAAAACATTTTTTTTTTTCAAAAAAATTTGATCTTGTATGAGTTTATCTAATAATACTTTTTTGAACTGCTAAAAAAAAACTTTTCTGCCCATAAGAAAAAAGCTACAAATTCAGGTTTATTAATGCATAGAAGAAAAAAAATTGGAAACAAACAATGAGTGGCGAAAACATTGAAAAAAATAAGTACATTAAAAAGCAATTTCAGATTTTTTGAATTTGAATCCCCCACCCCTTTTCTGAATTATGCAAACTATAAATAACAGAAGGAAAAATAAATTACAGGTGGAAGAGCTAACGGATCTTCTTATAAGTCATAAAATAACAGCTTGTTGTTCAGCCTTCTCAGCGGGATGATTGATTAAATGCATTTCACAGACAGTAAAATCTGTCAAGGTTCATTCAAAATTAAAAGCGAAAACCAAAAATCCAGAGTTCAAGAAATGACCCAATCAACGGGACAATCTTCCAGCTGTTTCCTGTCATAAACATGGAACAATCTCGCCTAATGCTTTGTTTATAAAGATAGATAAATATCTTCTGGATAGACTTAGACCCCTAAAAAGTACCCGGAAATAACACTACAAAATCCAAATTCAAAAGCCCTTGCTACCTGTCTTTCTGAGTCCATTACTGGATCCATCCCTGCAGCCAGGCCCGGTCAGTGGAAAACCAGGACAAGAATTGCCCCGGCTTTCCTGGATCGGTCCAAGAGTCTAGGGATGGTTTTCAAAAACAGCAATTTCAATTAAAGAAAAATCAAAATCTACTAAGTCGATCTCAAAATTTTAAAAAATTAATAACTCTCCGCTAAGAAAAAGTAGCCAGACATTCTATCTACCATGAGAAACTTCTTTTAAATTCCAATCTATATCTCAAAATAAAAAACACGAGGCATGAACTATGAGTTTATTAGAGGTCGAGAAAAAATTAAATTTCATGAAACAAAAAAAAATAAACAAAACAAAAATAAATCGTTGGAACTTGATTCCGTATAAATTGATTTGCAATGTTTGAAGTAAATTTTTGCTTCAAAGTTAGATGCAAACCAATTAAATTGATGAGAAATTTTTTTTATTTCTGTAATTTTAGTAATTTCTGTAAATCTAGTAATTATTTTGTTTTTGTTTTTCTGGATTACCTGAAATTCCTGGAAAGGTTCCCAGCAGGTTTGCAGGCCTGGCTTTCAAATGTTTTTTATTTCCATGAAAACCACTCCGATATCTCGATATTGCTTCTTGATGTGTTATTATGAGAAATTCTGATTGAAAAAAAAAACAATTTTTTCAACAATTGTCAGAAAAAAGTCTTTAGCTGTCTGCCAGGGTTCATAAACGGATTCTTCCAGGAACTCCAGGATTGCCCTGGACCTTTCAAGTTTCTGGAAGGAAATCTAAGGTTTTTTCCTGGCTAGGCAACCAGGGAGGCTACAACAGACTGAGTAGGCCATGTCCCAATTTTGGGAAAAATTGTTCACATGGTTAAAAGCTTTTTAGTTAAGCTAATTGGAATTTTGCATTTTGACTTTGCTGTTTAATTTTCTTAATCATTTTCAGCGGAGGATGGGTGGGGGGAATGGTTCAAATGGTTAGTTTAGGGGGGATTTTTTCCTTGGGCCGAAATGATTTCTTTCATGGTATTATATTGTACTTAGAACAGAAGTTTTTAATGTTGGCATGTTTTCTAAAGTAACAATTTTAGTTTTTTCAGATGCGATTTCAATAACTTATAAAAGTTGACTTACGAATTTGAATTTGTATTGGTTTCTAATCTTGGTTTTTATATGACCATCAAGTCAAAAAAGCGTAACCCCCCCCTATGGTAGCAAGCAAAAACTTGCCACCCCTATAAAATTATTCAATGGCTAAGCATATGAGAATTTTCGCGTCCAGACAATTCGGCCACAGACAATTCAGCCGATTTGAAATTCAGACAATTCAGCCAAAACTATGCAGACAATTCAGCCAAAGACAATTCAGCCAATAATTGTGACCGCCGCAGTCGCGCCAACGTGTTGCGAGCTTGCCACCAAAGGGTAGGAATCTATACGAAATTTAGAGCCGGTTATCGCCGCAAAGCGGCGACGCGCGCGTAGCGCGCCCACCGGCGACCTTAAACCGAGAAATAAATCCAATTCCAATTTTTTTATTCCGAATCTAGCGTTTTGTAAAACTGGCTGAATTGTCTCAGGCTGAATTGTCTTTATATTTCTGGCTGAATTGTCTGAATTTCAAATTGGCTGAATTGTCTTTGGCCGAATTGTCTGTGCGCCGATTTCAACATTCTAAAATAAAAACTGCTGTGGTTTTCTCAGTATGAAGTATGAATCTTTTTGGTACTTTTTAAGAAATCCATTTTTGGCCGACCGACCCTAAAATTTTTCTAAAGGCGCCTTTGGCGCCAATATATACTAGTTTTGAGGGGGGGGGGGGGGGGGGGGCGCGCGCCAAAAAATTGCGTTTTTTTGTCAAAATTTTCCAAAAAGTGCCCAAAAACTGCTTTGGGAGAGCTCGGAAAATAAATCTGACCGACCTAAAAAAAAAAAAAAGTCGTCAAAATTTTCGAAATTTTTTTGAAAATCGGCCCCCCCCCCTCGAGAAAATCCTAGATCCGCCCCTGATTGTATTTAAAAGATTTAGCATTAATTATTGCAGATTTAGCATTTACTAAAACATTATTTGGACCAAGTTTTGTTCTTAATTGTTTCGACTTTCGAAAAAAATTTCTGAAGATTTATACTTGAGGTGGTTTTCATTTTCATACAGTTTTTGACTTTAAACTAACCGTTTTTGATTGAAAGCTATCATTTTCCTGAGCTCCAATTTAAAATTATAACTCAAGGTTGATTACTTTTTGTAGAATTATGGGGGTTTGAAAGTTTTTAACTTGGCCCGTTTGGGATAATTCTTATCCGTTTATTTGCGTTCATTTGCGTTCTTATAACTCGCGTAAGAGGCGGGTTAATGGGTTCAAAATTGCATAGAGGCAATTCATTTTGTTTTACTATTAAAAAATTAGACTCTAATTACATCATTGTGTAGTTTAAATTATTGTGAGAGGGATCAAATTGAATAAGCACTGTATTCATTAGGAAAAAAATAAACTGTTCAAAATTTTTTGAAAATTAGTTGGACTCAAATCACAGTCGGAACATTCAGGGCTTAGCCTTTATATACGAGCAGTCTTGTTAATCATTCAAAATTTTATATTTTTTATGGAAAAAAAATGTTCTTTTTCATTCACGTTTTTCCTTAGTATCAAGTGAGGGCTGGAGGTAAGAAAAACAAGCAGCGATTTCACAGTTTCGAAATTCATAGCTTTTTAAATTATTTTTAATTTTATCCGAGAAAAGTCGGATAGCAAGAGCAGTCGATATGTTTTCAACTTAATGTTCTAATTCAATAAAACTATCAGAACGATGTTTATTTTTAATAGTTTTTATTGCTGAATATTCCAAACTTTTTCTAAGCATTACGAGGCCAAACAGTGTTTTTTTTGGGAATTGTACGCGGATTCTGCAACAAGGACGCCATCTTTGTTCTTCTTTTGTTCTTTCTGTTTTCTTTGATTGTTCCGACAAAATCTTAGCGTATTTAAAGACTTGTCTCTAGGTTCCAGAGAATTACACACAAAAAATTGTGCGCTTATCTAGTGCACAGTTTGACCTCATTGTGAAATTGTAAGTTGCTTTATTATGGACGCGCTACCAATAGGCTGAAAATAGGAAAAAAGTTTTTTTTAACACATTATTAAAAAAAAATTGCGTTACACAAAACAGTATTTGAGTTGCGAAAAAAGTTCATATCAATTCAAACAAAAAGTTAAATCATTTTAAATTTTTAGTACTAAGATGATCAGAAACTTAGAAAATAAACTAGAAAATTAGATACCAGGTTATAAAAGCGTTTAACGACTTTCATTGATAATCTAATTGTAACCACTTTTAGATAAAAATCAAAAAAACGGGATTTTGAAAGTTAATTATAACAATTGTAAAGAAAACCAGAAAATATTGGTCAATTTTTGGACATAGGACCAGATTTTTTGTCTAAATAGGTAAAATTTTTGTCAAATTGAAATTGGAAATTAAAAAAACTATTGTGATGTTTTTTTTTTTAATCAATCCAGTTTTTAGCTTCTCATATCATTAGTTTATCAATAAAAATAATTTGAAATCATCAAAATTTGCAATGTCTAAAATAGAGTATGACTGCTTAATCATAGCGTTCAAACTGTTCTTATTGCAAAAACTTGAACCGACTCAAACCCAAGATGAGGAAAAAAACATTATTGACAAAAACGTGCGATGAAAATAATTTGTTCTGGATGAAACAAAAATCTGAATCAGAAGTTTAATTTATATGAACAATAATGCAAAAATTACTACTTTTCAAGCTTCTGACTGCTATAAATTTAATTGAAGAAAAGTTTAAATGATAAATGAAGATTTGAGCGACTGCCACATTATTTGCCTTCAGTTGAATTTTATTTTCTGAGCCGGGCTATTTTGCTGACCCTGTCTATTTTAAAAAAAAAAGTTTATTTTTCCCGGAATAGTTTTTCTGTGCAAGCCAAAATAGCAATGTCACGACCAATTAAGATCATAAAAAAAATCACTTTTCAGTTTGTAAAAAAAAGCTAGAAAAGTAAACGAACAAAAGTCTGCCAGAAAACAATTTCTTTCAGGTCAAACATATTGATTTTTGAAGCTCTTCCAACCCACTATAAAGGCCCTATTTTTAGGCACTAAGAAAAATTCGGCCAAAAAACGTTTTTAGGCACTTTTGTCAAAATTTGAAAAAACATTTTGTGAATCCCTTTTTTTTTCGGCGCGCTCTTCCTCTTCAAAGTTAGTATATAGTGCATCCCCTTAAATTCGATCCTGGTTTCGCCATTTTTTAAATATCGGATAAATATAACAGAAAAGCTCACACGTTGGAAAAATTTGATGTCAACACTGGTTGTATTCTCTAGATTCATAGAAGAAACCGTGTTTTTTTATCTAATCAAGCCTATACTCTAGCTGGAATGTGACAGTGAATAACTTTCATTCGCCCAAGCTCCTTCTAACCTTCATTTGAATCTTCTATGTGGTTTTGAAATCTGTTTAAAAAAATTGTTGAAAATATTTATGATTGTTTCAGCTAACTTCTAATTGGAGCTTAATAATCGCTAAAGTGATTCATTAATCTTTAATCTTAGATTATAATTTCTACAACCAAAATTTTTGGTCTCAAATCAATTAAACTTGAACTTTAATTGAGAATGAAATGAGTTCCAGTGACATCAAAAGCTTCTGAAAGCTAAAACACTGGTTGTATTCTCTAGATTCATAGAAGAAACCGTGTTTTCTTACCTAATCAAGCCTATACTCTAGCTGGAATGTGACAGTGAATAACTTTCATTCTCCCAAGCTCCTTCTAGCCTTCATTTGAATCTTTTATGTGGTTTCGAAATCTGTTTTAAAAAATTGTTGAAAATATTTATGGTTGTTTCAGCTAACTTCTAATTGGAGCTTAATAATCGCTAAAGTGATTCATTAATCTTTAATCTTAGATTATAATTTCTACAACCAAAATTTTTGGTCTCAAATCAATTAAACTTGAACTTTAATTGAGAATGAAATGAGTTCCAGTGACATCAAAAGCTTCTGAAAGCTAAAACACTGGTTGTATTCTCTAGATTCATAGAAGAAACCGTGTTTTCTTACCTAATCAAGCCTATACTCTAGCTGGAATGTGACAGTGAATAACTTTCATTCTCCCAAGCTCCTTCTAGCCTTCATTTGAATCTTTTATGTGGTTTCGAAATCTGTTTTAAAAAATTGTTGAAAATATTTATGGTTGTTTCAGTTAATTTCTAATTGGAGCTTAATAATCGCTGAAGTGATTCATTAATCTTTAATCTTATAATATAATTTCAACAACCAAAATTTTTAGGCTCAAATTAAGTAAACTTAAACTTTGATTGAGAATTAAATAAGTTCCAGTGACATCAAAAGCTTCTGAATCTTTAGTGATTCGAAATTCTTATGATGAATTACAAACAACCCTAAATAATCATGGTAAATTTTGAGATTAAACTATGTGGTCAATTATTCTTCGTTTTTTTTTGCACTCCAAATTTTGATGAGCTTTGCGTACACTATATTGCAAACTGATTGTATCAAATCAGAAAAAACAACACCATAAAAATCGGGAGCAGTTCTTTAATTGTATAATATTTACAAAAAGAAACAAAAAAGCTATCAGTATTATTCAATATTTTTGTCAAACTTTTCGCTTGATCCAAATTTCGAAAAAATGATACGTTTTTCATAAAATAACATGGTAACTGAAGAAAGTTAGAAGGCCTCAATTCAAATTGAAAGTGTGTTATTTGATGCACACACGGCGCGGTTTTGGAAAGAATGTCACAGCGGCCCCGAACTGTCCAAATCTTTACAAACTAGGTGATTTTCAAACTAATTATAAAAAAAATAGTGTCAAGTTAAATATCAATAAAAAAGTTTGAGTTCACAAAATCAATTTCTCCAAATAACTTCTATCAAATTGGTTGATGTTAATTAAATTTGAAACTAGTCTGACTAAATATTTCACGATAGCATAATAAATATTTCACACGAAAAAGTAGAAGTTTGTTTCCAGAACAAAGACAAAAACAATTATTGCTTAAAGCATTGATTCTTCGAGCCTCAAACTTCGAGAGTTTAATGAGGAACAGAGTAGCTGCTGATGTTTCTGAGATCTTGACAGTTGTGTGTTTCCATAAAACAACAAAAAGTTTTTGTCTGTCTTTATTCTTATCCAAAACTTTCATAAATCTTGGTAAAAACAGATAACATTTCAAAATAAAATATTACATGATTTGTGCGAAGAGAGCAATTGTTTTCAAATGTTTTTGAAGTTGAATAACTGGATTAAACTAATTGATATAAGTTAGCTCAACAAGGCATTAGTAATAAAGTTTTGAAGGTTAATCATAACCAATATTGAAACCAAAAATATGCTTTCTTTCAGGTAAAATTCTTTCAGGTAAAAAAAGTTTTTTTTATCACACCATATCGAAAAATTGCTACTAATTTGAAAAAAATTGTACTTTTTCAAGACTATGGTCCGAACATTTTTTGCTATTTGCAGAGTAACCGATTGTCCTAAATTCAATCTTAACTTATTTGAAAACTAAACATTGGGCAGCAAAGAATCTTGAATATGTGAGAATTTAATTATTGGGGGTATCAGCTCATAAATCAATTGATTGAAAAATTTTCTTTCGGATTTTTCATCTCGATTCTTGTCTTAATAAAGCAGAATAAAAAACATACATAAAAACTTTCCAATTATTTCCTTTCGATCGACATATTTTTAAATGAGTAAGAATAGTTTTGAATACATATGGTAACTTTTGTTGGAGACCAGTTTTTTTGATAAATAAGAATTTTAATCAGAGCATAGTTAAATGCTGTTTTCGGTTTAAATATCTCATTTTTGACAAATAGTCTCTAATTAAATTTTTTTTATTAAGCTTATATATAAAATTTCGGTCAGAAAATTCCATTTGTACTTTCAATTATCCACATTTTTTTTTTCAATCAGCTTAAAATTATCAAAATGAGGAAAAACCTTAAATGCCAAAATATATTAAAAAGCTATTTAATATAAATTACAAAGCAATTTAAAAATCACTGAGTGATTGCTTTTTATACAATTTAAGTCTTAGTAAGTTTTCAAGATGTCATTAATGGCTACTCCTAATGAAACTATAAGCAAGACTGCTCTTATCGCAGCTAAGCGCTGAACAACATCAGTATCTTTAAAGTCAAGGAAATAAATTTTAATGTATAAATTGATGAAACAACCAAAAAAACAACTTTTTTTTTATTCTTGCTTCCTTCTGAACCCCATGTGGTGAATAAACTACAAATTGACATAATTTCAGATGTTATAACACATTAAAAAATTTCTATAATTTCAATTTGGAATGTTTGATATTGTCATTTACGCTCAAAGATGACAAAATATATGGCGCGTAACTAAATCCAAACAAGACTGCTCGTACCAGGGCGAAGCCCTGAATGTTCCGACCGCCTTTTAGTAATTATGGAGCAGTAATGACATTTAAGAAGTTGAATGAAATGAAACAAAATGAAATTTTTTTCTTCTAAAAATTGAATTTTTTTAATGAAAATCATCCCCCCACACGCCATATTAAGTACAAAAGGACAGATTTCGCTCCTTGCAACAAATCAATTATGGCAAATAAGCTTCTTTCAACCAATTTGGAACAATTTCTAAGACGGGTTAACTTTCCGCTTACGCTTTAAAAGCGCGAAATATATCGCGCGTTAATTGTCCCAAATTGGCCAAAATGGCAATCTTTAAACCCCCGTAACTTTACGAAAAATGATCACAGGTAAAATATCTTTTCAAATTTAAGCTCAGTACAACAATACCTTTCGAATGATATAAAAAAATTTTGTCAAAAATGGCTAGTTAAAAAGTCGAAATTTGTCTGAAGAAAAAAAAAACCCACCCCGAGCACAAATTTTCCGTTACTTTCGTATCGAAAGTCGGAACAATTAGCAGTTTTAGCCATTCAATTAATCTAATAAACAATTTTGATTTTCGATTTCTTCTGGCCCGGGTATCTTGATAATTGCAGCAGACAAAAAAATGTCGAAATTGATTTGATGAAAAAACGATGTTTCTCTGGAGAAAAAACCACTCATATACTCTGCCAACTGTTTATTCAATTTGAAACTTCAAAGTCACAGCAAAATCAAAAAGATGAAGGGGAAATAAACTGATTTTTATAAAGATGTGTGTCTGTGTGTGTGTGCGTGGGTGCACGTGTGTGTGTGTGTTTCCTCATGATAGGAAAATTAATGGATTAGAACAAATAATAATAGTAATTTCGGAGGTTTTGATTCGGCTTTGATCATTTTTGGAATGAGGATTAAATGATTTATGATAATATCTTATTGAGACACAAAAAAGATAAGATTGGACTGAGAAAATATACAGTTTTATTACTGTTAGTTTTTTGCCAGCGTTCTTTACCAAATATCTCTTCGCGGCCGAAAAAGAAATTAGTTTTTTTCTTTTCCTAGCGCTATTTTTATAATAAGTTTTTCAGCAGACAACACAAAAATGAAGTATTAAAAAAATTGCTAAATTTTTTAAGTTTTTTTTATTTGAACAGCTCTAAAGGCCCAGTAGTAAAATTGTTAATTAAATACCTCTTCTAAGCAGTTGAAACATTCAATGATTTAAAATGACCTGATGGTTAAAAACTTAACCACAAGCTTAATCCAACAATTCATAAACTGTTTCCAAATTTTTGTTTCCCTCATCTCAAATCACGCCAAAAAAGTGATTATTAGGATGTATCATTTCATTTGAATTGACTGTGTTTTCAATTCATTCAAATTAAACAAAAAATCTTCTAAAAACAAAATTCGTTTTCTTCTTTAGAAAGCAAAATATCACGTCCTAGTTGATCATTGTCCCTTATAGTCAAAACGAACATGTCATCATTAAAAAATAAGTTTTTTTTCTTCTTAGTGTTTCTCTATTTTTTATCAGTTGCCTTCATTAAGAAAAAATATTTTTGCCAAGAAAAAGCAAAACGGGAGTGTAAAATTATTAACTCTCTTTTTTTTCAAATAATTTGGAGTTCTTTAATTGCAAAATGTATTTATTTTTTTTTGGCTTGTTAGTTCCTGGCCACAAAACAAAAAAAAACTTTTTAAAGTTTTCAACTGTAACTTAAAATATTTTTTCGTTCCTTCTGTTTTTAATCCTATTTTCGAAAAAAAGTGAGGAATATGTATGCCTGGAAGGTTTTTTTTTCAATCAGACAATTTTACAAGTACTTGATTTGCTCACTCGGGGGTTTAATCCGTGGATCTACATGGGAACCACTGGATGCGATGCGCACATCAATGAATTAACCTGAACTGAGACCATTCAAAGAAACTGCTCCTCTGATACTTTGGTGCTGAAATTTGGAGCCTATCATCCGCGCTACAAAATTGATCCAAATTGAATTTTACACTGAATTTAGATACTATATTAGCCAAAAATTGACAATATAAGGACAGTCGGATAAAAAGGCCTTTCTCCGTAGTTCTGATTTTCGAAGAAATTAACGGAATACTTGTGCTCGGCGTAGTTTTTATCAGAAAAGTTTCACTTTTACTAAGGAAAAATGGCTTGAGCGTTAATTTAAAAAATTACTATTTTTTACAATGATAGTTTTTAGTCCAGTTATATGGGTTCAAAGGTTGAAAACTTGACAATTTTTGGATAATTATAGTGAGATAAATTTTGCGCTATTAATTTTATTATTCTGTCTTGAAAATCATGCTATTTGGTGTATTTTTTTAAACGAAATGCAAAGCATTTCATTTTGTTTTCACATAGCGTGTGGATGGATGGTTCAAAGTTTTTTCAATTTATTTTCTGAAGAATGCTTTACCTCTTTAAAGCAAATACTTTTTAAAACAGCTGAGACTTTTAAGGCTTTGACC
>NC_087070.1:1068898-1196887 GCF_963678635.1 Symsagittifera roscoffensis
TAACTTGAAAGAAAATTAACTAGATTGCTGCAGTTTCTTGATAATTATGAGCAAGGAAGATATTTTCAAAAGCAGCAATGAATTCAAAAAATAGTCAAAGTAACAAATGAACAATTTATAAACATTTTTCATAAACAAATTTTATAGGAAACATTTTCACTAAAAAGAAGGTCTAAAACTAAAACCCAGTATGGTCTTAGTTTTTTGCCTTTGGAGTTGGATTTTGTCTTCGTTTTTGCAAATGATTTCAAAAAGGATTAAGAAATAATCAAAAGTCTAAAATTTTGTTTAAAACGTTCAAACTGCTCTAACTTGAAAGAAAATTAACTAGATTGCTGCAGTTTCTTGATAATTATGAGCAAGGAAGATATTTTCAAAAGCAGCAATGAATTCAAAAAATAGTCAAAGTAACAAATGAACAATTTATAAACATTTTTCATAAACAAATTTTATAGGAAACATTTTCACTAAAAAGAAGGTCTAAAACTAAAACCCAGTATGGTCTTAGTTTTTTGCCTTTGGAGTTGGATTTTGTCTTCGTTTTTGCAAATGATTTCAAAAAGGATTAAGAAATAATCAAAACCTCACATTGCAAACAAATTGAAGAAAAGCCCACTCGACCTAAAAGTTTGACCAAGTATTTTTGTCTTTCGAATTTTTGTCTCAGTTTTAGGCCAAAAACGAAAAAAATTTTCGGAAGCGAAAATTAATCACGTTTTTTTTTGTTCTTGGGCCAATTGATCTTTTGCTTTTGGATAAAGTAATTTGCGTAATTAGCGTAATTTCGTTTTAGCGAACGATTTTAAAAAAGATTGCGCGAGCACTTACTATGACAAAAAAGCCCACAAGATCTTTTGATTTTTGTTCAAGACTGAACAAGTTTTTAGTCTAATTTTCTATTTTTCTGTCTGTCTATCTGTCTAACTTCAATTTCAATTTTAGGTCAAAAAATAAACTCTTTTTCGGTACTAAATGTTATTCACGTTTTTTAGGCCGATTGATCTTTTGCAACCGGATAACGTAACCTGCCTTCGTTTTAGCGATTGCTTTTAAAGTGGACTACGAAAACCATCGCAATTGAAAAGTGTGCGCGAACACTTCTAGAACAAAAAATTTTTGTTTGTTCCAGTGGCGACCTAAATACTTCTCTAACTTTATGTTTGTCAGACTGTCTATTTGTCTAACTTCAGGCTCAGTTTCAGTCCAAAAAGTAGATACTGTCTTTTTTTGAATTGATCAATCAAAAAATATAATTGGGATAACTTAATTCGGATTTTTGGCTAAGTTTGATGGATAACTCCAGTCAACTATTTTTATGAAAGATGTCTAAAACAATCATTATCATAAATTTATGGGTTTCGTTTTTCAACTGTTTCTCAATTATTTTCTGAGAATCTAGTTCAAATCGGGCTTGGCTATTTTTCTTGACGTGTTTGCATGTTTGCCATGGCTAAAATATTTGTCAGCAAACCTTAAAATTGATTCCTGTTCGAGGTACGGGGAAAAGGAAAAAGAGCCTTAGGCTTCAGCAATTAAACTTTTCCCGTAAAATCAGACGCAGGCTTACAACTTTGCTATGGATGAGAAAAAATAATTGATCATTAAAGTTTTACGATAACAAAATTAAAGAAATTAAGTAAAGAAGCGCTGAACAAACTGTCACGTAAGGGCGGCACTGATCTTCATCAAAGCACAAACCAATGGCGTCGTTGCGACAGACGCCTCAAATTTAAAATTGTTCCCAAATTAGAGCCTCGAAATTAATCAAATTTTACTTCGGAAAATTTTCTTGATGTCAAAAAACCCAAGGACCGAAGAGGCCTATCGGAAACATGCAGTAAAACATGTCGAAAAGGGAACCCCTTGGTATCCAGAGGGTGTGGGACTAAGTTCCGGACTCATCAAAATCATCTTATCTGCCGTTGAGAGAAAAATTTATTTAATAGCCCCAAAAATGGCGAGTTTTGTATTATTGGAAGTTTTTGTTAACGTATTTATCATTTTTATCAATTGGAGTCCCATACTTCATTCCTTGGTTCCGACAGATCTATGAACCTTAGCATGGAAATGTATGAATCTCATCAGATAAAACGTATAGTTGTAGTGTAGAAAATGCAGGGACCTCAGTAAGGAAAATGTATGGACCTTGACTATGAAAAATTGCTTTTTTCGATTTTTTTTCAAAAACATTTTATTTCAGATTCTTATATCGGGATCTTGTCGGCAGACATGGTAAGTGCAATCAAAATTATCTGCATGTTTGTGGTGTTTCTGCTGCTGATCAAACTGGTGATATGGCTACTCAGAGGTCAATCCAGCTATGACTCAGCGGCTCCAGTTCAAGTGGTGCATATGTCAATGATTCGGCGGAGAAGAGATATTTACCCTTGAACTAACCTTATTAACTTTATTTTCAAGTGGTTAGCATTTTATAACCATGCATATTGTATCAAATTGTGCATTTATAATTTAGTTCGGCTGGAGAGAATGCTGAAGAGGTATCAGCCTGTCGCGGGTGACATCTCAAAAACTCAAAAACTTTAGCAGTTAACTATATGACTAAAATAATTAATAAAATTTTTTCCAAAAAAACATGTTATGATGTTTCCTATGCAAAGTTATTAAACATGCCCGTCTAGAAAAACATCAAAAAGCTCGTGCACTGTTTTCATAAATTGATTTAAAAAACTACAATAAACAACGAAGGGATCTGATAAAACTATTTTCTGACCAAATCATTTATCTATTGGTGTACTATTAATGAATTAGTGATATCAAGTTTCATTCGTGACTTGCTTCGATCCGGTAAACAATAGCGTCCAAACCAAACCGAAATATATCACTAACAACACTGCTTGTATAATTCTCTATTTTTTAATTAATTTTATTTGTGATGAAAAAATGGTGCAATTTAGACATTCAGTTTAAATTGTTTCTATTTTGAATTTTCTGCATTTTCTTCTGCAGTTAAAATTAACAATAACTCAATAGATACTTTCGTTGCTGAAAATTTATGTCCAGTGATGTTTTAGAAAAACTCAGAAAAAATATGTTTTCCAAGTTTTTTGCAGGTAAAGATTTCAGACAAAATAGAGGGACGAGCCAATAATAAATTACAGCTATATTTTTTTTTGCCACAGACAGCCTTGCTCTATGAATAATGAAATATGAAAGAAATGGTGGAGCGCACCAATAAAAATTTAAATGCATATTTTTCTGGAGGTAGCTATTATGTGAAAAACTCCAAGAAAAGCACCATGGAAAAGCAAAAAAAAAACTTTTTTCACATTTTAGATCTCAAGATTTGTTGAAAAGTGACATTATAAGAAGAAAGTTGGGCTTGAAAAAATTATAACCTAATCACGATAAACTGGATCGATACGTGCTATTTTGACCGCTACGAAATCTTCATCTAAAAATTCAATCAATTTTTGTACAACTTGTAACTTCTAACTTGTGCAACTTCCTTTATTGTGAGTTAGGACCGATGTGGTTAACTCATAGAGTAATTTCGGATAGGGTACACCGTCTGCTCGTCACGCTATCTTATCTTATTTTATAAAACCTTTCGTGTATGTATGTAATCACTTGTTATTCAATTCTCAAATAGTTGAAAGAAGATTATTGAGGAAATGGTCAAAGCTTTGTGGCCTTATAGTTACAGAAGCATGAGAAAAAATGTGAGATTTTTATTTGAAAAGTATAGTTTTTTTTGAAAACTATAATCATTTTCTCTTCAAATTGGACCACCTGAAGCTATTATTACTGAAATTTTTAAAAGCACTTCCAGTGTATAGATGATTGAATTTCAAACAGGTGTATTTTTTTTTGATACGAAACGAAACAATTTTTTCAGTGCTTCATTATTGAGCTATTAAACCAGAATGAAGTACAATTAAGTAAATTTTTACCGAATGGTGAAAGATAAAAAGTTCAGTCAAAAAATGACTCTTCATTAAAACTGCTTCAAGATAATAGCAAAAAGTCATATCAAAACTTTTACTTTGGGTGGCTTATAGCTTTTGGCATACGGAGGCGGTCAAAACTATACACGGTAATAAATATAATGGCATAGCTTTGTTTTACAAATAGGAACAAGGATAGCCGGTTACTGTGCAAGTATCACAGAATGTACCGACCAGTCTTACAAAATTACAACAAAAACAATTTTCCAATTAGTGTAGATTTTTCGGCTTGGTTTGATAGAATATTGTGAAAGAAAAAGTAGAGTGTAGGTTTTTTCGCCAGTCATTGTAAAACATGCAGATTGAAAAAACAATTTTTAAAGACAAATAACTAAAATAAAACATTAAAAAAAAATAAAAAAATTAAATAACTTTTCAAAATTTTTTCCTCAAATTTTTGAAATTTTTAATCCTAAGATGAAGCTTAAAACTCCAAAAAAACTTCATATAAGTAAAACTAAAATTTAAAGGCTTAAATCAAGCATAAATAAGCTAATGTAAGCCTGCTCACTCGCTCGAATTTAGACGAAAAATTAAAAAATTCAAATCGGTTTTTCTCGACACCGACAGAATTTTTTGAAAATTTTTTGATGTCGCTCAAATCACGATTGAAAGAACTTTAATTTGATACATCATTCAACATATCCCGAAGATTATTTGTGACAGCTGATTTTGCGTGGAAAACAAAAAAAACGCCTATTCGCTTGCTATATTCGTTCGAATTAAGACAAAAAAATCAAAAATTCCTAACCGGTTTTTCTCGAAACTGGAAAAAATTTTCGGATATTTTAAAATGTGGATCAAGTCACGATTACTAAGACTTGAATTTAATAAGTCTCAGCCAAGTCCGATCATTATTTGTGGTACGGAAAGACAAAATTGCTCCTTAAAAGTTGGCGATTAAAAATTTAGAGCCTTAAAAAATTAGCAAGAATAGCGAGCTCTACTTTCTTTTAGTCATTGTTTTTAATCTAATTGCTAGCGAGCAAACTTATCATTTAAAAAAAAACAGTTATAACTTTCATTTTATTGACTTTTCAAACAAGAACTTCGCTATAACTTCAGAGTGTTTACGTTTGTAAACTTGTCAGTGGGTTCTAAGGGCATTGCTCATCCCTTGATGCCTTTTCGTAAAATTTGCATCATTACATTGAGCTGCATAAACTGATTCTCAAAAACTGTGGAATCTGGCGAAAATTTGTTGAAGTTGCCGCAACAGTCAAAACGAGTTTTTTTCATCCGTTGAAAAAATGGTTTATCGACATTGCGTATAGGGATCTTTTGTTGCTGAATTGCAATGCCAAAATTATGTATAACAATGGTAGCATTATGTATGAAGATTATACAGGCGTGAAGACGCAACTCTGTGCTTAGTTATGAAACCGAGCTTGGCATCCTAATGCCAGAATGATGTGAAGTGCTGCGGTGTAAGGAAACTTGGCTCGATTACACTTAGAAAAAAAACTTTGAAAAAAAAAATTTGAAAAGTTACATTTAAACAACAAGTTCGAATAATCAAAAAAACTCCGCTTTGAATACTTCGAAAAAATTTTGTAGCAAATGTAATTACTGCATTTTGTTGCGAGAAATGTTTACCAGTAACCTTCATGAAAATTATGAAAAATCAAAAAATAACAACAAAAATAACCCAGTAACCCAATAATTTTCCAAACTCAGCTTATGAAAATTCTGCGTTTTGGACTGAGTTTTAATTTCATAGTTCAGCGCACTTTTATAGTTATGCTAAAAATATCATAACCGATATCATAAAACGCGTGACTTTCGCAAGGCGGGCTGAACTAACAAAAGCACTCGGGGCCAAAAACCAATTTCTGTCCCGAAACTCAGAGGAACTCATTGAGTTCAAGAATCACCAAGTCCAAGAATCACCCTCGGGTTAATTGGTATACTTCTGGATAACATTTTTCACACGCTACTCCAAACTCAACCTCTTCATACTTTCAACCGTCAAAATTTCAGTCACTGCATGAAACATATTCCAATTGCAAAAACTTACAAGCCTTTAAAGTCCTGATTTCAATGTTTATAGAGCCAAGGTTCCTCAAAACAATCTAGGCTGTAGATTTCGTGCGAAATCAAAGTTATCTCAACAAGAAAGCATAACTTGTAAATTCGGAAAAGTAACCCTGAATCTGGGTTATAAACTACCAATTTATCATTCGCGTGACTTCTTTAAGGTTTCCTCGAAATGTTTGAATTATACAAGGTTGTTCCCTGTGAAAGGAAAACAAGCTTAATACGAATTTCACAGATGAATGAGCTTAGGTTTTACTTCAAATAGAACCTGAAATTGATTTTAACGACAGCTCTTTTACGATAGCAGGGAGGGATTTTATGGTCGATACGTTACTTTAATCTCGCCTGACATTTTCTTGCTTAAGCTGTAGGGTTAATTTACCCTTTATACCAATAAACAAAGCTATAAATAATAACTAGACCAAAACAATGATATACTACAGTTATATTCAGGGAACGAAATCTGGGTATTTAACTTATCGCGAAGTTCTGTCCAGAATGGCCGGGCGGTAATGCAGGAAAAGATAATCGCTACATTTTTATTAAAGCCTCTGTGAAAAACCAACAGGGTACCTTACTATCTTGGATACCCTCAAGCCAAGCCCCTTATCTTTGGTCGCGTTTAGGTCTCGATAAAGCATATCTGTATCACGCCAGTATACAAATGCCACATATTATAGATGCAATCTTCTACAAACGCAAAAAAGTCGCGATGATCTATAAAAAATTGACAAAATGAAGTGGGTGTTGGGGGACCTCATTAAATAGTCTAAAAATTCAATGCGTCGAAAAGTTTTATATTAGGTATAGCAAAAACATTGCCAACAAGCGTAGAAATTTTATTTGTCAATAATTATTTGTCAATAAAAATAACAAATATTTTGTCATGAAAAGCACCTTTTGATCAGAAATAGTGGAAAACTATTTATATGGGCAAAAATGACCAACAAAAATATAGAAAAACTGGAAGATATCATGTTTTCGAATTGTTGGTGTTGTTCAATATAATTTTCAGTTACTATATTAAAGTTGTGAAAGTTGGAACTTTGCTATATAAAAAAGTGGAACTATATGGGTTTCTTTTTGGTTTTAACATTCAACATTTGACTGAAAAAAAACGCACATTTTTTAATATATTAAATGTATTGAGTTTCAAGCGAAAGCTAAGTTTTTGTTCAAAAATCCACTATTTGGGCTAATAACAGCACAAACATCGAGTGGTGAAAAACCGTGGTCCTCAAGTGTATTGTTTTATTTACATAATAAGAACTGAGATTAAAATGAATGTAAACTTGGGGTGAAGGAGTGAGTGAACATTTTTTAAAATCGGGTAACAACAATCGGGTAACAATTTTTTCTTAAGTGAAATTTGAAATTATTTACAACTTATGAAAGATACCATGGTTGGATAATCTATTTTAACCCTCTATGTAAACTTTCTGTGTTAACCCTCTACAAACAGCTGGTCTTCTGATTGCGTTTCTTTTTGTTTCTGACTTCGAAGAAATTGACAGAATATTTGTGGTCCAGATGTTTTTTCTCCAGACAAATTTCGATTTTTAATATTGATTATTTTTGGCGCAACACTTTTTCAATCGTGCAAAAGGTATCGTTGTTTTCAGCTCAAATTCAAAAATATGTCTAATCTGTGAGCTTTTTTGTAAAGTTATGCTGGTTTTACGATAAATTTTGTGTTATCAGCGCGTAAGCCGAGGCTTGATTCGTCTTGGAAATTGTTCCGAAACCACTTGAGGCATGCTATTTGGTCTAATTACGACTTTGCTCTATGCGAAATATATCATTTGCATCTTACAAAGCAAGTGGGGTGTATCTAACTTTTATTTTGAAAATTTTTCTTTTTTTTTTTTGAAAAATTGGTAATTTTTTATGCAAACGTTGTTTTTAATCTCTTAAAAGGCAGTCAAAACATTGAGAAACTCGCCCTGGTGCGGGCAGTTTTGTTGCATTTTGAAATCAATTTCAAATAGACATTTACATAAAGGGCGACGATTGTTGGTTTCAGGTAAAAGCGACAGTTGATGTCGCTTTGCAGTTCTCATTATATGCCACAAAAATAAATCTGTCGGAACAGTAGAGCACAGTTGGCCCCAATGAAAGACATCCAAAAAATATTCCGGGGTGTGAAGACATTTCCCTAGTGCAGTTTTGGGCATTGCGATTTCGTTTACTTATTCAGCGCTTAAACTTAACATTTGATAGTTATTCTTAGCGATTCAGTTTATCAACTTCTGAATATCTACGTCAATTTTGAAAGCAAAAAAATTTGCTAATTGTCAATTGTTCCCAGTTTTAATTGTTCCCAATTGAAACCAGAAAGTTCCTTATTGTCAATTGTTCCCAGTGTACATGCTTTTATAACAAAAGAGAAAGAAAAAAAACTGTAACATTCTTTGAGTGGTACCCTAATATAAATATTTACATATAACTTCTGCTCGGTTCGCCAACATGCTTATAATAAGCCCTTTACAATACCCAATATTTGGTATATCTCAGTGGATCCTTCTTTTGATATCAACAAGAAAGCGCCTATGATTTCTTGCAAGCCCTGTTGAGTCTGTGTTCAAAACGAGACATAAAACATAGCTCCAACTGTGCTTAACAGGTGGGAGATTTATCGGTTCCAGACTAAGTTCACTCAAATATCGAAACATTAACATGGTTGGCGGTCAGCAAGCAGGCAACCTTCATTTCAACTTCATTTCATACTCATCAAGCACATAAGTTTGACAATAATATACTCAAAAATAGTTGGTGGTTGGTTAAAAAAGGACACAAAATGTGGCTTTGAAATACAAATTCAAACTTGGTTGAATTAAAGGTATACTTAATATTAAATCAAATCATTCAAATTGAGATGGTTTTTGAGAAACTCGTGAAAAACTAATTGTCTAAAATTGTCGTAGAGTAATATGTAACGTGGTAGCTAAAATTGCCCTAAGTAATATTTGACAAATTTGTCTGCTTACTGGCCTTTCTGCTTACTAGGTTGTCTATTTAATTCTATGTAGTGTAAGTAACACGATCTGGTAGAGTACTGAAGAGTCAACAAGTGGGCTACAATTAAACGACAATTCATTCATCCGAAAACAAATAAATGTCAAAAATCAAGCTTTCAGAGGCGCAAACTGAATTAAAATAAAATAAATCTTCCGCTTTTTAAAAATAAGCGTTAAATTTTATGTAAGCAAATCATGTTATTTAATAATTTAAACCATAAAACAAGTACTTATTTATGCAAGCAGCACTCACAGGGCAGATCTAGTTATTTCCCAAGGGTCGGATCTTCAAAAAACGTTCATAGCAATTGCCGATTATTATTTTCCAACAAATTCAACTTCGGACCTAAAACAACGAAAAACCTTAAATTCGCAATTTTTTTATACGCCGAAAGCATTTCACAAAAAAGTAATGGCTATAACAATAGAGTTTAGGCAATTTTTTTTTCGTTCGTCTCGCGCACTCTCCTCAAGTTTTTTATGCGTTTGTATCAAAGCATTAGGTAATTCGAGGACAAACTGCACTAGTTAAGCGCGCGATTTGGTGTGTGTATGTCTCTAGACAAGTCTAAAAACATGTTAAACTTTTATCGAAACCATTAAAGAAATCGAAAGAACAAAAGAAGGACAAAGAAGGCGCCCTTGTTGCGGAATCCGCTTACAACCCACAAAATACACAGTTTGACCTCGTAATGAGACGCCTACAGAAAAACTACAAGTTTGATTCAATGAAAAGGAAATTTAAACCGATAGCTGCAAAAATGGAAAAAAAATTCTTTAAGATTGTTGAAAAAATTCATAGCAAAAAGAGCTCTGATTTTTTGGGCTCTTTTTTGGGAATTGATAAAAATCATGACAAAATTCCTCAACGAAAATTAGGACACATTTTCCCAGATTGTAAAAAAAAGAACTTAAAAAGAACCAGATAACTAGAGGCCAAATGATTGTTTATAACAGATTTACTAAAACTTGAAAAAACAAAATTTGGAAAAAAATGGAAAAAGAATGATTTTTAAACGAATTTTATACTAAATGTTTGGCAAACACATGGATGCAATGTAATTATAGTGTACAAGTGTAAAATAAAATTAGAAAAAACTATAGCAATGTAAATTATAGTTATCGTGTAATGTTATAGTGTACAAAACAACTAAAGTAATTTCACTCCAATTACTTAAACTGAATCAAAATCACTTTTCACGACGACTTTTGGAAAAACTAAGATATCAGTCTGTAAAGTCTTTTAGGGAATTTTATATGACATGCTTAGTGATTCAAGTACAGTATACAGCCTCGTCAAAACACAGCTTCTTCAATCAAAAATTGAAACAGACAAGAGTTGAAAAACTCAATTCATTTAATACGGGCAAAAATCATAAGAGAAAGGTATTACAAAAAACAGTTTTTTTAAAGATTATTGTTTGCAAGTTTAGCTGATATAATCAACTGGGAAACACCTCAAGTAGAAATTTTTAAGGTATTTTTTTGCATTTTCTACACCACTAATATTGAAATTTATTTTTTGAAGAACGAAAGACTAGATTAATGATTTGTATATTCAATCGTACCCATTTATATGAAAATTTTGAGAACTAAAAGAGATTGAAATTGTACTGCGTATGTAGGGCATCACATAACTAGGCAGGTCTGGCCTTTGCATGACTTTTAGCATTAGAGTAATGTAAGCCCATATTAACTGTTGAAAAATTCTCTGATATAGAACTTTTTGCTTTTGATTTTTATTTCAATTAATGTTGCCGTAAGTCAGCAGCAATGGGGCTTCAAAATTGATTTTTGCAACTCACCAAATTAGTTTCCATGAAAACCGTTTCTAGAAGCGAAAATTCCTATCGAATCTTTTTTTTTCTACCTTAAAGTCCATTCGTCGTTAACTCATAATTGATTTGCCCGATAAAGTCACCGATTTTTGAGGTATGTACGAGTTTTCAAATTTTTCAGAAACTTTACAGATTTTGCAGTGCTGACCTTATGTTGGATTATGCTGACATAATAGCCTTACCTTCACTATTTTGGTAGATGTATTTGTCAGGTTTAATTTTTGACCTTGCAATGCATTTTCCGACGAAGGTTTTTATTTCTTTTTTTTAAATTTGATTTCTTTCCTTGTCTTATACTTGTTCTTCCGGATATTCAGAACAATGATCAAACGCAAAAGCACACCGATTGAGGAGTCATTTTCTCTAAATTTTTGAGAGCAACTTTCAAATGATTCTTTTTCTGGTTTTATAAGTTTGAACAATCATTTAGAATTGCTTTTTCCTTGGAAAAGCCAAAAAAAATAAATTATCTGAAAAACTAAGTTACGGTCCTTGTTGGTGTTAATTTTTCGCTAAAGTCCTTTGACTTTTTAATCAAGTGTCGGCATCTGCTTTTCCGTTGTTTTTTTTCCTATTTGCTTCAACTAGCTCGTCAATTTGCTCCAAAAGCACGTAGCTGCTGTATTTGGTCCAAATAAATAAATTCAACTTTCTCCCTCTCTGCAAACCAAGAACAGTAATAGTTGTTTTGTTTTTGGTTAAAACTGTGACAATGAAATCCGCCATAATCTTTGGAGCAAATTCGGTTAAAACTAAGTATTTTGCGCTGATTTAAATGCTACAAGAAATCACCTCATGCAGTTTTTTGTTGCTCTTTGACTGTTTTTGAAAGTTCAAATGTTACAATCGCACTAAAATTAGTCATATCAAGGTTTTATCGGTTAATCAGTTAAAATATATTTATCAAAATCGGATCATCAAAATCTACAAATTTCTGTGTCTAATTTTGACTGCAAAATGCTTTTGTCTGTAGTTGTTTGTCTGCGTTTGTCAATTCGTAGTTGTTTTTGTAAATTCAAACTGCTTTTAGAAGGTTTTGTTTTGTGTCCTACTAACTGAAATTTTGGTATGCTCAGTTCAATTGCTTTCGGCGTTTTTTCTGTATAAATTTTAGAAAACTGAGAACGATGACATGATTTTATGTTTCTTTAAGCAAAATCTAGACTAAAACTTGTTGACCAGCTTCAAACTTATTCACAAAAACAATCAAACACATAAATGCTGCCAATGATTGATTCTTGTTCAGACTTTCGGATAATAGCAAAATAGTTTTCCTTGGGTGTTTTTTGACAAACCTAAGCGTTTTTGACAGAAATTTTTAATACAATCAAAATAATTGTTGTCTGGAGCTCTAAGTTCAAGAATATTTTAGCGGTGATTAATTTTTGTAAAGTTATAAATTTATTGGGGTTTGAAGATTGCTAGTTCGGCCAATTTCGGAAAATAAGCGCACGATGTATTGCGTTCTTGTAGCATGCACAAGCGGAATATTGATGCGTTTCAAATTGAAAAAAATCAAGTCATTTTGCCTTTTCATTAGGATACGAGACGCTAAATTTCTCCCTTTGTAGCCTTTTTTTGTGTGAAGTGATAAATTGAAAAAAAAACGTATTTAAACCTGTTTTTCTTAAACCATGCAGTCGAGATTTCAACAAATACACTTTTTAGGCCTTAAAGTCCAGTCAGAACTTTCAGACAATCAGTTTTTGTTTCTGTTTCTGGTCATGTTGTTTATAATTTTGTTTTGTTTGAAAGCCTCGAAAAGAGCTATGTGACTGAACCATGTGAATAAATCTATCCAATGATCCAACTTTTGCTGGCTTATTGCTAGTGGACAGCCTTATTGTTTGTATAGAAAATAAAAATTGAGACTTTTGGAGCGTCTTAAGCATCGAAAATTTGGTACTTAAGATAAAATTCCAGCAGTGATTACTCGATGTTTCAGAACTGATCATTGATAGTATGCCACTGATCAGGGCCAGAATCAACGATGAAAAATAATGATTTTTCTCTGAAACAGCGACAATTGAAGGTGATGCTTCATCCATTTTTTGAAATTTTGTTTTTTTTTCTTTGAATAATTATGTTTTCTTTTAGCATAAAAGCATACTTAGTTTTTTTCATGACTTTTAATACAATCCACTTTTGCGTTCTTTGTTATTTAAAAAAAAATTATGGCACGCGCTCCCCTTCATAATTAGTATATATTGGCGGCAAAGGCGCTCCGAGAAAATTTTAGGGTTAGTCAGCCCAAAATGAACGTCATAAATTAATTCCAAGGGGGGACCCCTTGGTCGTTGAGGGGGTCGAATCCCTGAGGAAAAAAAATCGAAAACTGATCATTGACTGTTAGACCCTCTCAGGGTCCGAGAAATTCTTTGCACAGATTTGTAATTGCCGTTGCCCTGACCATCAATAGTTCCGGGGTTGGCTTTAGAACATGTTTGCCCTGTTTATGTTACTCAGGCACGTTTGAAGAAACTGGGTGATTTATAGTTTTCTGACTTTCTTGTGACTATGGGTTTATTCTGGGTGATATATTCCAATTCAAAATTTAGCCGTAAGTTTCAATTAAACTCTGCTAGCATGTTAAATAGCTTGAAACTGGAAAGAAAAGTCAATTGATTGACAAAAATGATAAAATCAGTAGCTACACCTGGCGAAAGAATATGAATCAAACATTGTCCTGGTTTGAGGATTAGCCAGAGCCTTAGGATCCTTTAGCTGGCCAAACTGACAAGCAGACAATTTGATTATTTGCGGATAAGTTCGACTTATTTCATAACCGTCATATTGGCGAGTCATCGAAATATACATTCGAGAGATTAAACATAGAGATCTGTCAGATTAGGTCTTCTCTGTTGAAATGTTTTAATCGGGAACAGGGTTTGAGAACTAACAGTTTAAACTAACAGACTTTCAATTAATAGATCTATGTGGGTTTTAGTAGGCGCATTCTAACTGTGTCTGACGAATGAAGAAATTGAACAATCATTATACATGGGCCGTCGAGGGGAAAATTCACGACAAGACACAAGTTTTTGGAAAATTACGAAAAAATGTCGACCATTTTATTCAGCCATGTAGACAAGCTGCTGAATTAGCTAATAAAAAGCTAATAATTGACACCCTTCTAAAATTTAAAATTTTGGCATTGAATTTTTTAACTGATGAAATAGTTGAAAATAAAGTATATTTTTGACATCAATAACAAAGAGGACTACGCAATAATTGAAATCGCGTAGGTTCTCTGGGTTCTCTGTTTTTTTTAATGACAGATGGAGTTTCAAAACTGTTTCAAAAAGTTTAAAAAATTGACAAAAAATCGGCGTTTCATTTCCATTTTTTTAAAAATGCGCAATACTAGATCCAACCCAAACACCATTCCAATTGCAAGCAAAATATGTCAAATAATGCAGAAACATATATGAACTAAAAAAAAAAGAAAGATTCTCGCGAAAAGTGAGATCCCTCAACGAAACTCCATGGAGAAAAAGCTTTTTAAATCCAATATCGGGACAAAAACTTGAACGGTGTTATCAATGTTCGGAGCAATATAGGAACTTACGTCTGATTATCGATTTTTTAGCACAATCAATCAAACTCGATCACTCTTTCACTATTATAGATTTTATTTATCTTCAAAATCATCAACTGTTTTTTTCATCTCAAAAACTCAAATTGTGAGAAATGGCTTTTTAATCAATTGGTTTTATTTTTTCAGATAAAATCAAAGGTTTAAATTATTTTCATAAGAAGGAGGAACGAGAGGTCAAACCACACATAAAAAATTTCAAGATTTGGGTCAAATTCTTTCAGAGAATGTTGTCTAAAGACGGTTTCAGGACATTTCAACATTTGCAATCGCGTCGTCTCATTCCCCACTATCCTCAATTACTCTACTCTTTTTTGAAAGTTTTTAACCAAAACTCAATTACCGGAAACATGGTTTCTGATTTTTAAAAAAAAACAATTTTGTCTGACTAATATTGGAGGTATTATGTGGAAATTTACCGTGTCTGACAAATCGATTGACTTTGACTGGATAATTAATAGGACCTCGCAAAGGTCAATGTTACAGCATTTTGTAGCAATTTTGTGAATAAGTGTCAAAGTTTTCTCGGCCACATGAATACACTCGATGGAAAAAAAAATACTGCAGAGAAAAATAAAAAGTAATTAAGCGAAATGGTTTTGGAGAGCAAAAAATGGTAAATGATTTTACTAAGCGACTGACAAATAACACTAAGTTTTTGATCAGAATGGTTTTGTCCAATTTTCTAGGGTCTGTAATGTTGACTTAAAGTACCTTAAATTTAGCGAGTGTTTGCAAGGGCAAGATCCGGGTACAAAGAAACAGTTTGATATAAGGTAATAACTCGAGCTCAAGTCAATTACAATACTTAACCTAATACCGCTATCAAAATTTCAGTCTAAAACATTCCATAAAAAAGCTTGTCGATTAATAATGGTTCTGAGTTCTTTACAACGACCTTTCAGATTTACAAAACCTTTCAAAAACAATCCGCGCTTCAACTTGGTTCATCCTTACCACGCCAAGTTTTGTTCTTTAGATGTGTTCAAGGTTTAAGGTTTCATGGATAATTCGGCTTGATATTGAATTCTTTAATTGATAATCTTGAAAATTGAGGATTGGAAAAGAAAAACGAATGATTATAGAGTATCATTGAAAAATTTGGCATCGAGATCTTATATAAAAATTAACAAAATAACATACTTGCTTGGCAAAATCAAGATTTCCGGATCGATGCCCATATGCAGTCAATTTTTCTAAAAATTGGTCTGAATAAAAAGCCACCCCGGGAATATATATTCCCAACTTTCTTCGAAAGTCTTAACAAAAATAGTTAAATGAGTTCAGACTGCGTGAGGCGCTGCAGAAAATGGAGTGCTATAACTTAGTTGAAATGGTTTTAAAGTGAAACGATTGTTACAATTTGCAATTTTTTTCCATCTATAAAATGACAAAATAAATCCTTCGCTTTGATTTTGCTTCTGTTTGTTTTTCGAAATCCATGAGTAGGTGATAAATAATTTAAGAAATTCTAGGAAATCACTCAATTTTTTTTATTAATAAACCTCAAAACAACTACTTGCATAGACTCTAAGTGTTCTGACTGGATTTCAACTTAGAATTTTTGGTTAAAAAATGTACAACCAAACGTCAAAATGGATGCATTTTTTATCCCAGTGTCGAACTAATAGGACAACTTAGCATGCTTTATTTTATTTTGAAACATTTTTTTTAAGAAAAGAAAAATTATTTGGTTTTTTTTGTCATCATTGTCGTAAAAAAGTTTCGATCAGAAACGTCAAAAATGGTCGGAGAAAAACTCCCGAACATGATTATTCTGCTACTTTCTGTTTCTTCCTAGTTTCATTTCTAATTGGAAGGTTAATTTTATTCCGAGTGGCATCAGTGTTTTTTGCTGATAAAATCAAACAATAATTTTTAAACCAAAATTCGGGAAAACAACAGGTAAGACTGCGTTTTTTTCGACACTGTGGAAAAATTTCATAGTTTTTTAAAGTCGCTCGAATCACGACTGAAAGGACTTTAATAAGATATACCACCTAGTCTGATGTTTTTTTCTGGTACCTGTTTTTGCGTGGAAAACAAAAAGCAAAAAAAACTAAAATTTACGCGAATACAAAGTTCCTCCCCATTTTCAATGGTCGGAACAACAACCATTCCCGGCGTATATATTCCTCACTTTCTTTAAAAGTCGAGAAAAGGCAACTGCTTAACCATGCTTAACCATTTTGAGTTAAACTGATCTTCCGCGGAAAATATTGAAAAACCGTCATGAGAAAGTTAAGACTTGTCATGATAATTTGCTATAGGACTTCAATCGGCTTGTACATAGGTTTCGTTTTAGCATACGCATAATCATGTAGCAAACATAATAAACTTTATGCAAAAATTTCATTCAATAGATACTATCATCAGCAATTTCAAAAATTGTAATTGCCTCGCGTTGATAAAAAGTACATGCTAGGATTTTTTAGAAAAGTTTTCAAACAACTAACCTTATATTTCATTGAAAAGGTGGCGAAGCTGCACGTTGCAAAATTAAGCAATAATTTGGCAAAAAGTAGCTCGCTATGGTTGAAAGTTACAAAGATATACCAAAAATGCCATCAATTAGGAGCTTTTTATTTGCGACTTAGGTTGAAAAAAAAGCTGCTTCGGAGTATTAAATATGTGTAATAAATCTGAGTATAAAATGCTCGTAGTCGCATCGTAATTGTTTAGTCCGGCCGAAAGATTATGAGATTAAAACCCACTTCAAAATATCTACGAATAGAGAGCTAATAAATGATCGATAATGAAAGCTTTTTTTTTTTGTTTTTCATGGCAAAAATTATAAGTGGTGAGTTCAATTATAATTTTTGCCATGAAAAGCAAAAAAAAACTTTCATCATCGATCTTTTATTAACTCGCTATTGGTAGATATGGCTTTGAGTTAGAGCCTCAATTTATCCATTCAGGTCTTTGTCAGACGTCCCAGATTTTCTATGCAAAACACATTCAAAAGCGGAACAAAAAGCACGGAACCTTTTGTTTAGTCGGATCGTTCTGTTTTTGCATGTTTTTGTGCACGATTTGATTTCAACACAGGTTCCATTGATCTGTAATTTTTATAATGTCCCTAGCCAGGTTAATCATGCTTCAACAATCAAGCAATTTCACGATAGAAGCGTTGTTCACAAGTTTTTGTCAATCTAATTATTGTAAATCTTTGTATTGTATTTGAGTTTATCTGATTCGAAGTAACTCAAAGATTGATTTACTCTACAGATAGTGCGAATAATTGAATTTATTTGATTTGGTCACCTTAGATTTTGCATTGGTAACTGTTAGGTAAAGTTGTGGGTCAAATTAGTTTTCGGGCGGAAAAAAATTGACATTCGCGGTCATCCGTACCATGGATACCCATTCTTTTAGAGCTCATATAGGACCTATAATTTGATGTGTGTTCTAGTAGGGGCGGATCTAGGATTTTCTCCAAGGGGGGGGGGCAAATTTTCAAAAAGTTTTCGAAAATTCTTCCGACCTTTTTTTAGGTTGACCAAATTGATTTTTCGAAAAAAAAAACGGTCTAAAACGGAAAACTTTGACTAAAAAATTGCATTTTTTTGACCCGCGCTCCCCTTCAAAAACAGAAAAGAGTAAATATTGGCGCCTAACGCGTTTTTAGAAAAGTTTAAGGGTTGGTCGGCCGAAAATGGATTTCATTAAATGATACCAAACGGGGACCCTTTGGTTGGTGAGACGATGCGTGAAGGGAGGCATCGGTAACCCCTCCATTCCCCCACCCCCTAAAGCTGCCCTGTGTTCTGGCAAGAAAAAGAGAAACTTTGGACGTAGGTACTTTAAGAAATTCAAAAAGTTCGGACATATTTGTAAGATCCGAAAAGAATAACCAGTTTGTTTTCACACATTAAAAAATGATAGCATTATCTAAGGGATATTGACAATATAACATTAAAATAATTTTCAACGAGAAGCTGAAAGAATTTAACTTGGCATGATTTATCTGAAAAAAAAACAGACCATTCATGGTAAAATTAAAATTATTTGTAACTGCAGTTATAACATAAGCAATCGGTTATTATTTTCGCATAAACTACACGTTTTAACAACACCCCTCCTCCCTCGGCATGCGTCTGAATGTAACTTACCTTTTTCGTTCCATACGCAATTTATGCCGTTTTTATTCCGATTTTAATCTAATTGCAATATAATTTACAACATAAAGATAAGATATTAAAGAAAAACTTACGAGTTGTAATGAAAAAAGTGGCCACTGACAGCTGAAGTGCTACGTTGACATGCCACTGTCCTCTTTTGTTTGACCTTTTGACCCCTGATTTGACCTTTGTAGTTTCATCAGACTGTGCTAAGCCCGCTTGAACGAGAAAACATGTTGGCTGATCCTTCTCCGAACCGTAATTTGTGTCCTGATATGATGAAGTTTTTTTCGGGTAATTAAGCTGATGATAATAAAAAACTACTACTGGATAACTTGAAGAGAAGTTTAGAGAGTCAAGTTCAAAGTTTTTCTTCAGTGAGACAACGTTTTTTAGGCAGAAATTCTTCCTGAGTTTTTTAACAAATGAAAACTCAATTTTTTTACGCTTCGGTTGAGCTAATTTGACAATTAGACTTTTTGGAGTACAGGTCAATTTTTCTGTTCCTTTTTTTAACCCTAAGTTAAAACTTGACGTCAAAGTTTCAAAAGATTCTTCCAAAGCGGAAACTTTCAAATTGGCTGTGCTTCGAAAGACAGTTTTAAAAACATCAATTAATAATAAATGTAACAAACATCCAAATTGTCGCGAAAATATGGTGATCAAAAATTTCCGGCCCAGGTGCGATATTAAAAACTCTCTAATGTTTATACATAGCTGTCGTACCACGGAGCAGTACTGCTTGGTAAAATAAACAAAACCGGTAAAACTATAATTTTCCCAAAATAGGTTCTCAAATTTGAGAAAAAGAGTTTTTTTGTGACACAGAAGGATTAAGATAATCTGAACTGAGAAAACCAAAAATAAATAACGGGCAGGTATGGAAAATATTGGCTCTTTTATAACTACTAGTAATAACAAGGACGCTATTGTTCGCAGTAATTCGGTCATAATGGTTAAGTAGGTATGGCTAGAACAATCTAAAAGCACTTGTCAAAAACAGTCGGCCAATAATTACATCATCCATCATGGCATCAAAATAAGAGTCTTCTTATCAAAACCGGCTAATTCTTCATAAGAATTCAATTATCTTGTAAATTTCTTTTTAACTAGTTATATCTGTAAGTTGAAAATAGTTTCCAAATGTAAGTTGGCAGCTTTCGACATGGTTCAAATTGTACAAAAGTATGCATTTACGTATAATTCCGAAATCAAGTTCAATTCAAAATACTTGTTTTCCATAGTTGTCATTGATACTATGGGAACCCTAAACCCAAAGCTAATATCCAACTATACTGTGGTTTTTATGCAAGGTATCGTACGTTTATATACCATTTATACCAGTCTAGGCCGATATAGTAACTCGAGACAGTTCCTCAAAGTCCGACTACTGAAGATAACTACCCTCACCAACAGACCAGCAGACAGAGTGACAAGTGTGTTAGTCGTGTTTTATGGGAGTTAGTTGGTAGATAGAGGGTTTGACTATTTTGTACGGGTGTTACACACTGTCTAAACCCGTTTTCAGCGGCTGAATGAAGGGTGAATTAGGGGCTGATTGACAGGTAGGTGACTTCCTGTCCAAGATGTGATGCAAAAAAACTATAAGTCGACTGTAACTTGAATAATTGTAGGAGTTATCAGCAGTCAATATCTAAACAAGGCCCGGGATAACAGGAAAAGCGGCTTGATTTGGGTAACGAAACGAGAAAATGGGCAATTTAATGGTAAAACGAAGTATAAACAATAAATTAATAGTTCACTCTAAATGAGTCAAACCACAGCATTTGAAATCATTCTCAATAAAAAATAACTAAATAGGTAAAATATGCAATGCGAAAAGGAATTGAGCTAAGAAAAAATGAGTTTATTTGGCTATTTTCTAGTGTTATTTAACAAGACACTACGCGGGTCGAGGTCCGTGACTTCCAATGTCGCGCCTACGGCTGTTATTTCCGAAATCAAAAATTAATAAACTGGTCAGTTTTTTGTAGTCGCAGACCGCAGACAAAGTATGGGAGAATCGAGTTTTGGACACGAATGTTTGGAAAAAATAATGTCGCGATATCGTCTGAAAATCTGTCGCGAAAATCTGATCAAAGAACCCTAACCGCGGCCCAGGTAATTATGAGAGCAAATTTTGGTGATTGAACCAATGAATTTATAATTAATAGTAAAGCCGGTTCATTCTGCTGATAGAGTAAAATATGCTGCTGTCAATTTTCATATTTTTTTTTGTAAAAAATTTTTACTGAGGTTTTGGAGCTTATTTCATCCAAATTTTATATTTGTGTCAAATTTTTTAAAGCTTTTTTTTGTTTTGTTTCTGTTATATATTTAATCCACGACTAAAATGCATTTGTTTTGCTAGTATAATGAAACAATTGTTTGAAAAAATCTCAGAAAAATTCTTAATTTTTAATTTATCTACTCAAACCTTGAAAATTTTCTGAATAAAAAAAACTGCAACATGAATTTGCCTCGAGGATGGCCGGATCGGAATTGCTAACTTTGGAAGCAAACAATTATATATTTATGTACATAAAAAGGTTTTGATTTGATTTGCGAGGGACTAGAAAATAGCCAAATTATTGTTTTATAGAGACGGGCTGACTTGTCAACATTTAGTACTTATGAGAATTTGATCGTCCTCAACGTAAAAACCAAACTTCAAGGAAAATTGTTTTTGCTTGTGTTTTCAGGTCGCCGGAAGGAATTAGCACATTCAAATCCATATTCTCCAAATGTAGTTGTGGCGTTGTGACACTCCGTGATCTAAAGTAGAGAAAATGTCAGTTTTAACATACTAGCTAATAAGTTATTTTCTCAAAACTCAAAATATTTCGAATTTTCTTTGATGATATCTGAGTGCAATTTATCTAAGTGACCAGTAAATTCAAACACTATTCATGAATTGTGACGAGCAGTCTTGTTGTTCCGACTTTCGAAGAAAATATGGAATATTTGCACCCGATGTATTTTTCTGCAGAAAACTTTTGTTATTGTTCCGACCTTTGATACGAAAGTGACGGAATATTTGTGCTCGGGGGGTGGGTTTTTTTTTCTTCAGACAAATTTCGATTTTTTAACTAGCCATTTTTGACGGATTTTTTTTTATCATTCGAAAAGTATTGTTGTCTTGAGATCAAATTTGAAAAAATATTTCACCTGTGATCATTTCTCGTTAAGTTATGAAGGTTTAAAAAATGCCATTTTGGCCAATTTGGGACAATTAACCCCCGATATATTTCGCGTTATTAACGCGTAAGCGGAGAATTAATCCGTCTTAAAATCGTTCCAAATTGCTTGAGAAAAGCTTATTTGCCATAATTGATTTGTTACAAGGAGCGAAACCTATCCTTTAGTACTTTATATGTGTGGGGGGATGATTTTCATTAGAAATTTTAAAATTCAGAAAAAAAATTTTCATTTTGTTTTATTACATTTATTTTTTGATGTGTTTACTGCTCCATAAAACCTTAAAAGGCGGTCGGAACATTCAGGGCTTCGCCCTGATACGAGCAGTTTTGTTTAATTAACCTTCTCTATAGTGAAATTTATTAACATCTGCTAGGTTTAAAAAAATGGAGCACACATTTAAAAAAAGATTTCTCCTGGTATCCTTTAAAAAAATGTACAGCCTTGAAACTTACCGACTTCTCTAATTTGGGAAAATTATCGCGCAATGAAAATGGGTTCTTTCAACAAGTAGGCGCTGAATTATTTCGTATTGAAAAGGATCAAAAAAACTTCAGCCAAGCTAATTGGACTTAATAGTACTATGCTAGTAGACACTAATTGCAGCACTTTTTTTGCTTCTCACAATGAACTTGCGTATAGAAAAAAAAATCTCCTTTTTGAAAATTTTTGAAATTTATGCAAAAAAAATTTTCTTTGACGTTAAAAAGCAGTTGGAAAATACAGAGTGTTTCATTTTTGTTCGATTGACCTTTTTACAGTTTATTTTTTATAAAGCTTGATGTTTCAAACTTTTTAAAATTCAATTTATCAATTCTATTTATATTCTTAGTTTTTGAACCTTACGCAAACACATCAAAAAATCCCACCTCAAATTTCTTAGAAATAAAGAGCAATCTATAAAATTAGAAAAAAGGCCTTAAACATTTGATTTAAAAAAAATTTCTCAAAAAAATACGTTTTTTTTTTAGTTTGTTTTTGCTTTTAGCAGGGAAAACAAATGGAAACTTAGTTATAAAAGTTTTAAGAACAAAATTGAAACTAAAATGCTCCAAAATTTCCATCTGCCTTTTCTATGTCCTCAAATAATTGTGCCGAAAAATCTTTATCAAACTATACAAACAAGCCTATCATCAAAGATAATACTTTTTTTTTCTTCTAAAAATCGTTTGGAGAATTAGTATGACCAATTAGCTTGCTTCAAATCAAATTGGAACAAAATTACGCGCGGTGTATATAACCATGCATTTTTTGCGGTTTCAGAATCGATATATCATAATATTTAACCTTCAAAGCAAGACTTATTTAATTCGGAAGAATTGCATGTGAAATTCTTTATTTATTTGTACTCATGGAGTCGATATATTTAGTGACGCCTAATTATTTTTCCGTTAAAATTTATTTCTTTTTAAATTGAAAACTACTTTAATATAAAGAGCATTTGGGTCGCTTAAGATTTTGCTTTGATACGAGCAGTCGTGTTTCAGTAATGATTCACTTTATGTGTGGGTTAAATTTGAAATATTTATTTGGTGTTACGCTTTGAGCATGCAAAAATTGTTTAAAGCTTGCTAAGTTAGTCCTAAACCTGGCCATGCTGGCCATGTTTAAACCTCAAAAATTGTCAAAAATAGAGTACAGTTTAAATATCTTTTTTTGTTTGATTTTTCAAAATCAATGACATCATTTAACTATGATTTTTCTTGTTATTTAATAGAATTTCTATCGCTAAAATTGATCTGAGCTACAAAAAAAACAGTTTAAGAAAGCAAAAAAAAATGCAAAAATGATATCAAAAATTCAGAGTATTTGCGCCTAGTTCAGAATTTATTCTCTATTGCAAATTGCAATTAATTTAACTTGAAAAATTAACAGAAAACGGAAACTAAAAAACGTTCTGTATTTTTTTAAATTTGAGGTACACTTTTCCACGCCACCCTTTTTGCCATTTTGTTCTTTTGAATCCAGAGTTGTCGGAACACAAAATTAAAACCGTTCAGATTTCATATCATTATTTTGGAGGTTTTTTTTGATGTTTTCTAGACGATACAGGTTGTAATATTTAAAAAAATTTTAAAAAAAAAGCTTATTCGTAATATTTTCCGTTAGCTTATGGTATTTTGAAATTTTCTTTTCGATTTCAGCGAATTTGGGTCGAATAACGCGCGATATTTTCCCGTCTTAGAAAACACAAGGAGCGCTTGTATCTAGCTTAAGAAAATCCAAAAAAAAATTGAGACAAGCTACATGAAATGATCAATAGTTGCTAGCCGCTAATTACATCACTTTAAACATTGAATAGCAGTTGCGGGGAAGAGTTTTACAGAACTGAAAAGTAGTTTTGCTCTGAAATTTTATCAATTTTGAATTTCTAAAATTTTATCAAAAACAATAAGTTTATCAAAAACTGTTCAATATACCCTCAGAGCAGTTGGAACGTTCTTCAGGGTTTTGTTTTGTTTTGTTATATATGGTTATAATTACCAAACTAACTGTTCATGAGTTGTGCAGTGCGGCTTCTTTTGTTTATCAGTTAAAAACTATCGAAAACAATGCGTGTTTGACTGAAAATCTTTTCTTTTAAATTCGGCGCTTCAATGAAAATCATGAAATCAAGAAAAAAATAAAAACATCAAATGGAAATGCTTGCAACATGATTCTGTTGTCTCAGACCTCAATAATAAAGCTCAGCGAACAATGTTAATACCACTGTTTTTGTAGCAAGAAATCAATTTTTAACAACCAAGAAATATGATGTTATCTATCCTAAATTTAAACACATGTATATTTTTCCCAGGAAAATATTGAAGATAAAGAATTTCCTAGACTTGAAATTTTTATAAAATGGAGATTTAGTGAGAAATCAGACCATTCGAAAACAATACTGAAGCACTGATCTTAATTTTTTTTGGTGTTTCAAAATTTTTATCTTTTTGGTTTTATTTATACAAACTAAACCTTATTCGATTTTGTTAATTTAAATAAACAGTACGTTCAAGTTCATGAATTCGTTACACTTTCGTTATACAATTTTGTTATTCACTGCTATTTTGTTATACAAATTCTGAAATATATATTCAAAAAATTAGGGGCTTTCTGATAAGACTTTTCAACGAGCCGTTGCTCATCAAATACATGGTAACTTGACACTTAGGACAAATAAGCACTCTTGCAAATCAGGCCTGATTGATTTTTGAGTCCCTTTTGCGATTATCAATTCCATAATCAACGCATGATGCATCACAAAAAATTGGGATTTTAGGAAGAACAAACAAACAACAAATATTTCGTCGCGTAATTGCGGTCACAAATACTCAATATCCAGAGTTCAGACTTTTGTACGGCGGAAAGGATAGCGAATTCAGACTCTTTGAAAATAGGAAGTTCAAAAGAAAGTTATCTGATTCTTTTTACGGTTCCTATATTAATTTAAATTTATTCATGCCAAATGTTGAAGTTTTTGCTCAACCTAAAATAGTAACAAAAACCATTAAAGATAAAAAAGTTAAAATAGAAACTTGATATTTTTTGCAATAAATATAAAGTGAGAACGTTATGTGCTTCTATGACACTGCAATCCTTTATTTTGTTAAATGTTTTCGCTTTCAAAATTAGGCAACTTGTTTTTTTGTGACATCATTCCCTGGCATCAATTCCTTTCAGTCGTGATTCGAGCTCGAAAAAATTGGAACAATAAAGGTTCTAGAGTGATTTAGAGCAAAAAAAATGTTAAGTTCCATAATGCGTAAAGAACTATAAAAAGAACCATAATGTGTAAAGCCTTAAACATAATACTTAAAATCAAAACTCGTCGATCTACATGCTCATGTTTTGAGTGTTGTCCAGCAAAAAATGTCCGTTTTTCATTTTTTAGTAATGTTTGCATGGGCTCATTTTGACCAAATGAAATCTTTTACCTGAGTTTGCGGTTGAATATAATAACACATAGTTTTTAAGTTTTGAAAAAATAATATTATTTTGGTCGCAATATAATTGTGTTGCAGAGTTTAGGCTTATAAAAGTTAGTTTAACAATAAACATATATCTGCGACATTGATAATAAAAGAAGATCAAGTAAATTTATTTAGTAACTAAAATATGTCCGTAAAATAACTAATAATCGGTGTTCTGGCAATAATAATTTAGATCAATTTGGACACAGGTGAATTGCTTCCAATGAATTTTTAATGACTGAATGTGAATTTAGACGAAACGTTTCAATAAATTTTCCTCTCAATTTTTGTTAAAACTGAAATTTATCCCTGCGGTCTTCTTGAAATTTGAATTAAATTTAAACAACCGGGAGACAGTTTTGGGAAAAGAAGGTTGCGCTCCAGTGGTAAGTAGAGATATGTGTTGAACAGTATAATATAACAGCACAAGTTGACGGGCTAACTTAGCCCAGGCTATAGGGAACAGAAAAACGGGCTGTTTTCGATCTTTTGGCAAAATGGGAAATAATGTTTTTGACAAATAGGGCCCTCCGCCTCAGCAACTTGACGTCAGTTTGGGCTAACTGGAGACAAAAGTAGCTGAAAGAAGTTTATTGGAGTTGAAAGAACCTAGAGTTTAACATGATTATTTGATATTGACAGTTTTAAATATTATAAAAGTTTATTAAAACTTAATTGAAAAGTATCTTAAGAAGTAATTTCTTTATCGTAAATAAAAGAAATTTGTAACTTTTAAATTGCATAATATATGTGAATATATTTTACCTGCTTTTTCGGTCAAAATATGAACTCTCCAATAAAAATATAAAACGGTTATGGGACCTAGAAATCATAAATATTAATTCCTACGAATTTTTTTGTAATAGCTTCTATTCTCTTTTCAGCTATGATTTGACACTTTTATTCGCAAACCATTAGTAGTTGTTTAATAACTACTTTTTAAATATCAGTGTTGCCGAGAGATTGATCTATTAGACTTCAAAAGTTAGTTAAGATACTGAAAACTTGAAAATTAACATTTTTTTGGGCGGATCATTGGTTCAGTCAGCTCCCAAAACAAATAGGGATCATTGGGAACAGGTTACATTGTGTTCGAAGTAACATTTCGAAAAAAATTCTTTTAATCGATTGACCGATGTTGGTGGTGGTGGTGGGGGCAAGGGGGTGAGAATTGTTGCATTGTAATACAGTTTCCGCTTACGAAATTGTATTGAAAATTTCAAACTGAAAAAAATAATAATAAGAGTAACGTTTTTCTAGAAGTTGTATATGATCAACTGTGTCGAAAGCTTTCTTCAGATCAAAAAAGAACAGAGCGTTAGTTTCTTTTAACGGCACCACTTAGGAGTGACACTACGGCATCAATTGAATTTCAGTTTTTTCTGAAGCCAAATCGTGTAATCTGTAGAAATGTTGCTTCTTGAAAAACTCGTTTTTGTATATAAAATTATTATTTTTTAAATGTTTCACCCAAAGCGGGAAGTAAGGAAAATGGTTTGTGTTTTACTGGCTTACGTTAAGATTACTTCTTATACTGTAATTTGATTTTAAATTTTGTAAATTCTCAAGAGTTTCAGCCATTTCAACTGGCATAAAAATGTTTTAAAATGGTTTTTTGCCTTTTGCTTTGATCTAAAAAGTTAGATTGTGTATTTCGTTCGGAGTTTCCTTTGATACGATTAGCTCTTCGAAATTTTTTGGTAATCATTGCGCTTTTGTAAGAGAACAGTATCTATTGTATCTTTTTTTGTTGCGCCTTTTTGGCTATGCTGCGTTTTTCCATCGGTTTTCCAAACTTTTCTCAAACGGTTGAATAACAACTTTTGAAACTTTTGACTTTTGTTTCATTAAATTTATTTTGTTTTGTTCGTCATCATTTTTTGGTTTACTTTTACCGGTTAACTCATTGACAATTTTAAAAAAAAATTCACTGGTTAGAAAATTTTTGTAACCCTTATCTGTTTCTTTTAGCCTTTGCGTTAAATTTCGGTTTGTAATAGGATCTTTTCTTGTTCCGTATTAGATGCTTGATTTTTTCTCCTGTTTATTATGTTTTTCTGGTTATTGGTTTTTTTAATTTTTTTTATTGAGATAGCTTTCCCACAGTCTTTGTTTCTCATTTGCTGTGTTTTTAATGGTTTTATTTAAATATAATTTTTCATTTTTAGTCTATTTCTTTGCGGGTAGAAAATATTCTAGTAGTTCCGTTAAAACTGAAATCAGCTTGCGAAATGAGTTTCCACAGTCAAGGTGTGTGAAGTTGTAACGCTAAACTTTGTATAAGTAAATTTTTTCCATTGTCTGCACCAAAAGTTTACTTGAGTTGAAGATTCAAGTTTTAGTTTTGTATCATATAACACAGAGTAATGAACCAAAAATTTTGTTTTTAGAATGTTTAAACTACCTAAATTCTAAGAAAAAACTCTGATAAAAATTTTGATCTACTTGCTTCACGCTTCGTTGGTTTCGTGCTTAATACCCTCAAATCACACCCCCAAAAAAGTGTGACAGTTTGACATGTTTTCTCGAGTCTTTATGTACTGTTTTTGTTAATGTCATCACAAACAGCTTGCGTTGCATCAGAAGGAATGATAATTTTTTCCAAATGTATTTTTAAAGTACTAAGGTTTGCTCATTAACCATTTTAGGTGGCATAAAAGTATTATAAACTAGTTTTTTTTGGGTTTTGCTTTGATCTAAATCGTAAGAATGTGTATTTTGTTTGAAGTTTTTTTGATTTTTTATCTGATAATTTAAATCGCCCCCGCCCCTTCTCTTAGGACAAATCGTCTCAGTTTTATAATAGTCGCTAATTTTGTAAACAAATTTAATTTGTTCTTACTTCAACCGAACTTCAGTAATGCAAATTGCAATTGGTTTTTGGTTTTTCGTTCGGAGTTTCTTTTGATACGGTTAGCTCTTCGAAACGTTTTGATAATGATCTCGCTTTTCCTAGGAAAACAGTATCCATTGCGTCCTTTTTAGTCCATGTTTGGATTTAGTCACCCGATGTTTCAGCTAGACTTATAAGGTTTTCCAATGTTTGTTAGCTTATCTCTTTATTGTAGTTTTTTTAAAATTTGATTAAACAGATAAGTGAAAACAATATGCCAACAAACACATAATAAAAAAGTATAATAGAAAAACATACAAAACATATATTGTGTAAGGAGTTTGATAAAGATATTCGGACTCTCCGCGAAAGTCACAGATCACCCAATCAAATTTATCGATATTTTTTCTTTTATTGTTTATTTTGTTTTTGAGCTGAAATCTGAGTGTCCCTTGTCTACTTACTCAGCGCTCTATATCACAGCAGAAGAAGACCGCCAATCAATCACCTCATTCTTATTTATTTGGGCTTCAGCTAACAGTTTTCAGCAGAGTCGATGACTGCTGCTCGTTCTTCAATTTTGTCCAAACAAAAATATAACCCCAATTTCGATGTCGAGCTTGGTCGAACAACATGTTAAAATTCAGGTTACAGTTGACGAGAACCTTAACTTCAGAGGTGTAAATCTCGCAACTGAGTCTCAATGAGTCAAAATCATTAGTACTTCACGTATATCAAAAATTTGAGATAATAATTTACCGCTATTATATTTAAATTTAATTTTTTAGGGTGTCAGTAGTTGATGATCAAAACTAAGACCCGACCTCGTGAATATATTTATTTCCTAATAGATATAAGCCATCACTAACTTCTCTGGTAAGTAAAATTATATATACTCACTTTTTAATTTTTCCTTCAAAATAATGGATCAGTTGAAGCAAACTTTGAAATACGGCGGTTGTTCAATCTATCAGTTGACAAATAATATCCATAATTTTTGGGTTATGATATATAACTTAAAGCCATGGATTAGATTACTAGCGGGTGAAATAACATAATGAAAATAAGGTTTACTAAAGCGCAACTCTGAATTGTCACTATTGCAATCAAGTCGAAAATTTGAACTTGAAAAGTATTAGACTGGTATTAGATCTATTCTCTTTATTCACTTATAAGTTCAATATTGCGTCAACTGCTATATTTTTTTGTCTTTTTTTCTGCAAATTTGGTCTTTTCGCTATCAGTTTTAGCAGTGCCCGCCCTTTACTTAACCTCGCTCTTTTCATAAATAGATTTTTCCTTTTCACTACCCATAATATGAGATTATACTTCATCACTGGTGGTTTAATTCAGACAGCGAGGCCAAAAAACACTGTATGCTTCAATAATAGCGGCAAGTGGTGTTTGAATTACAAATCTGAAATTTGACCCCTAACTGCGAGACAAATTTACAACCACATTAATAGATTACCGTTTTGGAAAAAAATAGATATAGAAAGTAAAAAGGTAGTAAAATTAACCACGGAAAAATACTCCATTTAACAAAAAAAGTTATCGCCATTTTCATATTCTGATATTTTACCTAAACAACAGAACAGCATAGTATCAGTGATTTCTAGAAAAGTGTCGAAAAGGCGCATATTTTTATTTTATTCAGTTCGCCAGGAATTTTGACGAAATAGGTCATAAGAGCCAGCTGCTTTAACTCAATAAAGTCACTTATGCTAACCGAGTGATATTCTAGTTGACATGCCCGAGGTTTGTTACTTAGAAGGTGGTGAACGAAGAGAGAAAATCGATTTAATTCAATAAATAACCCCTGGCTCTTTTTAACTTCCTCCCACTAACTTTCACGTGATAGCTCAATGTTAAACGAATGCCCCAATGAAAGAAATCTCGCGGGTATGAAAACATAATTTAACAAATTTGTTCAAGCAGCGTTAAAACGTACAGTTTGTTTGACATAATATGTCGAGTCAGATCTCTCATGCGTCCATTTTACATAATTATAACTTAATTGTAATAAGAAAAGTGTTTGTAAACTGTCCAGAATCGCCTGCACGGGGCCTGGCAGCAATCGGATTTGGGTGAGGGGCATTTTTGTTGCTTGATTTTTAATTCCCCTCTATAATCTTGCTTAAAAAATTAACATTTAAACTAGTGATATAAATTATTTCAAAGTAAACCGAATCCGGGTATTATAAATGTTCCATGTTTGACCCAAAGAGACCAAAAAACATCTCACAATTCCATGAACTGATTCTATTAAACAACACTTGAACAAAAATAGTTCAGGCTTAAAATTCTCAATCGAAGAATAATTTTTTTGTCGATATTGTATAATCTCCAACAAAATTTTTTAATGAAGTTTGACTTACTTATTGTATGAATCTGAAGCTTTCAAATAATTTCAATTCGCCTAATTTAATTTTTGCAGATCTTGTGCATACAACTCTGAATCGTGTATCATTTGGTAGATAATACTAATTTCTGAAAATCTCAATTCATTGCTACGAAACTGTTACCATCTATACTTGTATACTTCTTACTAACTTAGTTAATATTTGCAAATCTTGTGTGTATTTCAACCTTTTAATCTTATTTCTCCGACTGTTTTTCTGGTGATATTGCGCTTTCAAATTTTTATGTTGTCGCTGCAGTTTAATTAAGTATGTTTTTGAGTTCCATCAGGTGTGTCTCTTATTTTGATAAGTTGGCTGTATATAGCTTTATTATCCTCTTACTTATTAATCAATAGACGACATCATTCTGGTTTGGTAGAGAAATGAAATAAATTCAGTGCACATCGTTTTCACTTTCCGTATAAGCCTAGTGCAACCATATTAACCACCTAGCTACCTAAAGTAAGGTTCTTTTAATTCTATTATTGATATTCGATAAAAAAATTTTTACTTTTCTGAGCTTAAATTAGGTGTTTTTGTTTATCCTAGTTCATTGTAAGTTTAATTTAATTCTGGTCATGCAATATCTATGCTATTCAAATCCAATTAATAAAATTTTTCTCAGAAAATTCACCATATATTTTAGCACTGTCTGCAAAAACACTCTTAGTTTTGTGCTCTGTATGTGAAGCAGAAAAACAACAAGACTGCTCGTATCAAGGCGAAGCTCTGAGTGTTTCGACTGTCTTTTAAGGTCTATGGAATGGAGCAGTAAAAACATGAAAAATTTAAATGTTACAAAACAAAATTTAAAAATTTAAAAAGAAATTTGAAATTTTTAGTGAAAACATCTCCCCACACGTCATATTAAAATCAAAGTGATAGATTTTGCTCCTATTAACAAATCAATTATGGCATATAAGCTTCCTTGGACCAATTTGTAACTATTTCTAAGACGGATTAAATCTCGCTTACGCGTTAATAGCGCAAAATAATTTGCGCGTTACTTGTCCCAAATTGGCCAAAATGGCAATCTTTAAACCGCCATAACTTTACGAAAAAAAATCACAGGTGAAATATTTTTTCATTTTAACTTCAGGACAACAATAGCTTTCGAATGATATAAAAAATTTCCGTCAAAAAGCGCTACTTAAAAAGTCAAAATTTGTCTGAAAAAAACCCACCCCGAGCACAAACATTCCGTTACTTTCGTTACAAAAGTCGGAACAAAAAGCTAAATTTGACTTTCAGGAAACTTCACATCAAACATAATGTTATGCTTTTTCCTTGAAATAATTTGAACAAACTGTTAATGCTTCTACGAACATAGTTACAGTACACAAAATTTGTTTCTTCCCTGAAATCCCGACATTGAGATTTTTAGAGCGTTCCATAATCCTTACAATGGGATTGTTAAAAAACACCAAGCCAACAAAACTCACACAAAAACCAGGGAAAAATGTTATTTAAACTGAGAGAAAACTACAGCCAAATTTCATTTTTGGTCTTAATAAAAAACACGTGATAAAGTATCTGTTGAAAACTTTAATAAAAAATTTTCATCGAAACTTCTCCGTGATCGAAACCTCTCCGCTGCAGTATGACTAGTCATTATTTGATATTTTTTTCGGATGCTCCTGTTGAATAAAGATAATTGTTAAAAACAAGCATCAAAACTTGCGGAACCTTGAACGAATGTCTCACGTTTTGCCCCACACACATTTCGCCCCTCTTAAATCTTGAAATTTGACCCCTAACTGCGAGGCAAATTTACAACCACATTAATAGATTACCGTTTTGAAAAAAAAATAGATATGGAAAGTAAAAAGGTAGTAAAATTAACAACGGAAAAATACTCCATTTAACAAAAAAGTTAACGCCATTTTCATATTCTGATATTTTACCTAAACAATAGAACAGCATAGTATCAGTGATTTCTAGAAAAATGTCGAAAAGGCGCATATTTTTATTTTATTCAGTTCGCCAGGAATTTGACGAAATAGGGCATATATGCCAGCTGTTTTAACTCAAATAAAAGTCACTTAAGCTAACCGAGTGATATTCTAGTTGACATGCCCGAGGTTTGTTACTTAGAAGGTGGTGAACGAAGAGACAGCATCGATTTAATTCAATAAATAACCCCTGACTCTTTCTAACTTCCTCCCACTAACTTTCACGTGATAGCTCAATGTTAAACGAACTCCCCAATGAAAGAAATCTTGCGGGTATGAAAACATAAATTAACAAATTTGTTCAAGCAGCGTTAAAACGTACAGTTTGTTTGACATAATATGTCGAGTCAGATCTCTCATGCGTCCATTTTACATAATTATAACTTAATTGTAATAAGATAAAAGTTTGTAAACTGTCCAGAATTGCCTGCACGGGGCCTGGCAGCAATCGGATTTGGGTGAGGGGCATTTTTGTTGCTTGATTTTTAATTCCCCTCTATAATCTTGCTTAAAAAATTAACATTTAAACTAGTGATATAAATTTTTTCACAGTAACCGAATCCGGGTTTTATAAATGTTACCTTGTTTGACCCAAAGAGACCAAAAAACATCTCACAATTCCATGAACTGATTCTATTAAACAACACTTGAACAAAAATAGTTCGGGCTTAAAATTCTCAATCGAAGAATAATTTTTTTTGTCAGATATTGTATAATCTCTAACAAAACTTTTTAATGAAGTTTGACTTACTTATTGTATGAATCTGAAGCTTTCAAATAATTTCAATTCGCCTAATTTATTTTTTGCAGATCTTGTGCATACAAATCTGAATCGTGTATCATTTGGTAGATAATACTAATTTCTGAAAATCTCAATTCATTTGCAACGAAACTGTTAGCATCTATACTTGTATACTTCTTACTACTTTAGTTAATATTTGCAAATCTTGTGTGTATTTCAACCTTTTAATCTTATTTCTCCGACTGTTTTTCTGGTGATATTGCGCTATCAAATTTTTATGTTGTCGCTGCAGTTTAATTAAGTATGTTTTTGAGTTCCATCCATAAGTGTGTCTCTTATTTTCATAAGTTGGCTGTATATAGCTTTATTATCCTCTTACATATTAATCAATAGACGACATCATTCTGGTTTGGTAGAGAAATGAAATAAATTCAGTGCACATCGTTTTCACTTTCCGTATAAGCCTAATGCAACCATATTAACCACCTAGCTACCTAAAGTAAGGTTCTTTTATTATGATTGATATCGATCTATTATTGATATTAGATAAAAAAATTTTACTTTTCTGAGCTTAAATTAGGTATTTTTGTTTATCCTAGTTCATTGTAAGTTTAATTTATTTCTGGTCATGCAATATCTATGCTATTCAAATCCAATTAATAAAATTTTTCTCAGAAAATTCACCATATATTTTAGCACTGTCTGCAAAAACACTCTTAGTTTTGTGCTCTGTATGTGAAGCAGAAAAACAACAAGACTGCTCGTATCAAGGCCAAGCTCTGAGTGTTTCGACTGTCTTTTAAGGTCTATGGAGCAGTAATAACATGAAAAATTTAAATGTTACAAAACAAAATTTAAAAATTTAAAAAGAAATTTGAAATTTTTAGTGAAAACATCTCCCCACACGTCATATTAAAATCAAAGTGATAGATTTTGCTCCTATTAACAAATCAATTATGGCATATAAGCTTCCTTGGACCAATTTGTAACTATTTCTAAGACGGATTAAATCTCGCTTACGCGTTAATAGCGAAAAATATTTTGCGCGTTAATTGTCCCAAATTGGCCAAAATGGCAATCTTTAAACCGCCATAACTTTACGAAAAAAAATCACAGGTGAAACATTTTTCATTTTAACTTCAAGACAACAATAGCTTTCGAATGATATAAAAATTTTCCGTCAAAAAAGTGCTACTTAAAAAGTAAAATTTTGTATGAAAAAAACCCAACCCGAGCACAAACATTCCGTTACTTTCGTTACAAAAGTCGGAACAAAAAGCTAAATTTGACTTTCAGGAAACTTCACATCTAACATAATGTTATGCTTTTTCCTTGAAATAGTTTGAACAAACTGTTAATGCTTCTACGAACATAGTTACAGTACACAAAATTTGTTTCTTCCCTGAAATGGCGACATTGAGATTTTTAGAGCGTTCCATAATCCGTACAATGGGATTGTTAAAAAACACCAAGCCAACAAAACTCACACAAAAACCAGGGAAAAAAATTATTTAAACTGAGAGAAAAGTACAGCCAAATTTCATTTTTCGTCTTAATAAAAAACACGTGATAAAGTATCTGTTGAAAACTTTAATGAAAAGTTTCATCGAAACTTCTCCGTGATCGAAACCTCTCCGCTGCAGTATGACTAGTCATTATTTGATATTTTTTTTCGGATGCTCCTGTTGAATAAAAATAATTGTTAAAAACAAGCATCAAAACTTGCGGAACCTTGAACGAATGTCTCACGTTTCGCCCCACACACATTTCGCCCCTCTTAAATCTTGAAATTTGACCCCTAACTGCAAGACAAATTTACAACCACATTAATAGATTACCGTTTTGAAAAAAAAATAGATATACAAAGTAAAAAGGTAGTAAAATTAACCACGGAAAATACTCCATTTAACAAAAAAGTTATCGCCATTTTCATATTCTGATATTTTACCTAAGCAATAGAACAGCATAGTATCAGTGATTTTTAGAAAAATGTCAAAAAGGCGCATATTTTTGTTTTATTCAGTTCGCCAGGAATTTTGACGAAATAGGTCATTTATGCCAGCTGCTTTAACTCAAATAAAAGTCACTTATGCTAACCGAGTGATATTCTAGTTGACATGCCCGAGGTTTGTTACTTAGAAGGTGGTGAACGAAGAGAGAGCATCGATTTAATTCAATAAATAACCCCTGGCTCTTTTTAACTTCCTCCCACTAACTTTCACGTGATAGCTCAATGTTAAACGAACTCCCCAATGAAAGAAATCTTGCGGGTATGAAAACATAAATTAACAAATTTGTTCAAGCTGCGTTAAAACGTACAGTTTGTTTGACATAATATGTCGAGTCAGATCTCTCATGCGTCCATTTTACATAATTATAACTTAATTGTAATAAGAAAAGTGTTTGTAAACTGTCCAGAATCGCCTGCACGGGGCCTGGCAGCAATAGGATTTGGGTGAGGGGCATTTTTGTTGCTTGATTTTTAATTCCCCTCTATAATCTTGCTTAAAAAATTAACATTTAAACTAGTGATATAAATTATTTCATAGTAAACCGAATCCGGGTTTTATAAATGTTCCATGTTTGACCCAAAGAGACCAAAAAACATCTCACAATTCCATGAACTGATTCTATTAAACAACACTTGAACAAAAATAGTTCAGGCTTAAAATTCTCAATCGAAGAATAATTTTTTTGTCTGATATTGTATAATCTCTATCAAAACTTTTTAATGAAGTTTGACTTACTTATTGTATGAATCTGAAGTTTTCAAATAATTTCAATTCGCCTAATTTAATTTTTGCAGATTTTGTGCATACAACTCTGAATCGTGTATCAATTGGTAGATAATACTAATTTCTGAAAATCTCAATTCATTTGCTACGAAACTGTTACCATCTATACTTGTATACTTCTTACTAACTTAGTTAATATTTGCAAATCTTGTGTGTATTTCAACCTTTTAATCTTATTTCTCCGACTGTTTTTCTGGTGATATTGCGCTTTCAAGTTTTTATGTTGTCGCTGCAGTTTAATTAAGTATGTTTTTGAGTTCCATCCATAGGTGTGTCTCTTATTTTGATAAGTTGGCTGTATATAGCTTTATTATCCTCTTACATATTAATCAAAAGACAACATAATTCTGGCTTGGTAGAGAAATGAAATAAATTCAGTGCACATTGTTTTCACTTTCCGTATAAGCCTAATGCAACCATATTAACCACCTAGCTACCTAAAGTAAGGTTCTTTTAATTCTATTATTGATATTCGATAAAAAAATTTTACTTTTCTGAGCTTAAATTAGGTGTTTTTGTTTATCGTAGTTCATTGTAAGTTTAATTTAATTCTGGTCATGCAATATCTATGCTATTCAAATCCAATTAATAATCCAATTTTTCTCAGAAAATTCACCATATATTTTAGCACTGTCTGCAAAAACACTCTTAGTTTTGTGCTCTGTATGTGAAGCAGAAAAACAACAAGACTGCTCGTCTCAAGGCCAAGCTCTGAGTGTTTCGACTGTCTTTTAAGGTCTATGGAGCAGTAATAACATGAAAAATTTAAATGTTACAAAACAAAATTTAAAAATTCAAAAAGAAATTTGTAATTTTTAGTGAAAACATCTCCCCACACGTCATATTAAAATCAAAGTGATAGATTTTGCTCCTATTAACAAATCAATTATGGCATATAAGCTTCCTTGGACCAATTTGTAACTTTTTCTAAGACGGATTAAATCTCGCTTACGCGTTAATAGCGCAAAATATTTTGCGCGTTAATTGTCCCAAATTGGCCAAAATGGCAACCTTTAAACCGCCATAACTTTAAGAAAAAAAATCACAGGTGAAATATTTTTTCATTTTAACTTCAGGACAACAATAGCTTTCGAATGAAATAAAAAATTTCCGTCAAAAAGTGCTACTTAAAAAGTCAAAATTTGTCTGAAAAAAACCCACCCCGAGCACAAACATTCCGTTACTTTCGTTACAAAAGTCGGAACAAAAAGCTAAATTTGACTTTCAGGAAACTTCACATCTAACATAATGTTATACTTTTTCCTTGAAATAGTTTGAACAAACTGTTAATGCTTCTACGAACATAGTTACAGCACACAAAATTTGTTTCTTCCCTGAAATCCCGAAATTGAGATTTTTAGAGCGTTCCATAATCCGTACAATGGTATTGTTAAAAAACACCAAGCCAACAAAACTCACACAAAAACCAGGGAAAAAAATTATTTAAACTGAGAGAAAACTACAGCCAACTTTTATTTTTGGTCTTAATAAAAAACACGTGATAAAGTATCTGTTGAAAACTTTAATGAAAATTTTCATCGAAACTTCTCCGTGATCGAAACCTCTCCGCTGCAGTATGACTAGTCATTATTTGATATTTTTTTCGGATGCTCCTGTTGAATAAAGATAATTGTTAAAAACAAGCATCAAAACTTGCGGAACCTTAAACGAATGTCTCACGTTTCGCCCCACACACATTTCGTCCCTCTTAAATCTTGAAAATTGACCCCTAACTGCGAGACAAATTTACAACCACATTAATAGATTACCGTTTTGAAAAAAAATAGATATAGAAAGTAAAACGGTAGTAAAATTAACCACGGAAAAATACTCCATTTAACAAAAATTTATCGCCATTTTCATATTCTGATATTTTACCTAAACAATAGAACAGCATAGTATCAGTGATTTCTAGAAAAATGTCGAAAAGGCGCATATTTTTATTTTATTCAGTTCGCCAGGAACTTTGACGAAATAGGTCATATATGCCAGCTGCTTTAACTCAAATAAAAGTCACTTATGCTAACCGAGTGATATTCTAGTTGACATGCCCGAGGTTTGTTACTTAGAAAGTGGTGAACGAAGAGAGAGCATCGATTCAATTCAATAAATAACCCCTGGCTCTTTCTAACTTCCTCCCACTAACTTTCACGTGATAACTCAATGTTAAACGAACGCCCCAATGAAAGAAATCTTGCGGGTATGAAAACACAAATTAACAAATTTATTCAAGCAGCGTTAAAACGTACAGTTTGTTTGACATAATATGTCGAGTCAGATCTCTCATGCGTCCATTTTACATAATTATAACTTAACTGTAATAAGAAAAAAGTTTGTAAACTATCCAGAATCGCCTGCACGGGGCCTGGCAGCAATCGGATTTAGGTGACGGGCATTTTTGTTGCTTGATTTTTAATTCCCCTCTATAATCTTGCTTAAAAAATTAACATTTAAACTAGTGATATAAATTATTTCATAGTAAACCGAATCCGGGTTTTATAAATGTTCCATGTTTGACCCAAAGAGACCAAAAAACATCTCACAATTCCATGAACTGATTCTATTAAACAACACTTGAACAAAAATAGTTCAGGCTTAAAATTCTCAATCGAAGAATAATTTTTTTGTCAGATATTGTATAATCTCTATCAAAACTTTTTAATGAAGTTTGACCTACTTATTGTATGAATCTGAAGTTTTCAAAAAATTTCAATTCGCCTAATTTAATTTTCGCAGATTTTGTGCATACAACTCTGAATCGTGTATCATTTGGTAGATAATACTAATTTCTGAAAATCTCAATTCATTTGCTACGAAACTGTTACCATCTATACTTCTCCGTGATCGAAACCTCTCCGCTGCAGTATGACTAGTCATTATTTGATATTTTTTTCGGATGCTCCTGTTGAATAAAAATAATTGTTAAAAACAAGCATCAAAACTTGCGGAACCTTAAACGAATGTCTCACGTTTCGCCCCACACACATTTCGTCCCTCTTAAATCTTGAAAATTGACCCCTAACTGCGAGACAAATTTACAACCACATTAATAGATTACCGTTTTGAAAAAAAATAGATATAGAAAGTAAAACGGTAGTAAAATTAACCACGGAAAAATACTCCATTTAACAAAAATTTATCGCCATTTTCATATTCTGATATTTTACCTAAACAATAGAACAGCATAGTATCAGTGATTTCTAGAAAAATGTCGAAAAGGCGCATATTTTTATTTTATTCAGTTTGCCAGGAACTTTGACGAAATAGGTCATATATGCCAGCTGCTTTAACTCAAATAAAAGTCACTTATGCTAACCGAGTGATATTCTAGTTGACATGCCCGAGGTTTGTTACTTAGAAAGTGGTGAACGAAGAGAGAGCATCGATTCAATTCAATAAATAACCCCTGGCTCTTTCTAACTTCCTCCCACTAACTTTCACGTGATAGCTCAATGTTAAACGAACGCCCCAATGAAAGAAATCTTGCGGGTATGAAAACACTAATTAACAAATTTATTCAAGCAGCGTTAAAACGTACAGTTTGTTTGACATAATATGTCGAGTCAGATCTCTCATGCGTCCATTTTACATAATTATAACTTAACTGTAATAAGAAAAAAGTTTGTAAACTATCCAGAATCGCCTGCACGGGGCCTGGCAGCAATCGGATTTAGGTGACGGGCATTTTTGTTGCTTGATTTTTAATTCCCCTCTATAATCTTGCTTAAAAAATTAACATTTAAACTAGTGATATAAATTATTTCATAGTAAACCGAATCCGGGTTTTATAAATGTTCCATGTTTGACCCAAAGAGACCAAAAAACATCTCACAATTCCATGAACTGATTCTATTAAACAACACTTGAACAAAAATAGTTCAGGCTTAAAATTCTCAATCGAAGAATAATTTTTTTGTCAGATATTGTATAATCTCTATCAAAACTTTTTAATGAAGTTTGACCTACTTATTGTATGAATCTGAAGTTTTCAAATAATTTCAATTCGCCTAATTTAATTTTTGCAGATTTTGTGCATACAACTCTGAATCGTGTATCATTTGGTAGATAATACTAATTTCTGAAAATCTCAATTCATTTGCTACGAAACTGTTTCCATCTATACTTGTATACTTCTTACTAACTTAGTTAATATTTGCAAATCTTGTGTGTATTTCAACCTTTTAATCTTATTTCTCCGACTGTTTTTCTGGTGATATTGCGCTTTCAAGTTTTTATGTTGTCGCTGCAGTTTAATTAAGTATGTTTTTGAGTTCCATCCATAGGTGTGTCTCTTATTTTGATAAGTTGGCTGTATATAGCTTTATTATCCTCTTACATATTAATCAATAGACAACATAATTCTGGCTTGGTAGAGAAATGAAATAAATTCAGTGCACATTGTTTTCACTTTCCGTATAAGCCTAATGCAACCATATTAACCACCTAGCTACCTAAAGTAAGGTTCTTTTAATTCTATTATTGATATTCGATAAAAAATTTTTACTTTTCTGAGCTTAAATTAGGTGTTTTTGTTTATCGTAGTTCATTGTAAGTTTAATTTAATTCTGGTCATGCAATATCTATGCTATTCAAATCCAATTAATAATCCAATTTTTCTCAGAAAATTCACCATATATTTTAGAACTGTCTGCAAAAACACTCTTAGTTTTGTGCTCTGTATGTGAAGCAGAAAAACAACAAGACTGCTCGTCTCAAGGCCAAACTCTGAGTGTTTCGACTGTCTTTTAAGGTCTATGGAGCAGTAATAACATGAAAAATTTAAATGTTACAAAACAAAATTTAAAAATTCAAAAAGAAATTTGTAATTTTTAGTGAAAACATCTCCCCACACGTCATATTAAAATCAAAGTGATAGATTTTGCTCCTATTAACAAATCAATTTTGGCATATAAGCTTCCTTGGACCAATTTGTAACTTTTTCTAAGACGGATTAAATCTCGCTTACGCGTTAATAGCGCAAAATATTTTGCGCGTTAATTGTCCCAAATTGGCCAAAATGGCAACCTTTAAACCGCCATAACTTTAAGAAAAAAAATCACAGGTGAAATATTTTTTCATTTTAACTTCAGGACAACAATAGCTTTCGAATGATATAAAAAATTTCCGTCAAAAAGTGCTAATTAAAAAGTCAAAATTTGTCTGAAAAAAACCCACCCCGAGCACAAACATTCCGTTACTTTCGTTACAAAAGTCGGAACAAAAAGCTAAATTTGACTTTCAGGAAACTTCACATCTAACATAATGTTATACTTTTTCCTTGAAATAGTTTGAACAAACTGTTAATGCTTCTACGAACATAGTTACAGCACACAAAATTTGTTTCTTCCCTGAAATCCCGAAATTGAGATTTTTAGAGCGTTCCATAGTCCAAACAATGGGATTGTTAAAAAACACCAAGCCAACAAAACTCACACAAAAACCAGGGAAAAAAATTATTTAAACTGAGAGAAAACTACAGCCAAATTTCATTTTTGATCTTAATAAAAAACACGTGATAAAGTATCTGTTGAAAACTTTAATGAAAATTTTCATCGAAACTTCTCCGTGATCGAAACCTCTCCGCTGCAGTATGACTAGTCATTATTTGATATTTTTTTCGGATGCTCCTGTTGAATAAAGATAATTGTTAAAAACAAGCATCAAAACTTGCGGAACCTTGAACGAATGTCTCACGTTTCGCCCCACACACATTTCGTCCCTCTTAAATCTTGAAAATTGACCCCTAACTGCGAGACAAATTTACAACCACATTAATAGATTACCGTTTTGAAAAAAAATAGATATAGAAAGTAAAACGGTAGTAAAATTAACCACGGAAAAATACTCCATTTAACAAAAATTTATCGCCATTTTCATATTCTGATATTTTACCTAAACAATAGAACAGCATAGTATCAGTGATTACTAGAAAAATGTCGAAAAGGCGCATATTTTTATTTTATTCAGTTCGCCAGGAACTTTGACGAAATAGGTCATATATGCCAGCTGCTTTAACTCAAATAAAAGTCACTTATGCTAACCGAGTGATATTCTAGTTGACATGCCCGAGGTTTGTTACTTAGAAGGTGGTGAACGAAGAGAGAGCATCGATTCAATTCAATAAATAACCCCTGGCTCTTTCTAACTTCCTCCCACTAACTTTCACGTGATAGGTCAATGTTAAACGAACGCCCCAATGAAAGAAATCTTGCGGGTATGAAAACATAAATTAACAAATTTATTCAAGCAGCGTTAAAACGTACAGTTTGTTTGACATAATATGTCGAGTCAGATCTCTCATGCGTCCATTTTACATAATTATAACTTAACTGTAATAAGAAAAAAGTTTGTAAACTATCCAGAATCGCCTGCACGGGGCCTGACAGCAATCGGATTTAGGTGACGGGCATTTTTGTTGCTTGATTTTCAATTCCCCTCTATAATCTTGCTTAAAAAATTAACATTTAAACTAGTGATTTAAATTATTTCAAAGTAAACCGAATCCGGGTTTTGTAAATGTTAACTTGTTTGACCCAAAGATACCAAAAAACATCTCACAATTCCATGAACTGATTCTATTCAACAACACTTGAACAAAAATAGTTCAGGCTTAAAATTCTCAATCGAAGAATAATTTTTTTGTCAGATATTGTATAATCTCTAACGAAACTTTTTAATGAAGTTTGACCTACTTATTGTATGAATCTGAAGCTTTCAAATAATTTCAATTCGCCTAATTTAATTTTTGCAGATCTTGTGCATACAACTCTGAATCGTGTATCATTTGGTAGATAATACTAATTTCTGAAAATCTCAATTCATTTGCTACGAAACTGTTACCATCTATACTTGTATACTTCTTACTAACTTAGTTAATATTTGCAAATCTTGTGTGTATTTCAACCTTTTAATCTTATTTCTCCGACTGTTTTTCTGGTGATATTGCGCTCTCAAATTTTTATGTTGTCGCTGCAGTTTAATTAAGTATGTTTTTGAGTTCCATCCATAGGTATGTCTCTTATTTTGATAAGTTGGCTGTATATAGCTTTATTATCCTCTTACATATTAATCAATAGACAACATAATTCTGGTTTGGTAGAGAAATGAAATAAATTCGGTGCACATCGTTTTCACTTTCCGTATAAGCCTAATGCAACCATATTAACCACCTAGCTACCTAAAGTAAGATTCTTTTAATTCTATTATTGATATTCGATAAAAAATTTTTACTTTTCTGAGCTTAAATTAGGTGTTTTTGTTTATCCTAGTTCATTGTAAGTTTAATTTAATTCTGGTCATGCAATATCTATGCTATTCAAATCCAATTAATAAAATTTTTCTCAGAAAATTCACCATATATTTTAGCACTGTCTGCAAAAACACTCTTAGTTTTGTGCTCTGTATGTGAAGCAGAAAAACAACAAGACTGCTCGTATCAAGGCGAAGCTCTGAGTATTTCGACCGTCTTTTAAGGTCTATGGAGCAGTAATAACAAGAAAAATTTAAATGTTACAAAACAAAATTTAAAAAATTAAAAAGAAATTTGAAATTTTTAGTGAAAACATCTCCCCACACGTCATATTAAAATCAAAGTGATAGATTTTGCTCCTATTAACAAATCAATTATGGCATATAAGCTTCCTTGGACCAATTTGTAACTATTTCTACGACGGATTAAATCTCGCTTACGCGTTAATAGCGCAAAATATTTTGCGCGTTAATTGTCCCAAATTGGCCAAAATGGCAATCTTTAAACCGCCATAACTTTACGAAAAAAATCACAGGTGAAATATTTTTTCATTTTAACTTCAGGACAACAATAGCTTTCGAATGATATAATAAATTTCCGTCAAAAAGTGCTACTTAAAAAGTCAAAATTTGTCTGAAAAAAACCCACCCCGAGCACAAACATTCCGTTACTTTCGTTACAAAAGTCGGAACAAAAAGGAAACATCCCATATAACATAATGTTAAGATTTTTCCTTGAAATAGTTTGAACAAACTGTTAATGCTTCTACGAACATAGTTACAGTACACAAAGTTTGTTTCTTCCCTGAAATCCCGACATTGAGATTTTTAGAGCGTCCCATAATCCGTACAATGGGATTGTTAAAAAACACCAAGCCAACAAAACTCACACAAAAACCAAGGAAAAAAGTTATTTAAACTGAGAGAAAACTACAGCCAAATTTCATTTTTGGTCTTAATAAAAAACACGTGATAAAGTATCTGTTGAAAACTTTAATGAAAATTTTCATCGAAACTTCTCCGTGATCGAAACCTCTCCGCTGCAGTATGACTAGTCATTATTTGATATTTTTTTCGGATACTCCTGTTGAATAAAGATAGTTGTTAAAAACAAGCATCAAAACTTGCGGAACCTTGAACGAATGTCTCACGTTTCGCCCCACACACATTTCGCCCCTCTTAAATCTAGTGGCACATTTCGCCCCTCACACATTTCGCCCCTAATATTTCCACAAATTTCGTCCTCGCACGTTTCGTCCCTAACTTATTCACAGTTAATTAACGCCGCTTTTTTAATGTACATTTTAGGGGCGAAATGTGCCAGTAATTTATGAGGGGCGAAATGTGCCAGTAATTTATGAGGGGCGAAATGTGCCAGTAATTTATGAGGGGCGAAATGTGTGATGGGCGAAATGTGCCACTAGATTTAAGAGCGGCGAAACGTGTGAGGGGCGAAATGTGTGAATATCACCTTGAACATACTGGGAAGTTGATAAACTAATATGAACTAGCACGAATGGTAGAATCAGTTAAACAGTTGAATGATCGATCGACTTTCAAATTGCAAGATTCAAAAAAAAAATTTTGAATTGATTTATAAGTTGCCGAACCCGTGACACACATTATGTGTTGTACCTCAATTCTGAGCGTGTTTAAAATTTGTTAACTACCTTGTTTACAGCCTCCTTTCGACCATTTCATTTGATATTTAGCTGCAATATTTTGGCTGCAAGTCAAAATTAGCGGTCAGCACCTGTCTTAGAGGCGTTTTGAACTATATGTGAACTATATCTTTTTTCTACGGGAAACAATTTGAAGTTTTAAAGCTGAAAAAGCTGTCATTCAGTTCCCAAGATGCCAATTTTAAGTATTATTTTAAAAAATTTTGTCTTTGACATTATTTGTACTAAAAAAATGGCATTTAAGGTATGTTCTTTCTATCTAGATTATCTAAATAAATATTTCGCTATATTTTAATGAAATCTCTAACCTTTTGATAGAAAATTTGAGCGGCAATGGTAACAGTTGAGGGTAGTGTAAATTTGAATATTTTGCACAAATCACAATTTATAAAAAAATATTTATAAAAATAGTTTTTGATAAAATCTAAATCAAACAAAAATGATTCCATTAATTCAGTTTGAAATTGACCGGCTGGTTTTTTTTTTCACTCAGCCGGTGGTGTATTGATCTATTGATTTTATAAAAAAAAGTGTTGTGCAATATTCCAATTGTTTATGCATTACTCTATGTAGATACATGTCAATAGGAGAGATGTTGTAAAAAGATCAAACCACCCTGTTGTAAAAACAAGCCAACCGATCAGTTTTGATCAAACTCTTCCAAAGCGAAGCGTCAACTCCACAGCCAAATCGAAAAGCTACGCTTTATCTTATAAGCCAGATGGTATTCCAAGTGACTGAACTAAAGGTGGGAAAATGGTCTTTGAAATCAAACAGAATTTTGTTCACGCATTGCGCTCGAAAAATTTACTGGAAACAACCAAAAACAAAAGAGAGCTTGTTTTTTATTTACGCTTCATGAATATATCATATCAACGCAAGAAGTTAATAGCAATTTATTAAAAACGTCTAAGAACAGTTTATTTATTTTTTTTCAATTTTCTAAATTTTGTATTGCATAAATTAAGATTCGAGGCAAAAAAAGTGTCAAAAAGTTTTCTACTCTTTTCATAAAATTCTGTAAAACTAAGCACAAAACGCCGTTTTGAAAAAATTTAGGCCAAATAAGAATTTTGAACTCAAAATCAGAATCTGGTGTCCCATCAAAATGTAAAATATTTCTTTCGTGATACGAGCGTAAAAAACTGCGTGCCAACAATACGCAAACTAAAAAAAAACAAGAAAATTAGGAAAAATAGGTCAGCGTTTTTTGCTTGCCGCTTGACGGGCGGATCCAAAAGCAGAGATCTTTTGCGAACCGAGGCATTTAGCGTAGTTTCAAATTGGGCATACCTAGCCAAGTGGAAAAGCGTTCGCTTTGAGAGGGTGAACAAGTGTGTTCGATCCCATATGATAGAAATCATAGTAAATGGAAGAGCTCTCACTTATTCTGAGATTCAAACACGCCGCAGCTTGATTATTTTCAAATACAGAAGTCAAACTACGGAAAGCCTGACTTTCTTAAGCAACTAGGCAGCCTTTGACTAATCCTCTGCATTCTGTAAAAAAACATGATAGCAAAAAAAAAATTGAAATTGTTTGCGAAAATTTCTCAATTATGATTTTAAGGAGTCATAGCCGGGCCCATTTGCAGGTTGCAAATAAAGTAGGTTGTGTAGAAGGCATGACGTGTGTCGTCAGTAGTCGTCGTCGAAGTCAAGGAGTTGTCCGTAATTATTGTCATTGTTGAAGTTGCTGATGATGGGAGCTGATTTGTGCTGATTCAGTCTCCAAAACTAATGAGAGTTTTAAAGCTGGTCCGGTGAGGTGAACACCGTTGGTCTGTACTTCGCACGATCTTACTATTCCATTTCATCCGGAAAACGCACGGAGTACCCGTCCCAGGGGTCAAAGGCCGCGGGGCGTGAGGTCTTCGAAATTCCAGACTAGATCTCCTGGTTCTAGGTTCTCGGTGGGCTTCGTCCATTTTCGTCGTTAGCTTAGTTGAGTGTAGGCAAGTATTCGAGTAGAAGTAGTTTCCAGAATTGTTGAGTGAGAGCTTGTGCATATTTCCATGAAGTCATGTTCACTATATTTTGCTGCTATAACAAATCAGTTGGTGGTCTAAGCAGGAAGTGATTAGGCGTGAGGGTTTCCGATTCTGTCGGGTCAGATGACACGTTTTTCAGGGGTCGCGAGTTCAAGACTGCTTCTACTTCGCAGGCGAAGATTGGCATTTTTTCGTCCTTTATGGTGCGTAATCTGATTAGTTTATGCAAGGAATGCTTCAAAATCTTCGCCAATATTTCCCAATATCCTCCAAAGTGTGGTGCGGCGTCGGGCTGGGGATAGGAAACCGTACCAAATTCTCAAATTTTTAAAGGAGAGAGAAAATGACAATTTTGATGGTTTGTTAGAGACCTGACATTCAGAACCATACCCCATATATGGGTCGCTACATGAAGTCTAAAGTCGATAAGACATGAGAGGCTACTCAGCTGAGTGACTGGCTCTGCTTGATACGGTAAATGAAGTTGGTCTTTTTGGAAAATGAACTGTTTGATTTAGTTGGTAATGCGACTTTTTAATAAGTTTTCTAACTTTGTGAGTAAAAAGTTCCTCCCATCTGCACCCCAGCTGGTCAAGGCCAGGGGCAATGGTTCTGACTTTATCAATCATAAGAATTATTTCAAACGAAATGAAAGTCATCACCGGGAACCTGTTCTACCTTTCCGAGGTAGCAGTGGTGGTCATGACGCTTTAATCTGCACAATTTTGCCTATTGATTGTACGCACCGGGACAACACCAACATGACTTGGCGGCTTGGGCATTGGCCTTGCTTTGACCCACGAGTATCGGTGCTTCACATAACAGTGATTGATCGTTGACTTTCTAACCGAGCACCGATAGGAGCAGAGCGGACACTTTAGCACCTCATCACCTGTGCTAGTGTCTTGGTTTGATGCGAAGGATTGCGACTCAGTTGCGGTGCTGAGACGACCGGTTCTGATGCGCTGATCAGTTTCACATGCGGGTGACAGTTTTGCATGTGCTTTGTCCAACCGCTGACATAGACATAAGTCTTGTTACAGTCGGACAGAGGGCAGTCGAATTTACCCTTTTTGGACCCCCCGTCGCTGGGCTGCTGGGGGATCTCTACAGTTCTTTCAATTCCTTTAATAGTTACAGTTCTTTCAGTTCCTTTAATAGTTTCATTTTCACTAGCGGAGGTCTGGACCGAGGGTTCTGAATGATTACCTCTGAGATGCCTATATATATCTTTTTTGCTATGAAATATTCTACCACAGTTTTCATTAGCAAATTGAACTGTTTGCGACCTTTTGCCGATTGCATTTGCTTTAAAATCCCCACCGTCTGTGAACTTAAGTTTGGTTGTCGGATTGTGCAACCAGTTATCCTGGTCACACTTAGTCTTGAGCCCATGGTTGTCAAGATCAGCTCTAAGCTGTCGAATCCAATCTTTTTGCCAAACTTTAGCACCTTCAAGTAGATCATTCATGCTATCGACCCCGATGTTTTTAAAGGAAGCATACAGTTGAACCCTTCTCCTGCATAGTTGATATGCGACTGGCGTTGTTTTTACTTTAGCATTCAATTCCTTTAGTTTTATTTGATTTCTGGTTTCTAGCCTGAGACACATTCTTTTAGCGCGGTGTATAACCGCTTCTAATCTGCCAAGATCTGTGCATCTGATGACAAGGGTCTCTAAGCCGTTTATCAGGATAGGCTTTAGGAATGTCTCAATGAGGAGACCTTTGTTCCTTAGTGTCATTCTTTTGGACACCAAGGCCGGTCTAAGACGTAACATTGCTGTTCTTGTCTTAGTAATGCGAGCGCTGATAGCCTTGCCAGCGCTCCCATCAGATGTTATGATGCTGCCGAGGTACTCAAAGTGATTGACCTGTTCAACCTGTTCACTGCGTACATTGATAGGAACTATTGTATTGTAATTGGTGTTAATAACAATACTTTTAGTTTTCTCGACAGATATTTCTAATTTAGCCAATCTGAAAGTTTTTGCCATCCCATTCAGCGACTTGGTAGCATTTGCCTGGTTGTCAGAGATCAAAGCCAGATCATCAGCTTATGCAAAGTTTCTCTCCACTGGTCTTACTTAGGAGGAAGTCAAAAAAGATGATAAACAACAGTGGGCCTAAAACGCACCCTGCCTCACCCCCCGGTTCACTACAAAGGTATTATCCTTATCAAGCTCGCCGATGGGATTGGCGTGGAGCGCTTCAATCAAACTAATGATATCTTCTGGGATTCCAAAATCCCTTAGGGCGATAAACAGCACTTCCTATCAATTGAATCAAAACCCTTCTTCAGGTCGATGAAAGTCATACAAAGAGGTTGATGGTTCTCAATCCTTCTTTGTAGCAAACATCTAATTGCCGAGATAGCTTGGCCCGTTGACCTGTGGCTTCGGAACCCAAATTGATAAGGTGAGATCTTGGCTTATTCACCCTATTTGCAATCACCTTTGCGAACACTTTGCAAACTTGGTCAAGAAGGAAAATGCTCTGGTAATTGTTCGGTTCTGCTCTGCTTCCTTTCTTAAACAGATTGAGTACTACTGCCTCCCTCCGAGTTTGGGGAACTTTGCCCGGATCAAGCCAGATATCAGTGAAAGTTCTTGTGAGAGGCTTGAGAATTTTCTTCTCGAGCATTTTAAGTAGGTCACTGGTGATCTGACTCTCACCGGGAGCCTTGCCCGTGTTGATTTTTCTCAAGGCTTGTGGTACCTCTGCTCCTTTAGGAGGTCCACTATCCGCAACTGGAAGTGAACTTTCAACAAACTTTTCACTCGCCGGTCTGTTCGTAAACAGATTCTCATAATGCCTTTTAGACTTCACATTACTGACTTCACCTTTGCTTCTTCTCTCCAACCAACTCATGCGAACCTTCCTAAGAGTCTCTTTTAACACCTTAAGCACTTCACGCGTTTGTCCGAGGACGTGCTTGTCTTGAAAACCTTCCAGGCCACTCTCTAACATCTCATTTTGGTCAAACTTCCTCAACTTGTTGCACTTCAAGTTTAGTCTTTTTCTTGCTGCAACCAATTCGTCAGTTCTATTGTTTAGAACCTGACGATGCACACTTCTCTTTTCTTTAAATACCAAATGTTGTTCAGTATTTAAAAACTCATAGAATGTACCCTCCTTTTCCTCAAAATCCGGAACCGGTTACCTGGCATGGACATTGCACACCAACTCCTTAAGAGTTCTATTGAAGCTCTCAATGGAGTCATTGTGGGATAAGCTATTATCTGATGTTAGGAACGAGCGACCTTGAACCAATTTCAGACAGGTATTGATTTTGGACCGTAGTCCAGGAGACTTCCTCTTTAAGTTTTTTTCTGAGAAAACTTTCACCGTCAAACGCCATTTTGCCTGGTTCTTTCGGAGGTAAGACCACGCCTACAAGCTTAGCATGATCTGAGTGATGCCCGGTACTACCTCCCCAGCTGGCTCCCATATCTCTCCAGACCGCGTTCCGATCGGACAAGATATAATCGATGACAGCACCTGAGCTCCTGGGGTGACGCCACGTTATAAGCCTACTTAAGGGCTTCTTGAATAACATGTTCACGATTTTTAAATCATTTCGGTCAATTGCTTCGTACTGATTCTCGCATTCAAATCACCGAATTTCAGAGTATGAGAATTTTGTGAGTATTGTTTCCGACACTTACGTCAATTTGGGGGGAAGAAATCACAAGCTCTACAAAATTGCAGTCAAACATGTGGCAACCATGTTTTCAAAGTTTAATCATTCAAAATCGCTCACAACTTTACTCCATTTTAAAGTTTTTAGTTCAAAGTATTCAGCTTATTTTAAATCTCTAAAATGGTTTAATCAATTTTTGCAATATGCCGGAGAAAATGCGAAAAATTGAAAGATGGTTCTGCGAATAGAAAATCTGAATTGAAAAAAAAAAACGAAATCGTACTCTTTTTTCGAAAATCATCTTGGAAAGCAAAAATCACGACAAAAAGTATCTGAGAAACCCCGAAAGATTTCTTGCTGCAGTCTTTTTTGTACAGTGGAAAGGCTGCAACCTGATACATCGCAAAACGTTTTTGTTGTATTCTGTTTGCCGTAAGAAATCAGATGAATTGTTTAATTTAATTTTATTATTGATTCACAATTGCAAATTAATATTGACATTTTTTATGTAGTTATTTAATACTATTTAAAACAAAAGAGCGTAGAGAGCATCAGAAAATTTTTTACCACAGCTAAAATTGAAAAAAAATTGAAAACTGAAGAAACATTTTTCTACAAAGAAATTCTTAATTTTCAAGATTAAAATAAATTACATTGAAAAAACTCCCGGCTACTGCGCAGCAATTTAAATCAAGAAAAGTCTTCATGATGTTTCAGCTTTTTCAATTAAACATTTTTGCATTGTCTGGAATTAACTTGTGTCAGTTTTAGAATTATCACCACTCGCGCTAAATTTCTACAGCTTTACCAGTTCTTTTTTCATGTATAAATAATCATTTTTTTTCTCATCAAATTTAAATTTTTTTTCAATACAAAATTTGCAAATGAAAGAAAAAATGAGCTTACATGTTTCTTGTTTCGTCATAGTATTGTTGCTTGATACAAAGTTCAAAAACAAAAATAACAAAACCAATGATAAACTGCGCCAAACGTTTTCTGATGATCATATATGCTGTTTTTTTGTAGTTGAAAATCCATCTTTAGAAAGGCTTCGATATTTAAAATAATTTTAAATTGAATTTTCAATTAGCTTTTCTTTTTCACAGCAAGTATAGCAGAATGCACACATTAAAATAAAAAACGAGAAAACAATTTTGCAATTTTTTTTTTTTTGAATTTGCACAAAAGAATGACAATGGTAATTTTTAATTACCGTAGCATTAGCAGTAGTTTGTTGGAGCATTTTTTGCATTTCAGCAAAATTTAAAAAAAGTCCACTTTTTGGCGGTTGTGTAAATAAATACAGTTGTCAATAAAAAATTCGTGCGGTTTCATTTTGTAAATGTCAAACGAATTACATTTTGGTCTTTTTTTAAATTGGTTTCGATAGTTGGGAGGTGTTACAATGAAAACAGACGCCTTTAAACACGCCGTTGGCGCTGTTTTTTTTCTGCTTTTGAAATCCAAGTATTGTCATAAAACAATGCGGTGTAAATTTGACCTTGGCTATGATTAACCTCATTGCATATATAAAATGAAGTAAAAAAATAAACACCAATAAATTATTTACATGCCTCACGGAAATTAACAAGGAGTTTATGGAAGAGATGAAACTAGACCAAAAAAAGACCTAAAACATTTGTCAAAAGAAGTTAAAATCAATTTACATTTTGTTTGAGACAAACGTTTACGTTTGTGACAGGTCGATTCTGACTTCAGAGTGACACTGTCGTCAACCAAATTGACATTTTTCGATATTAATTTATTTAATCCATTTTGAAGAACCGATCTTAATTATTCAGAACTGAATTTTTTTAAAGGCTTCCTCGGTGCTTTTCCGTAGATTTTTTTCGGAGGGGACGAGAGAGAGAGTTAATTTTTTTTTCGTGGGAAAACCTGGCATACAATTCATCCTCTTCCAGAAAAAATCCGTTTGGGATCAGATTTGGAATCGAGTGAAACAATCGACATACAAGAGAAACCAAAGTGAATTGAATGAAACGATTTTTGAACTAAATTTTTTTCAGCAATCATTTTTTGATAGGAAAAATCAAAAGCTCCTGCTAAGTCAATCACAAATCAAGCAGTACATCAGATTGAAAAGAGGACAGGTAAACAACTAACTCTCTCTAAATTAGTTTATCTCTCTAAATTAGTCTCAGAATACAAGCCAGAAAATATTGAAACCTTCTCAAAAATGAGCATAATAATCACATAACCTGGAGTTAAGGAATTAAAATTAAGCCCAGTGGTAAAGGAAGTCAATGAAGTCAAAAAAGAAACGAGCAGGCGTGAGAAAAACAGAGACGAACATAGAGCAGAGACAGGGACGAACGGAAGACACGAAAATATCAAGATAGAAGACGAAAAAAAGAGACTACATTGAGCAACAATTATATGAGACAAGCGTAATATGCGAAATTGACTCAGCAGAGAAATTGAACAAACAACGAAAAAATCAACTAGAAGTGAAAGAGTTTTGAGTTTTGCCAAAGAAATTCTAACTTAACCAACTAAAGAGGAGAAGATAGCAATGGTCCGAAGAGTGATCGTATTTGGGGGAAAAGACAGACCGGATGAGCACAAGACTGAATGAGAACGATGGGCAGATAATGAAATAATGACATGAAGTCCAGAAGATGAAAGAATTGAGAGATTGTCTCCTTGATATCAGGTCGGTCCTCTATCGGGACCAACGATCTATCGGAATGATAGGTTAAATAGAAACCAAGACTATCAAAGATACTCGGATAAAACGTGAAAGGACTATACCATGAGCCACGAGTTGATGATGAAGATTCAAGCCGAACTATCACAAGGAACACAAGGCTGAAGAGGATAAACGTCAAAAGAAAATCGAAAAAAAAAAAAAACTCGAAACGTTACGAGGCCAAACTGTGCATTTTGTGAATTGTGAGCGGATTCCACAACAAGAACGCTCCCTTTGTTCTTCTTTTGTTTTTTCATTTTCTTTAATCGCTCCGACAAAATTTTAGCATGTTTAAAAACTTGTCTCTGGAATGCAGAAACATACAGACACAAAAATTTGCGCCTATCCAGTGCACAGTTTGGCCTCGTAATGAAAAATTTCGAGAACTATGCAACGACGGTTTTGAAATCAGTTTTCCATTTCGCAATTGCTAATAGAGAGAACAAAAAACAGAAATTTTCCTCGGTTGTTGATACGAATTTTGTTTTGCTACAGTGAGATCACACTAGGAGATCAACGTTAGCGTGCTTAAACTTATTTTTGCGAAGCAGACGTTCCGCATGGATGCCTTTAGCAATTTTAGGCAACAGTTCGTGATTTAGCTGCGGCATTTTGGCACCATACGTTGGTTAGAAAACTACCCGGATTGACAAAAAATGCTTGTCATACTATTTCATATTATGAAAAAAATCTCATAGACCAAAAAAATACTATGAAAATAGCATGATAAGCATTTTTTACATACTATGAAATATTATGACAGGCTTTTTTTCCATATTATGAAATTGTTTGACTAACATTTTTGCCATAAATGAAAATACCAAAAAATATTAGTTTTGAAATTTTGTGTTTCATCCGAAACACTAACGCTGGACTTTTTGTCATAAGAAAACCCAGAGTGTAACCGGCAGTTACCACGCAGATAAACTGCATATAGTGATTTTTGACACCTACGTTAATTATTAGATTTTCACATGGAATTATATACCAAAAATGTAACTTGTTGTATAAGGCTAGATAATTTTTGGTTTGAAAATTTTGGTTGTTGAAAAAAAGGCCTGTTTTTTTTACAAATTTACTTTTATCTTAGCAAATGAAATAACAAAATAATAATCGTGTTTACAAAACAAAACACTTTTTTGTGATTTTTGGATTTTTTGGGTGAAAAACTCATCCTGGACTACGTTATAAACACAAAAAGTCAAATTTTGCATGCAAAATTTTGTTTTTTGCAAAAATTTATATTTGAGCACAAAAGCAAGTTTGCAACCAAAAAAGAGATTTAAAACTTTTTACCTCAAATTTATGTTTTTGCTTATGAAAAAATGCATATCATACAATTTTTATATCTGAAAATTATATGATAAGCTTTTTTTTGACTAAAATTTAAATCAAGTTTTGAGAGTCAAAGTGCATTCTTTTAAAAAAGTTTTTTTGTACTCATGTAAAATCATCCAAAAACATCCTGAAATTAATTTTCATTTTGAAGATTCCCCACTCCCCCTAATTCCGCTACTGTCCGCAATCACACATATCGTATACAGGAAATTTTTGATTCTTGACGTAGGTTTAACAAAAAGGATGAATCGACTCCGGGTTTTCACATAGATATCCTAATAATACAGAAATCTTTCTAGTCTGCAAAATATAAAAAAATCGAAAGCGAAATTAACAAGAAGGGACCTTGCAAAGATAATTTCCTATGGTGTATGAACAAATTGAAGTGTTTTACACAATAGGAATGAAATATGATCGCAAGTCGTCTCTTCAAGAGCATTTGCGGCGATATTACTCTGAGAGCAATGAGGGGTGCCCGCACTGGAGTTCCATGGATAATAATCGACTTTATTATCATTTTATAAACAGTATCTTTTAAATTACAAAAATAATCAACTAAAATCCGTCAAAAAAGGATTATAACCATGATATTTTTCAATCATTGTAATCCTTTATAATAGATTAAAATCGATTATAATGTATTAACTGAGAATAAATTATGAATTCTGCATTTTTTTTTTCAAAGTTATCTCATTTCCTCTTTCATGCAGTTGCTACGTATTACGTTTCATAAATTTTTACTTTTCACAGAAGATTTTATTTGCTTAAGTTTTCTCTACTTTTTCCATACTACGTAAAATCCATCGCATCTTTTAGCAACCTGCTTTCCCAGTTTACCCCCCTCCCCGCAGTTAACCCTTCTTCCATTTACCAACCGGCCCGTCCCCCCACCCAGTTTATCTCTCCTCAGTTTATCAACCCATCTTAGTTAAAATTTCCCCGCCCCCTATCTTAGTTTAACCCCACCCCCCATCTTAGTTGAAATGGAGAAAGGGGGTAAATAAGTGTTATTCACTTTGAGTATCCCCCCTCCCCCGTCCCCCGTTCAATGGTAAACAACAAACTTGTGGGGGGGCTAAACTGTAACTTGGGGGTTGGGTTTGGGTGAAGCCTTCAGGGGAGTGGGGGGGGGGGTTTGGGCGAAAGCGAGGGGGGAGGTTTACTTTGAGCAGGTTTAAATTGCGAGCAGGCCGTGAATAAGGCTGAAATGTTGCAAGTTTTGCAAAAGAGTTTGCAAGAAATGTAAGGATTATAATCCGTTATAATTGATTATAATGGGTTTTAAAAAGATTATAATTCATTATGCTGGATTTTAATGGAACGTGTTTTTACAAAAATAATCAATTATAATGACAATAATCGGTTTCGTGGTCTAATTTTGTAATAATAACGGATTAAAATGACAAAATTTTAGAAAAAATTTTTCCAATATAATCAATTATTATCCATGGAACACCGGTGCGGGTGGGATTTTGGTAATTTTTCCAAGTATGCCTAGATGTTAAGATTGGGTGCCGGACCTCAAGCCGAATCGACTTCAAGCCGAATCGTATAACTAGAGATTTCAAGCCGAACATTTCGTCAGAAAAATATGAAAAATGATTAAGTTGAAAACAGTTTAGAAGAATTTCTCAATTTCATCACCTTGCTAAACAAACTATTGGCTTTTTCTTGAGCTTGATAATTCTTGAGCCTCTATTTGAATTTTAGGATTTTAAAAGTTAAAACATTGTTGATGGGTTATATTAAGAACGCTTATGATGAAGTTATTTTGCCTAACTTTTTCAAAATAAACTTTTTTTTGATGAACCTTTAGCGTATTTAGGTGCTTGAGTTGTTTAAATTTTGGCTTGAAGTCCCATCAGCTTCTTGTCCTTGAAAGTGAGTTAAAAATGAGTTTAATGAATACTGATTTAACGAAAGCCACTAATTTAGTTATATTAACATGCTGTAAATTATGTATCTATCGCCGTAATTTTTTGTTGACTGCCGAACTAACTCTCATTTAAAGTAAAACCCTCCCACCACAAAAAAAGCGAATCAAAGCTTGATCATGATTAGGGAAGCTTATTTTGAAAGACATCCCCTAGTATTCCTTCATTGCTTGAAAGCGCTAAATTGCAAAAAGTAAATATTTAGGCATGAAGAAACGCCATGTGTTTTGAGCCATTGAAGCCCTTACCGTTGGCACCGATGATAACTTAAGTTATTTGTTCATGCTTGTGATTGTCGTGGCTTAGGCAATCACAATACAAAAACGTTTGGTGTCTTTACTTGTAACTTCCACTTTTTTGCGGAGCTCAGCTTTTCAACTAATCTTTGCTAGAATGCTTTAGATTGGGCAAGTGAGAAATCAAAATTGATAAAAAAAGATATTTGATTTGTGATGTTTTAAACAATAGGAATGAAAAATGACCTCAAGATGTCTTTTCAGGAGCATTAGCGGAGAATATGGTTGAAGAGCCATGAGGACCGGGTTTTTAGAAAATACCCTTAAAATGACTGGATGTTAAAGTTTAGTTTATTGGATTCATGATTTGAAAAAAGACACTAACTTGATTGGTTATTTTAATCTGTTTGTATAATATGTATCTATCTCAGTATTGTTTCGTTGGAACTTGCTCATGCGCCCAATAGTGTGGATTATGTGATCGATTTCTTTTGTTTTGTCAGATACTTCACCTCGAAAAGAATAAACGTTGACTCAACTGAAAGAGGGAGATCAGTGCAGAAATTCAATTCATTTTTTAAATGAAGTTGGTGAAATAATTTTCAAGAGAAGAGATTAATAGATAGCTAAGACGTTAGTAGACTTGAAAGATTACTGTTCCGACTTTCGAAGAAAACAGAATATTTATGCATGGGGTGGTTTTTTAATCAGTCATTTTTCCGCGATCAAAATAACAGTTATTTACAAAAACTCTTACACCCCATTGAAAAAATTGACTGCCTGAAATCAAGTTTGAAATTTTTTTTTGACTACGATCAATTTTTGCAAAGTTATGAAAGTTTAACAACTGCCAAATTGGCCATGATCTGGACTAACTCATGCGCGCTTTAAAGACTTTTTCACATTACACGAAATATTTATTCGTGGCAAATTATCCTTCACAGAAAATTGTTCCAAAATGATTTGATGCTAGCAAATCGGTTGTAATATTTTTGTACGACTCAAATTTCCTTAATCGATTTTTGGCATTGTCCGAAAGTATAGTTTTTAAATTTTTTTCCGGAAATTATTCGATATGGACTAGGAAGTAGTCAAAACATTCAAGTCTTTGCCCTGTTTATGAGCAGTTTTGCTTTATCCACACTTACAAATTTGAGAATGAAATCAATTCAATTTTTTTATACAGATAATAAACTGTAGAGAAATTGATTTACGATAGCCCATTTAGATACCTAAAATAAATTAGAATTGATTCAAAAGACCTAGGAAATTTTCCATTCAAATTGATTTAAGAGGATTTTGCAGGGTAGTGAAAATCATCAACATCTCAACAAAACTGATTTTGAACTGAAATAAATAGTTTTTTTTTGTTTCGAAGCTTGAGCAAATCTTACTACTGGAAAAGTTGGTTGAGTAATTTTCAAGAAAACAGGTTAATAGTTAGTGCTGCTTATGGACCGATTATATAAATCTTCTGCACACTGAATTACAGAGTTTAGGGGTGGTTTTTTTATCAGTCAATTTTTGTCGGTCGATGTGAGAATTGATTAGAAAATTTTCTTATAAATCATCAAAAATTTTGACTACCTGATTTCAAATTCCAAGGAATACTTTACCATTTTTACCACGCACTGGGCTAAATTCTGCGCGCTTTGAAGATTTTAATCATTATCCAAAAAATTTAACGTTAAATATTTAAGCGTGGCGAACTACCTCGAACAAAAAAACGATCTAATTAAATTGAGGCTAGCTAGATGGTCATAATAATTTTGTACGACTCAAACTTTCATGATTGAGATTTAAAAAAATTTAAATTGATTTTTTACAGGTTTTAAATTTTTTAGAAATCAATTTATGATAGCCCATTTAGACACCTAATCAATTTAGAATATATTAATTAGATCTTACAGATTTTCGCAACCAAAAAGGGTTCAAATTGACTTAAATGGATTTTTGCAAGCTAGTGGATAACCATCGAAATCTGATTTAATTTAACTAATTTTTTTTAAGCTTGAGCAAATTTTTCTACCCATGAAAACCTCAGATAGAGCTATAGAGAAGAAAAATTGCTCGAGGAGAGTTTTGTTTAAGGAATTTCCTTTCAAATTGTGCACATTTATGGATTTCCGCGATAGTGAGAAAAATAACTATTCAAATTTTTAAAATTTCATTTCCATTATCAATGTTCTTGGCTCAATTTGGTTAGTAAAATACCATATAATAAAAAAAAATTAAATTGACAAAACATTTTGGTGCAGAAAATTTAGATATTAGTTTGCCTCATAGCTTGTTTTAAGAACAAACACGACAACAAAAAATGATATAAAATCCATATAAAAAACTCTATCGAGTGTTTCTCAATTGTTTGATAGTCTAGAAAACCTGAGTTTGATCTGTATTTAATTTGTATAAAAGTATACAAAAAAAACTAATGAAAATCGGTTCAATTTGATTTATATTGCTTTTTTGGTTATTGAAATCCGTAGGAAAAACAAACCAAAAAATGTTGACCAAAACGGATTTACATCGATAAGAATCGATTGAAATGTATTAGAAGCTAATGTTTTGTACTTAAATAAATGGAATTTTAATCGATTCAAATCGATTTTTTAAAGGTTTCTGCTTTATCATATGTATTGAATCGATTGCAACCCATTTCTAGTCAGTACGGGTTTGTTTATGTGATGCATGATTCGCAAGGGCCAGCGAGCCACAGCTACCGAATTTGTTGCGGCAGTGTTGGTAAACTACCTCTAATCAAAGTGAAACCCTCGCACTACAAAAAAAATTAATCAAAGTTGATCATGATCAGGGAAGCTTACTTTGAAAAACATCTCTCAGTATTCCCTGATTGGTTGGAAGCGCTACACTGCAAAAAGTAAGTATTTAGCTATGAAGAAACTCCATGTGTTCAGAACCAAAAAAGCTCTTACGAGTGGCATCGATGGTAACTTAAGTGATCTGTTGATGCTTGCGATTGGCATGGCTTAGGCAACAACAGTAGAAAAATGTTTGGTGTCCTTATTTGCATCTTCAACTTTTTTGCGGAGCTCTAGGTTCTTAACTAACCTTTGCTCGAATGTTTTAGATTAGGGAAGTAAGAATGAAAAAGTTCAGAATCAATAATTTTCAATAACTTAAGTTTTCGAACCGGGAATCGGCAGAACTAACAATGCATAGTCTTCTTTGGAACCTTCTTCTGGAATAGCAATTAGGCTAATTGGATGACAGTTGTTGAAGTTTCATGAATGTTTCGGTCAACTTCAGTCTACTGTGTAAGGCGTCATTTTTACTGGCGACAGTTTAGAGACTCGGAAGCTGTAAGATACTCATATCTTATAACAATTGTTTCAAAAAAGGTAAGGCCATAGTGTTATTGCGTTTAGTGGTGTTGTTTTCAAATATGCACATACAAATTAAGATTCGCCAATTGCATATTATCGATTTAGTCTGGCTTCCAGATGCCAAAAGCATGGAGAAACACCTACAAACGAATAAGTTCCCCCTCCAATATTTTTTGTATCAACTCAATTGCACCATAAATTGATCAAAAAAACTTCAGAAATTGTTTGAATAACCTGAAGTAAATCCGGGTAAAAATCCAGTTTATATTTTCATCAAACTTGAAATAGAAATTCTCAGCTAGCTCAACTCACCGTACCATTTTAGAAGTAACAAAAAAGTGGAATTCGTGAAAGTGTTTTTTGCAACTTAGTAATGCAACTAATGCACTTTGTTATTATTCTTCTTTTTAAGGATTTTAAAATGTCCCGATACTTCAAATTTTATTTAGAAAACAAAATTAATCCTGCACAAAAATACTGCAATTAATCAATAACCTCAATCTTGAGAGAAAACAAATGCTTGTTCGTCAAAACGTACCTTGCTGAAATAAAAAAAATAGCTTCTCCGAAATAACCGATGTTCTGCGAATTAAAGACAAATAGCAAATTCAGGTTTTAATCCCGAAACATATATGGCAGAATAAGTTTAATCTTGGGGGAAATTAGAAGTTATGACAGGAAAATTTCAGTTTTGGGAGGGTGAGAGACTTAGAATGGGAGAGGAAATGGGAGGAAATAGGTGATAAATTACGGGGGTGCTGGACTATCATTTTCCCGGAAGTTAGCCTATTGATAAAAAGTGAACCGATTATGACAGAAATGAAAACAGATATATGTCCCTTAAGTTTCTTCATAAGTCAAACAGTTGCTAACCTTCTGGAAAAAAAACAGATTTGCAAAAAAAAGAAAGCACTTTCATTCTTTGATCTTAAATCTTATTTTTGATCTCTAGTACGGTATATTTTGAAACAAAAATTGTTCTAGGTCTTTTTGACTTGGAAACTTTCAAGTGTTTTTCAAAGGATAATGACGTTTTTGCAATTCAATAAAGAGTAGATCTAAGTTTCAAGTTTCAAGTGAAAGCTTAAATATGCTTCAAAAGTGATGAGCGTTATTTCTAAGTTCTAATGTTATTTCCACTGATGTACAAGTTACTCAAAATAGTACTAATCAAAATCTAAAGTTTCCTGATTAGAAACAGACCGGCAAGGACAAGTTCTGTGGTACTGTTGATCAAATTCAGCCTTCGAGGTTTTTATTATCCCTTAGAACAACTAAATTGGGTAAAAAATCCTGTCATTTTGATTATTAGAGTTGACATCAGTAGAAACAAATGAAGATATGGTTTTCTAGAATTGACTAATGATGACACTAAAACAAACAGCAAAGACAAGACTACGGCCGTTTTTCAACTGTAGCTTGCTGAAGTTTTAGTCCTTTCTCGCACTAAAGTCTGCGAAACCTAAAAAATGTACAAAAACAAAAAAAACGGCGGCGCCTCTATTATCTAAAATACAGATCGAATGCTTATAAATGAATCAACTTCGAAAATCAATTTATACAAATAGAAATCTTTCAATATTTTTCCTTTTTTGAAAGAAGATTACATATGCTTGAGATGTTTTTTTTTAGGTGGTTCTAGAGGCAATTTAGAGTGTAAGCGAAATTGAAACCTAAATTTTTCCAAGTTGATGTCCAAGTTCCTAAACACCATCCTGTATGTACTTTGGAGGCACTTAGCAAAGTGGTAGGGCATTCCCCTGCAATGGCAACGATAGTAAGTCAAGACAAGCTCACACATAACATCTAGCTTCAGGTCAACCACAGTCTGACACTATTTTCGGCTGCAATAGTGGTACCACCTGAAAGTTCTGGACGCAAAAACAACCTTGAGTTGCTAAAGAGAACTTCGCTCAGCCAAATTACTCAATATGGAAAATGGGGAAATAATGGAAACTGATTATGCCCAGACAGGCCCGATAGCCTTTCATAGATCTACTGCGAATCGCATAAATCCACATTATAAAACTTGGAAGACTTAATTTATGACGCAGAAAGCGTTAACACGTTATTATCCCGCCCCCAAAATAGTTTCGAATCAAAATTATGCAAGCAAACTGGTCATATTACTGCCTTACACAGATCCAATTTTATTAAGAAAATTTTGACACTTTAAGTCCTAATATAGATAATTCCGAAAAACTGTTTTATAAAAACTATTTGAAAACAAAAATTCAAATCTTCGCATTGAAATATTACTAGTCTTGTTGTTCGACTTTCGTAACAAAAGTAACGGAGCTTGGGTGGTTTTTTTTCTTCTGACAAATTTCGACTTTTTAATTAGCCAGTTTTGAAGGAACTTTATTAGTATCATTCAAAAAGTATTGTTGCCCTGAGCGTAAATTTGAAAAAATGTTTCGCCAGTTAAGAGGGTTTAAAGACTTGATCAATTTGGGACAATTAACGCACGATATAATTAGCTCTATTAACGCATGGGCGGAGATTTAATCCGTCTTAGAAATTGTTCCGAATTGGTTGAAGAAAGATTATTTATCATATTTGATATGCTAGTACGAGCTAAATCTATAACTTTAAATATGGCGCGTGGGGGGATGCATTTCACAAAATAAATCTCAAATTAAAAAAAAATCTTTTTATTGTTTTTACATTGAATTTTTTATGTTATTTTTGCTCAATAGGCCTTAAAAAGCAGTCTGATTAATCAAAGCTTCGCTCTGATGCAAGCAATCTGTTTTTTTTAAAATTTAAATTGATAATAACAACTGAGGCCGAACTATGCACTACATAGGAGCAGTTTTTTGTCTGTATGTTCCTGGATTCTAGAGACAAGTCTTCAAACCTTTTCTAAAAAGTAAGTGGTTTCAACTTGCAAAATTTTGGGAGATTCCGCGCACAAACATCTGCGACGAAAAGTTTGTCGGCACATTAGTTTTGTTGCAGAACCCGCAACGAGCGAATATAGGTAATTTTTCCGGATTCCGCAAATGTAAATGCTTTTCCGTAAATTTATGCAAATTCCGCTTGCAATTTTCGGATTACGCTTACAATTTCCGGAAACCGCTTAGTTTGCAGGTTCCCCCGCTTAAGGTTCCCCCGCACTCCCAGCCGCTTAAGTTTACTAAAAACGTATATTATTTTTTGTTCAAGGATTCCACAAACTGTTCCGGATTCCGCAAACTTGCCTGTTTTTGGAGCAATTTTGAGCAATACAGTGTTTTAGCTATTTGTCCGTGGAATTAAAAACAGCAAAGATCAAAGAAAAGTAGCAATGTTGCGAGTTCCACAACATATCTGATTTTGGTCTGTTGCAGAATCCGCTTACAATGCACAGAAGGCACATTTCGGCCTCGTAATAATAAAACTAAAACGTTTCTTCCTTTTGACCCACAATTGAATATAGCCAACTTTGTCTATGCTTTTTTTCAGGTATATAGCATTGTAAACTTTATGGTTCAATTTCAGTTATCGCCGCATTTTTTATTGATAATTCCGTAAAAAAACAAAAAAACTTCAGAAAATTCTTCTAAAATCTGCAGCATTATGTTTTTTATCACTCAAGTGGGAGAGTTTTTAAATATTTTGTATGAGTGTCTTAAATGTAAGTACTACTGGTGGAGATGTAACAGATGCGCATGTTTGTAGCTTCTTGTTGTGAGATCAAGTCAAGAACCTCTTAGGAATTTAGAACTAAATTAGAACTATAATTGCTATGCAGTTAATGGAATTCTGATGGAAACTGTTTTAGAACAATTTAAGTGCTGATTTTCTGTGGGCGATCAACCCACTAAAAACTTTAAAATATCTACCACATGGTTGAGGGGCGGTTGTGGTGTTAAGATGAAGAGGTCAAGTTCACAAGTAATTTTTTAAAACAGAATTAAGTTTCTGTTATTGTTAAAAAAAACACTCTTGGGTAAGCATTGAATTTTAAGACAATAAGTTATCTGAATAGCAACTTGATAAATTTTAGACACAATTTAGTTTAAATTTGGGAGCCATGAATTTGTTTAGTTCGAATTTTTACGTAATCTATCATCAGCGAGAGTAATCCTAACATCCAAATTCAGCGTCAAAAAATGACACGTTACCGTTTATGCAAAAAAATTGCAAGGGCATAACTTGAGGTATATCTGATAGCTGTAAATCAGTTTGCCAATAATGTTTAGTGTACTGACAAATCATGAAATTGAATGGTTGGATCTTGTTGTTCCGACTTTCGATACGAAAGTGGGTTTTTTTTTCTTCAGACAAATTTCGACTTTTTAACTAGCCATTTTTGACGGAATTTTATTTATTTCATTCAAAAGGTTTTGTTATCCTGAGCTTAAATTTGAAAAGATATTTCACCTGTGATCATTTTTCGTAAAGTTGTGAGGGTTTAAAGATTGCCAGTTTGGCCATTTTGACCAATTTGGGACAATTAACGCGCGATATAATTCGAGCTATGAACGCGTAAGCGGAGATTTAATCCGTTTTAGAAATCGTTCCAAATTGGTTGAAAGAAGCTTATTTGCCATAATTAGTTTGTTACAAGGAACAAAATCTATCCTTTTGTACTTAATATGGCGTGTGGGGGGATAATTTTCATTAAAAAAATTCAAATTTTAGAAAAAAAAATTTTCTTTTCATTTTATTTCTTTTAATTTTTTATGTTATTACTGCTGCTCCATAAACCTTAGAAGGCAGTCGGAACATTCAGGGTTTCGCCCTGATACGAGCAGTCTTGTTAACTATTAATCCCCTATTGCAATAGGGGGGATAGCTAACAAGGTACAAAATTCGTATATGATTAATTGTTCAATTCTTTCTTTGTAGGGGGAGTGAGATTCGTTACAAGGTACCAATGGGGGGGGGGGGGGGAATTGTTAAACAGATCCAAATAGGTCTTCAAATAACACAAAACTTAAGCACTGCCTCATCAGCTGCTCACAAACGCTCTAATTCTGAGAATGAAAGGCTACAAATAACAAAAAAGCCCATTTTTGTTCCGACTTTCCTAACGAAAGTAAAGGATTATTTGTGCTCGGGGAGAGTTTTTTCTTCAGACAAGTTTTGTCTTTTATATTAGCAATTTTTAGCGGAACTATTTTGTATCATTCAAAAGGATTGTTGTCCTGAGCTTAAATTTAAAAAAATATTTCACCTGTGATCATTTTTTGTAAAGTTATGAGGGTTTAAAAATTGCCATTTTGGCCATTTTGACCAATTTGGGACAATTAACGCGCGATATAATTCGAGCTATTAATGCGTAAGCAGAGATTTAATCCGTCTTAGAAGTCGTTCCAAATTGATTAAACGAAGCTTATTTGCCATAATTGTTTTGTTTCTAAATTTTTCACTTTGAGTTTTATATGGCGTGTGGGGGGATGATTTTCACAAAAAATCTCAAATTTGAAAAAGTTTATATTTTTATTACATATAATTTTTTCATGTTATTACTGCTCCATAGAGTTTAAAAGGCAGTCGGAAAATTCAAAGTTTTGCCCTTATACAAGCAGTCTTGATCCATTATCTCGGCGTGTAGAAACAAGCGTCTTGTCTTTTGAAGCAAAGTCCTTAAAACATTGCAGGATTTTTTGTTAGAAAGTTTTGTCCCTGGATTCCGCAATTTGGCTCTTTGTTGCAGATTTTGTCTGAGTTTCTTGACTTCTTGACTAAACTAGATCGATCTACTTAGCTGCAGAGTTTGGCGATAAGTTGAAGTGTACAAAAACAGCAGAATTGTGGTCGTTAACTGAATCCGAAAATAAATAATGGAGTATAAGTCTCTTAGCTCCGTCAGGTTTGTCGGTGGATTCGTTATAATTTTTCGCTGAATAAAATCAAGTTTATCAAGTTTTCTATTTCAGTATGTAAAAATATGTGGAACTCAACTCAAAGTTTACGAATCTTAGTGAGAATATATATGGACTAATGTCACTGCAAAATACTAGAGTTTGGCGAATGTAGTGATCACTTTATTTCCGATTTGGATAAAAGCCTGAAGGAAGGGCTTTGATCAGAATCTGATACATTACTGAAATGGTTGTGATACATCACTGGGACTGTACTGATTTCAGAAGCAAACCAAAAAGCCAACGAAGCATCAAAATTACTGAAAAAAAATATTTAAAAAAATTAACTTGACAAAAAGGGGAAATTGCGGGGATCATTGTTCGGGTTGGTTAAGCTGCAAAAAGCTGTATTGCATACTTCATCAAAAATGAAGATACTGTATGTTCATCAAAATTTTGCAGCTACCTAAAAGAAAAAGCAACCTTTAGTACAATAAAAAAATATTTTTTTAATATCAACTTTGAAAAACGAATGCATGATAAAAACTTCGAAAACTTTTTCAATCACCTTTCCAAAGGAAAGCTTCTTTAACATAAGAAGCTCCATTTAGATGGACTTTGTGGCTCCTGTAAAACATTCAATTTTCCGTTTTTTGTAGTTACTTTTTAGAAGCAAACAAAAATAAAAAACTATTTTACTTAGTTTTCAGTTTTTGAACTACAATTTCAGAGGCATGAACTCAGCATGAAAGACACGCTTTTAAAAAATTTTGTTAACTTTTTGAACAAATGGGATCTCTTCAACTTTTTCCCCCCTTAGGGTATCAGCACCGAATTGCCATGCCTATAAAGAATAATTTCAATGGTTAAGCATATGTAAACTTTGTACCTGGTAACAAATCCCTCCTCAATTTAGCAACAAAAACATCATAACAAAAACCGCAGCTTATAATACTAGGAGTTATCCTTGACCACCAACGATGATTGAAAAACAAAGAAGGGTTTTTCCAAAACAGACGATTTGTGCAGTAAAACGTCAGAAAATGATATTTTCTCAAAAAAGTTGACAGTTGACAAGGTAACCCTCAAACTGTTACTATAAACTTTTTAAGAAGCAGTAAAAATCCTTGTAACGTTTCCGTAGTTATTCCCAAAAAATGTGCAAGGTTGTTTTTTTGAAATTTTTACGTCATAGATAATATGTAATAACAATAAAATTGGTTGGTTGATGCGCAGTTACAAGTGAGTTTTCGGAAAGTTTCTACCTCAGCAAATAAACTAGTATTTTTTTCTTCTTATATAATTTTTTTTTGAAGTTTTTACAAAACGCATAAATACCCAAAGCCGTATTACCAAAAAGGCAAAAAAATATATATTTTTATTTTTCTTGTAAAATTATACGCGATTTTTAATTTCAACTTTTTAGTCTCAAATAATTCATCTGAAATTTCAAAATATCCATTGTTTGAAGTATTTAAAGCTTTTTTCTTGTTAGTTTTACTCATTTCATTTGCTAAAAAATTAACACTGCAGAATGAAAAGTCTAACCTTTAAATCAGCTTTTTGTTATTTTGTTAATTTTGAAAAATAGTTTGACAATTTTTTTCAATGTGAGATATAATAAACTTTTAAACAAAATTGTACAAAAACAAAAAAATCAGCTAGTAACAACGAATATGTTCAAGTTAAAAATTATTGTATCAACCGTTCAAGTCCCCCCTTATTAATTAGCTCATCAGAAATATTGATTTTTGATAAGCTAAGTTTGATTATAGCCTAGATTCATTCAAAAGTAACCGCATTACTAAATAAACTTGAATTAAAACATTAATCTAGGTAATTAACAGAGTACAAATGTAATCCCTCATAAAAATATACAAAACAATTTCATTTGCGCGTTTGTACGAATTGCATATTTTTTGCAGAATTATTTTTCAAAATTAATACATGCCTGGGGAAGGCTTTATACGGTAAGTCACTCAAGGGGGGGGGGGGGGGAGAGATTGTACTGTTGATCCAAATTGATAAGTAAAGGTTAAAAATTGAAATGAAAACAGATATAGCAATTGGAAGTGAGTAAAGCTTTGGTTTCAATTATCTAAAGATTATAACTAGTGAGATTGTTAATTTTGCATGAGACGCTTCAAACAGTTTTTGACACCAGCGAAAAAAAAACTTTTCACAGCATGTCAAATTCTTTTAAGAGTTCATTTCAGAGCCACTTTTAGGAGTTCATTTTGGAAAGCGAAAAAGGAGTTAATGATTCAACTGAGATGATATTAGTTCGTTTACTCTTCTGCCAAAAATGTCCAGAAGTTAATAGCATTTTCTTTAATCTAGTCGGCTATTGATTGACTCTCTTTTCCTATCTGTTCTGCTACCCGAAAGTTTTTTTATGATTAAAGACACATCATTCAGAGGTCCTCTTTTTGTCGTAATTTATTCGGTCCTTCGTAGCTTTTTAGAAAGACAAAAAAAGACTGCAGGGCACTTTTTTGCAAAACAAGCCGAAAATGCGGTCGATTTGAGACACTTTTTGAGAAATTTTAACTGAAACAATGCGTTTTTTTGCGGCGCGCGAACCTTTCTCAAATGTAACTTATTTGGGCAACAAAATTAGGCCGCTTTCAGAAAAAATTTAGGGTCAGCGGGCCGAAAATTGATGTCAAAGTATAAAACCAAAGGGGAGATCCTTTGGGCGGTGAAAAGGTCAAACCCCCCTCTATGTTCGGCCCTGTTTCTTGGTTCGATGAGAGACCAATTTTGTGGAATTATAAAATGATCGAAAAAAATCTAAGCAAAAATACTGGATCCAGCTCATGTTTTGGTGTTAGTTTTCTCCCTACATACATTTTTATGACCAAATAACCTCAAAAGTCTTTTGATAAAGGTTTTATCCTTAATGAACTCTAAACATATGATGGACGAGCAAAATATGGTTTCTGTCGAAAGTTTACAAACAGTTAGACGCTTATCTCTTAATCTCTGATTTTTAAACTTTTCAATATTGAATCCTGTGACCAAACTTACCATTGTAATTTGCAGTAAAAATCAGCGATGAGTGAATAAATTTATCAATTTAGGCAAATTATGTCATTGGGTGGATAAAAAACCGAAACAAATCAAACTCGGAATTGGAATGAGTTAAAAAATGGTTAAATAATTTATCTTATAAAAAACCAGTACTCGAGCCTGCCAATTTTAATACAAGGAGTTTTTTAATCTATTTTATCAAAACATTGACCGGAAAATGCTTCAAACGGCCGTACAACCAAGCCTGATAATTGTATTATAGGACTGTATTTTCTGTAGTTTCGCCTGGGAGTAAAAAAGATAAAGTAAGACGCGTATACAGGTAACTATATGGGATGATTTTGGCTTCTGTCCCGGAGTAAAGGGCCTTTCTCTAATACTTTTATGGTCCAAAGGCCTCTGACGCATGCATTTATTTGCACTGTCAATTGCAACAAAAGACTTTTTTTAGCTTTTTTTAGAAAAAAGAAAGCACTATTAGGGAAAAGTAGAGTCTGAAATTTAGTTGACCGGTACAATTTATTATTATATTTAAGTAGTTGTTAATAAGTTATGTCAATGGCTCTACTGAAATAATGTGATTGATTTGAATAATTGTGGTTTAGTTTTTTTTTCAATAGAATCAATATCGAAGTTTGTAAGCTCAGAATGCTCAGGTTGAGGTTGAAGATGAATGTAACGGTTACACAGGCTAGCCAAATCCGCATTTCAATCGAATTAAAATCAATACAAATATCTAATAAGTTCGGCCACAGTAAACCAGAGTCCCTATACACAGATCAACCACGGCAGCTAATTGATTGATCGACAAGTTATAAGAAATTTTAGAATCAAAAGTATATTAAACAATATGAATTACTATAGATGTTTGTTGTAAGAAAAATTGACACAGAGCTTTCTTTTCTAACAACTTTCCTAGGAAAATGAAGTCTCAACTATTAAGGTTGACACATTACTAGAGAATATTAATTATTATAGAAAATGATAATCCTTTTCTTTGTTTTCTAGCCTGGTTTCGTAGGCAAAAAATATATAATTGAAAAAAAAACATTAAAAATAAAAGAATTCACAAGTCTTATCAAGAAGCAAAGGTAGCATTTATTTCCGAAAAAAGTTGGGCTCTTTTCCAATCCCCCTCTCGTAAAAGTTTTTTAAAATGAGAAAAACTGTTGATGGGGCAAATTGCAAGAAAAAAAAGTGTTACAGTCTCCCGGGTTGACGTCCATAGAAGAAAAATGCTTACCATACAGTTTCATATATGAAGAGTCTATGAAAACAATGCTTATCATAAAAAATTTCTACAAAATTTAAAAAGTGTTTTAATAGTTTTTACTGAACATTTTTGGTCTAATTGCCTCTTTTGAAGCTTTCTGGTCATTAAAAAAGTGATTTAAAATTTTTTATAAAAAATGCTTATCATACAATTTTCATGAATGAAAATTATAAAATAGTCATTTTGTCATAGAAAAAATAAAATTTTCAAAAATCACCAAAAAACGTGTCTGGGTAACTTTAAATAGATTTACATAAGTATATCTATGATAGAGGGCATATTGACAATCAAAAACATAATTTTAATTTCGGTCAGAAAAATGCTTATCATAAAGTTTTCATATATGAAAATTGTATGATATGCATTTTTTTCATAAACAAAAAGAAAAAATTGAGTTAAAAAATTTTTAATCCCTTTTTGGCCGCAAATTTGCTTTTGTGCTAAAATAAAAATTTTACGAAAAAAAAAATTTGCAAGCAAAATTTGGCATTTTTGTGTTTATACCGTAGTCCAGGATGAGTTTCTCACCCAAAAACCCAAAGCTGTTCAATTGTTCAGACTTACACGTTTTATTGCCGTTCAGAACGTTAAGTATTGTTTTAATTGTTATTTTTATTTTAAATGTTGTTTTAAGTATTTAAATAGATTTTTGTCTTTTGTCTTTGTCAAAAAATGAAACAAAAATGAATCTAACAAATTTTAAACTCTTCGTACGTTTTTGGCCGTGGTGTGGTGATAAAACTATACACACGCTTGAAAAAATAATAAATTATGTTTAATAGACAACAGATTTCCTCAAAAAAATATTAAAAAACAAAAATTTTTTTTTAAAAAACTGAATAAATTCAATATGTGTACAGTTTTTTTTGACAATGTTAATTTTTTTTTCAAATTTTCTTGTCAAAGAAGTGCCAAGCATAGCCTTCAAAACTAGTTTCCAATTGGAAAAATTAAGTTTTTCAGCCTAATTGACTAATTTACCATGTTGCAACGCAAATGTAGAATGTAGATGCATATAAAACAGAGTATAAATGCATATAAAACCAAACACAAGCTTGAATATGATTGGACCAAAATTTAACAACCATAAGCACAGTTGGCCGAATGGCCTAGGGACAAGTCTCCCACGCCGGCAATCGTGTTCGAGTCCCCCCATACAAAGACCTTAAAACATGTACACCCGAGGGGCTATAGCCCCATTTGACCGTTTTTTACTGTTTTTGTTTGTAATTCAGTTCAGCCTTGATTAAGGCTGACCGCCAAAAAGAGCAATTTGTCTCAAGGGCATTACCGACCGGTTCTTGTGGCTAGCTTGCGCCAATTTTGTTTTTTGAAGCAGATTTATTGAAGTTACGATGTTATGCTCGACCGAAATTACGATGAGTTTTTGCCGATAAAGGATCTCAGTAATTTGAACTTCTTGAACCTTCATATTTGTTGATTTACAGAGATTGAGCGCACATTTTGGCGCCCCACAAGGGACTGATAGTGCCCTGATTTTGTGGTTATTTGCCGTCACGAGCTTCGCCGTTCTATAAGATTCAGGAGATTTGCCGGACAGCAAGGCCCCTAGGGAAACTGTTGAGGGAAATTGCTCATTGGAAAATATGGGGGGGGGGTGGCTTTTTTCACCTGTGTCTACTGCTTTATAGACTTAGATACAGATCTTTATCTTGGACTAGTTTTAAGGCACGAAATTTAATGACACGACTTGAAAGCAAGTTCTAGGGAGTAGATCTACGTTAATATATGCATTGTAACCAGTTTTTGTCAAACGTAGCAAATTCTGGATTTAAACCCAAGCTATTGACGACCAAATCTTCATTAAGACTTGTGCCGGACAACAATTGACAACGAAGCCATCTACTATATTTGACGAAGAAACGTAGACGTAGACCGACCTACGTACACCAACTTGAACCGATTGATTGGCCTGTAAGCCGACAGACGACAGAGCAGACAGTCGAAAGAGCAGACTGGTGGAAGAGAGGCATGTTCATGTGTCCTGATTGTTGACTTTTGGTCAAAGTGGAGCTGTGTTTTTCTCGACACCCGAAGTTTTAGATTTTTTCCCGGTGTCGCCAATTTCCAATTAAAAACTGCAAGAAGTTTCCAAAATTTTTAAAACTCTCCATTCGTGCTATAAATTTATATACGATGTCATAAATATTTAAAAATTTTCCGCAAGCTAGCAACCGGTAATTTTTCTCAATACTCAAAATTTTTGGATATATATATGAACGGAATATTAATCCGTGAAATCGGAAGATAGACAAAAGGTACTGGACTAGTTTTTTGGATTGGTTTATGGCTCGAACGTGCTGAGCAAAATTTTCTAAAAAATATTGTGAAAAAAATAAAAAAAAATTGCCAAAAAATCCTATAAATGTCCCCAGAATTCTGCGAAACTGTGCTGTAACATGACACCAACCTTATGGTAAGTGGTCTGGTAGCAAAATATCAGGCAAAATAAGTTGAGTTTTTCCAGGTTTCTTCCGCGTGTGTTGTTGGAACTTAACCAATTTGCCTGATCCCCCACCCACCTTTGGTGAAACTGAGAGCCAGTTTGCTTGAATTAAATCAAAGCTGTTTCTGCCCGTCCGATTATTGAATTTGTAGCGTGACAGTAATGTTAAGTGGTCAGGTACGGTGATATTAAGTGAGTTAAGTTGAATTCTTTCATCCTCAGGTTTACTCCGTGTGTGTTGTTGGAGTTCAACCGACCTACTTAATTTTCCAGCCCCATTGGTACTTAAGCTTAACGTAGCCGTCGCATAGGTCCTTAAAGTGTATGGTTTTCATTCTAGGAGCTAGTTCCTTGGATCACGCGCTCCGAAAACTTCCCACTCTGTCCCAGAAGCGCGTCAAAGATACTTGCTTTACAAAGCCAGATTTAAAATTGACCTTCAACGCTAGGGATTCTCAGAAAACAATAAAGTACTACCTTCATCACTACTTGTCTCACCGTAGCGACCTTGTAATTTGGCACGATGCCATTAATAACTCGATAAGTAGGCACCGCAGCAACAATAACCGCAAGCTGAGTAGTGATCAACTTGTCAATATGTTATTCAGGTATAGGACAAACATTTGTGCGATCGTATACTGTAGACGGAAAGGAACCGAGGATATAGAGGAAAATTTAGTTTCAACAGGTTTTCTCGTTCTGAACGTCGTCAAACACTTTATCTCTAAGCGTCAGGCTAAAAACCAGATACTAATTGAGAAGTACAAAGAGCTTCACCAGCCTCCTTCCCTTGAGTTAAAGACTCTCCTCCTTCTAAGGCGTTATAGCGCTAATCTTAACATCCTTAAGACGCGTAAGAAGCGGAACCGCTTACCACTCAAAGCTCGAAAAGCTATAAAAAAAAGGCTTCAGGCGGAAGCTTTGAGACGTCAAGTTCCCCCATCTTGTAAACTAATGTAGATATATTAATGCAAATTTAATTACGTACCAAAACAGTATCTCATTTTATTAATTGCTTTCCTTTTGGTGAGCATCCGTAAAACATTGTCAATTTGTGAAAAACATGGACAAAAAATTCCAAAGTAAAATACGAAAGTAATTTGAAACCCGTCTAAATCTAGAAATTGAGCTGCTTAAAATTCACTCACTATTACTTAATTTTCCAGCCCCATTGGTACTTAAGCTTAACGTAGCCGTCGCATAGGTCCTTTAAGTGTATGGTTTTCATTCTAGGAGCTAGTTCCTTGGATCACGCGCTCCGAAAACTTCCCACTCTGTCCCAGAAGCGCGTCAAAGATACTTGCTTTACAAAGCCAGATTTAAAATTGACCTTCAACGCTAGGGATTCTCAGAAAACAATAAAGTACTACCTTCATCACTACTTGTCTCACCGTAGCGACCTTGTAATTTGGCACGATGCCATTAATAACTCAATGAGTAGGCACAGCAGCAACAATAAACGCAAGCTGAGTAGTGATCAACTTGTCAATATGTTATTCAGGTATAGGACAAATATTTGTGCGATCGTATACTGTAGACGGAAAGGAACCGAGGATATAGAGGAAAATTTAGTTTCAACAGGTTTTCTCGCTCTGAACGTCGTCAAACACTTTATCTCTAAGCGTCAGGCTAAAAACCAGATACTAATTGAGAAGTACAAAGAGCTTCACCAGCCTCCTTCCCTTGAGTTAAAGACTCTCCTCCTTCTAAGGCGTTATAGCGCTAATCTTAACATCCTTAAGACGCGTAAGAAGCGGAACCGCTTACCACTCAAAGCTCGAAAAGCTATAAAAAAAAAGCTTCAGGCGGAAGCTTTGAGACGTCAAGTTCCCCCATCTTGTAAACTAATGTAGATATATTAATGCAAATTTAATTACGTACCAAAACAGTATCTCATTTTATTAATTGCTTTCCTTTTGGTGAGCATCCGTAAAACATTGTCAATTTGTGAAAAACATGGACAAAAAATTCCAAAGTAAAATACGAAAGTAATTTGAAACCCGTCTAAATCTAGAAATTGAGCTGCTTAAAAGTCACTCACTATTACTTGAGTACATTGAAAATAATAGTCGCACCACAAGAATTGATAATGCTGTTTTACAAATGTAAAATTGCAATGGAAAAAGCTTTGTACATAATTGAGCAATTAACTAGGAAAAACCGAAAACCCTGAAAAATTATTGCTCAGCTAGACTATTGGCTTAAGAAAGTTACCTAAATGACCGATAAAGTAATGCATGAAGCTCAGAGTTACAAGATGAGCCCTGAACCTTCGTCATTCCCAGCATCCAGCATTACAGAGAGCAGGGGACCTTTACAAGAAACTAGGTCTGAGACATCTTCACGCTCGCATAAAACAAGAGATTCAGAAGCCCGAGTATCTGAAAACAGGTCCAAGGTCTCTAATAAGTCCAAGGAAAGTAGAAAACGTAAAACACGTAAGTCTGATGAATCTGCTTCAACTTGTCATACCTCGACTGTTTACACTATGTCATCAAGTGAGAAACGGTATGAGTTAACTTTGGTAAAATGACGCCACGAGGAGCTGGAAAGGTAGTATCAGGTATCTGTAAGGCTTAAAGAGCAAGAGAATCGTCTTAAGTTCGAAAAAAGTCAGCTGGAACTAGAGCAGGTGGCTTAAAGTCATAAAAGCAACTAATTGAAAAGGAAATGAAAGCGTTTGAACTTGAGGACAATTCATCTGAGGTTAGCGAGAAGGTAGTGGAAAGTAACTCGACAGGAGTAAGTCAACTTATTTCAAAAGTAACAACCGATCGGACTAATGATTGGGTAGACTCTGTTAGTTCACAAGCAACTTCTGACGTTGCTAGTGCGTCAGGTTTGCTGGCCTTCACTCCTGTACCAATTTCATCAGAACCGACGATTTCCGCACACCTCGCTCATGCAATTCACACCAGTAATAGTCATAACCATGTGCACACAGCATTGAGTGACCCTGGAATCTATAATCACGGACATCGGGCTATACCTCAATTTGGCAGTGCAAGCCTTTTGCCATTGCAAGCTTCTGTTCCATCTTTTTCATTCCCAGTTAACAATATGCATTCTAGTGCACACGTGTTACCACTACCGTCTGCTGTTCCTTCACAGACCATGAGTTTAAACATAATTAATGCCATCGGGCAACCGGAATCATTACCGCTCCCAATGTTACCGGCACAACCCGGTTCTGGTTTTGTTTCTTTGTCACATGCATTTGCTGGTGGTGGCTTCTCATCTTCTGGAGTAAACCCACCGTCGGTTTTCATTTCGGCACCTAATTTCCATGCAGCGCCAGTTAAGACGCAACATAATCTTCCCTTTGTACCGCATGCTGTGTCACCTAATATCAACGAATACTAAACAAGTGATGCAAACTTATGGCGAATGGCAGCTACAACTCCAATCGTCACGCCTGCTCAGTGTTGTAATGATGGAAACATTTTTTCTATTATGACAACTGTTGTCCCACCGTGTAACACCGCCGCGCCGTATACTAGTGGTGGGACTGTGTATTTTAATTCTCCGCCAGTTCATCCCCAACATGTTCCGCATTTTTTCAATTATACTAATACCGGTTATCAGCCAGTCAAAGAAGACTACGCACCGTCTTCTGCCTATCCGAACCAAGGTTGTTCATCGGATCGACCTCTCTCCGCTCGTGAATTGGAGGAACTATTGATGCATAGCCGCAAAGATAATCTTCCTGAATGGAAGTTAGCCCAGTTTGACGGCAACACGTTAAACTGGCACGAATGGTTTGGTCAGTTTAAGTCCACCGTTGATTCCGCTGTTCTCACCAATGATACGAAACTGACAAACTTAAAAACACTTGTCACAGGCAAAGCAAAAACCGCAATTGCGGAATTTAGTTATTATGATTATTATTATGATTATTATTATGATTATTATGATTATTATTATTATTATTATTATTATTATTATGATTATTATTATATTGGATTTACATTTACAACGTAAATGAGGGGACTGTTAGTCCCGTAGATAAATCAAGTCAATTGAGTCCCGAGAGGTCAATGTGTCGATCTCTGCAATTTGAGCAATAACACAAGAATGTCCAGGTACATGGACTGAGTTCATCATAGTGACTGTGGAAAAACGACCACATGAATTTGAGTAGACGATACTTCAAGTCAGGCAAGAAGGTTCTGATGTGGAGAACGTTTGCTATTCTGTTGGCTCTCCATGGCGTTCTATACCAAAAATTGTTCCGCTGGCGCTCGAGCTTAATGATCGGGATATCAAACAGTAAACAAGTTGCTGTGCGTCGTGAGCCACTGGGTGCGCAGGAATAACAACTGGTGAGATCACAGTCATATAGTCCACTGACAATTTTTGAAAGAGTGAGAAAGTCAGTTAAAACGGCAAAATACGCAATGGGTACGATGCCAAGGGAACTGATTGCTTCACGGTACGGTGTGTCAGGGAGCATTCATCTGACAACTCGTTTCTGGAAGGTTTCTAGTTGCTTCAAGTCCGATTTGTTTGGAGACCAGCATTGAGAAGCATATAAAATGATAGGCATGAGAAGTGTTTTGTCCAATTGGAGCTTCACCTGCGGAGAGAGAAGATGACTGACACTGCGGCGTATCAGGAAGAATGTTGCATTTGCTTTAGTTAGCTTTTTCTTTATGTGCTCGGTCCACGACAAAGTGATGTTGATTTGTAGTCCGAGATCGTTCACTGATGAGACTAAGTCGAGAGTTGTATTGCAGAAGGTAATGTCGCAAGGGTAACAATTCTTAAAATCTATTACTCAGGTGGCGTTATGTACAAGGATGCACTGGCCACCTTGCAACAGAAGTTTGGGCAACCACACGCTATTGTTGGTGCTCATCTTGACAAGCTGAAGAGTTTTCCTCCACTTAAGATGCACATTTTGGAAAATATCATTAGTTTCTCCTCTGCCTTATCTGGCCTCGTAGCAGTTTTCAAATCATTGTCATTCAATGATGATCTTAAGAGTGTTAACCTGTTGAACCAAGCTAATAGTAAACTTCCGCCTAACCTCGAGGAAGCTTGGTCAATGCGTAATGTTAGGCATAATTGGCAGCGCCCAACACTATTAGACTTTGAAAGAAAAGGCCGACGGGCATGAAAGATTGCGTGTACTCAACTCTAAAGCAAAAAACGAGGAACAAGTTAAACCAAAAACAACCAATGTTTTTGCAGCCAATAGCCAGGTAACTAGTAAGGCTCAGGATTAGTCTAAGTTTCCGCCGTGCGTTTTGTGGAAGGGTAGTCATGCATTGTGAAAACGTGCTGTTTTTAAGGAGAAGAATGCTACTCATCGATTAAAATACGTAGCTGAACAAAACTTTTGCTTCGCTTGCCTCAATGGCAATCATAGTTTCCGCCAATGTTCTAGAGCTAAAAAAAATGCCCAAAGCCAGATTGCGATAGCACACATAATGTCTTGCTCCATGGAGCCGAAAAAAGTTTTCCTCGTAAAAAAATTCAAATGTCTCAATTAAGGCTGGAACAAACAAATCCAAGCAGAATACAAACACTTCCACCCATGCCGCTGTTAGTGATGTACATGACATTGAATCGTCTAAAGGGTTGTTGCCAATTGCAACACTTGGTGTATCCTCGGATGTAACCAGTCTCCTGACGTTGGTTCTTTGTGAAAGTGCTTCGTCTCACTCTTGGGTGTCTTCGTCACTCGTTAATCGTCTCGGCTTAATAGGGGAGCCCGTTACCTTTTCAATTAGTGGTTTCAATTCAACCACCGTCGTTGAGACTCAGAGGGTCAAGTTTACAGTTTCCTCCGAGCCGAATAATAGTGATTTCGTATTCCCTTTGTGTGCATATATTAAAGACAATATTCGGATTGGTTCCGAATTAATCAAAACTGCTGATTTGCAGAATGAATATCCACAATTAGGACCTATTAAGCCCACTCAATATACTTATGAGGACGTTGAAGCTATTATAGGACAAGACTACTACCACGCCGTTAGACCCATTGAGTTCATCTTGGGATATGATAAAAACTCACCGTATTCCGTTCGCGTACCGATAGGTTGGGTCATAAGTGGTCCGTTGCCGCCGTCCGTTGTTTCTACTTCTTCGTGTTTCAAGTGTGTTGTTGAATATTCTTCTCTGACCGACCAGATACAATCCTGGTATGAGTTGGAATCTTATGGTGCTTTCAAACAAGTCGATGCTCGTTCTGCCGCGGATAAACAGGCTTTATCCATCCTTAATTCTGAAACCGTTCACAATGGCGAAAGATTCATTGTGCATATGCTTTGGATTGATAGTAAGGTCAGTCTAACAAACAACTATTACTCGTCACTCGCCCAGTATAAAACATAGGAGAGAAGGTTAAGTAAAGACCCTTAACTGCGCGAAAGATACGCAGACACAATTAGAGAGGACATTAGGAAAGGCATGATCGCGAGTGGTATCTTCCTGTCGTAAACCCGAATAAGCCGGGTAAGGTGCGCCGAGTCCTTTATGGGGCTTCTAAGTTTCAGGGCACATCCTTAATTAAGTCCTTATTTTTGGGTCCGGACCTACTCCAAAAATTTAATTTTTGTACTTGGCGATTCCGTCAACACAAGTACGCCGTCTCCGCGGATATAGAGGGTTTGTTCCTCCAGGTAGGAGTCCTTGCCCGCGATCAAATTTCACTCCGTTTTTTGTGGCGGGAGGATACCACTTCCGCTGTGGTAGTTCATCAGTACACTCGCCATATATTCGGCGCACGAGATTCGCCTACGTGCGCCAATTTCGTGTTGCGAAAAACAGCAACAGATAATATGTCCACATACCCTGAGGCCGCCTCAGTCGTAAATGAAAAATTTTACTCGGACGGTTAATTGGATTCGTTCGAGAACGTTACCCATGCAATTAAAATTAGCCGCGATTTGGTTTCGTGCCGAACAATCATCGCACGTCTTAGGTCTTAAGTAGGACCATGTGAAAGACACATTGGTTGTTAGCAGAGGCGTAGATCGTCCTCTCGATAAGGCAATAACTCAACGAACCGTCTTGCGTTTTGTCTTTTCTGTGTTTGACCCTGTTGGGTTAGTAGCTCCATACACAGTTAGGGCCCGTCTTTTGCGTAAAGATATTTGGAAAATTAAGGGCCAAAGTTGGGACGATGAAATGCCAGAAGAGATAAGAGATAAATTGTTCGAGTGGCACTCCGGTCTCCCTCTCTTAGGGCAATTGATTATTCCCCGTTGTTACTTCACAGAGCCTGTGGATCAAATTGAGCTCCACATGTTCGGTGATAGCTCGCAGGACGTTCTCTGTGGGGTTGGGTTTTTGCGTGCGCGACTCTCGAGTTCGCACGAAACTCGAATATCCTTTATCTTTGGCAAAGCTCGGGTTGGGCTCATGAAAGCGCTATCTATACCGAAGCTAGAGCTTCAAGCTGCTCTGCTCGCCACACGACTGAAATATGATATACTGACCGCCCTTACTGACTGCAATAATCATGTCTACATATGGACAGATACTACTACAATTTTGCAGTGGCTAAACTCCACTGAAAACTTACCTGTATTCGTCGCTAACCGTATCGGCGAACTCCTCGAATCGACCACTATTGATGAGTGGCACCATGTTCTGAGCGGCGATAATCCAGCTGATACCGGTACTCGGGGGATTTCTTCGGAAGCTCTCAAGGATAGCAGCTGGGTTGTTGGTCCGAGGGACTACTGATTGGCCGTTTATAACCGACGAACGTGTGGGCAATAAAATTCGTTTGAAGGGTCCTTCTTGTGATGTTGATAATTGCTTGGAGACATCATCGTCTTTCGTCACCGATGTCACATCCATCAAACATCCCGAACACGGGTTCATTTGGGAAAGATTTAGTTCCGTTACGAGATATAAAAGAAATGTTGCATTTATATTGAGGATGCTACCTTCTCATAAGCATTTTCGCGGTAAGGACTTACGAATTACCGACCCCACTGACCTTGATATTGCAGAAAGCAAACTGATTCATCTTGCTCAGATGGAATCCTTCCCCGTTGAGTTTAAAAACACTCACCGCTGGCAAACCTATAAGAATAGTAGTATAATTGCTACATACTCGCCATTTATTGGTCCCGCTCGTATCATCCGTTCCATCGGACGGACCTTGCGCTTAGTGAATACCGAGTTTGATACTAAGCAACCAATGTTAGTCGACGCCCGACATACCCTAGTTCGTTTGTTGGCCCGCAGCCTCCACCACAAGCATTTTCATCAAGGTTTATATTACATGCGCTCCGTTTAAATATGAAAAATGCAATACTTGGATTGCGTCGACTACTTCGATCTATCGAAAGTCAATATGTAACATGCTGCAAACGCAAAGCAAGTACCATCCAGCCAATTATGTCCGATTTACCTGTCGAACGTCTCGGATATAAGCAACCACCCTTTAATCATACGGGTGTGGATTACTTTGGACCGCTTTACGTTCCGGTTCGCAGAAGCACTGAAAAAAGATGGGGATTTCTTTTTACTTGCCTCACCACCAGGGCTGTCCACCTTGAGATTGTACCATCTCTGAACACTAGTTCTTGTGTCATGGGCATTGAACGGTTCATCGCGCGTCGTGGTACACCAAGCACGATCTGTTCGGATACCGGCACGAACTTCGTTGGTGCGGAAAAGGAACAACTCGCCTGCATCAAGAGCTGGAATGGCATGGCTCCGACCAATTTTGAACACAAAGGTGTTACTTGGAAATTAAACCCGCCAGGCGCACCCCATCATGGCGGCTCCTGTGAGCGTCCCGTCCGAAGCATGAAGCGTGTGCTTTACGATATAATAGGCAGTAGGAGAATCACCGAAGAGGTGTTAGGAACAACACTCTGCTTAGTTGAGCAGGCTTTGAATTCGAGACCAAATTCGACTCCCGTCAGTACTGATTCACGTGAGTTAGAAACGTTAACCCCAAACCACTTTTTGCTTGGACAACATCCCACAAGCTTTCCTTAGCTTTTACCTGGGGAGCACTTCGACCACAAGAAAAGGTACGTGCGAGCGCAGTCATATGCTAACGCGATTTGGTCTCGTTGGCTTCGCGAATATGTTCCCTCGCTGAATAAGCGTGTCAAGTGGCACACTCATTCTGACTTCACTCTTAAAACAGGCGATCTCCTGTGGGTGATTGAGCCCGATAGTCCGCGTGGGTACAACCCCCTCGCCCGAATCGTCAAGCTAAACTATGGACAGGACGGTTGCGCCCGATCCGCCCTTGTTAAGACCACAACCCGTGAAGTCACTCGGCCGACCGTTAAGCTCGCTCCGGTTCTTCCTTCTTCAGGGGGGTGAGGATGTTGCAACGCAAATGTAGAGTATAGATGCATATAAAACAGAGTATAAAAGCTTATAAAAACAAGCACAGTTGGCCGAGTGACCGAAGCTAACGTACCGACTATACAAATTTGCCAGTTGACGTAGGTTCGAGTCTCCCACTTGCCCATGTATTAACATACTGAAAATGGGGGTTATATCCTATTTTAACTGTTTTTTGGTTCTAACTCGGTTCAGCATTGATTAAGGCTGACCGCCAAAAAGAACAATTTGTCTCAAGGACATTACCGACCTGTTCTTGTGGCTAGCTTGCGCCAATTTGTTATTGAAGCTGTATTGGTGAAGTTATGAACGTGATTAACTGCAAAATTTGGATGAAATTAGTATTACCGATGAATTTTGTACTGCCGAGAATACGAATTTATTATTGATATTTTGTTTTTAAATCATACTACGGAGATTGAGCGCGCACATACCAAGCTATCATCACTTTGTTCGATCGAACTTAGGCGAAAAACCAAATATTTCAAACCGATTTTCCCGACACTGGGATTTTTTTGAAAGTTTTTAAACTGATCACAAATGAAAGAACTTTAATATGATATATCATTCGAACCAGTCCAATGATTATCTGTTACCTGATTTGGCGTGAAAAACAAAAAGAAACAAAGGAAGACACTAAAACACACCCAAATAAAAAGTTCTTCCCCTTTTTCAATGGTCGGATCGGAACAATAAAGCAAAACGGTTGCTGCGCAAGTAGTACACATGTTTGCGACCAAATTCATGAAGAAAAAAATTTTTCTTTTCAAATTTGTTCTGTTTTTTTTTGTGCGAGGGGTTATATTTAGAGTAATTGTTAGATTCTCTAAGTTTATAGTAAACTAATTATAATCGACTACAGTTAGACTAAAAAGCAAAAACTTCCAAACAGTCTTACTGACTAGATTTATTGAAAAATTTTATATATGTTTGAAATACACCCTGTAGAGCTTTATTATGATTTATCACTCAACCAATTTTTAGTGCCTGATTTTTCGTGGGATTAGTGTAAAAAAAACACATTGAAGCTTAAGCAAAGATTTACCAATGGGATGTTCTTGGAATGGAAAGGAGCTGGAAAGTAACTGTTTTTGAGATGGAAAGTTTGATGTTCTTGGGATGGAGAGGAGCTACGGATTAACTGGAGTTTTTCACCAGAATCAGGCGGCTTCAAAATAGCATGTAAATCCTCAAGTGTGGCATAATATTGGTTCCCTATTGATCGTGATTTGAAAACCAAAAAAGGAATAAAAGTGGGCGAATTATTTAATTTAATCAAATCGCTTGCGGTTTTTTCCCGACAGGTAGCCCAATAATGCCAATTTTTAATGATCTTTATAGACTCATATTTATGTTAGAACTCATTTTTACAATAAAATGTCACTAAATATTGCCCCTCCCCTATTGCAAAAGGGGATTCCTAATCGGTTAAAAAAACCGCCTTCGTTTAACCCGTTTCTGGGATTAAATAATTAAAGAAACTGTTTTTGTTTGGCCTTCGTACATGGAATGTTGAACAGACAAAGGTCGAAAAAAAATCGATTTTTTAATTTGTTTTTGTTTGGTTTAAAATTTTGTATCGACACTTAAGAAGCACTTTCGTTAAAAGAAAAGTATAAACAAAAGTTTGTTAATAATTATTTTTGATAAAGTACTTTGAAAGAAGAGAACAGATTGCCAGCCACTCTCTTAGCTAACAACCAAACCAACGATTTAGAACAATCTTTCCAGATTCGCGGTGCAAAAAATGACAAAATTATCAAAGCTAAAATGTCAACTGACAGTTTTGGCGGTAAACTTGGCGACTAGACAAGAAAACACTTGTGGCTTTCTTTAAAGAATGCCTTCTAAGTACCGCCATTTGATTATATCTTCATAAGTTTGCCATTTTAAGAACTAATTTTCACTTTGATTTTTATTTTGATTCTTATAAGTTAATGATAATCATTCCAACTCTGAATAGAGTTTATGTGGTGCTAGAGATTTTAGCAGACCGGTTTTTCAGCAGACCGGTTTTTTTAGCAGACTCAGAACAATTATAAAGTATGATAGCTAGCTTCAAACGCGGCATTGGCTATTAGCGACCGCTTGCTCCGCTGCGCTTCAATTCAACACGAGTGTTATTGTGCGCGTAAAGCTTTGTTTTGCCGCTAATTTACACTTTTATGTTTTTGAGGTTGATAATTTTGTTGACAAATCGTGAGATAATTGTCCTAATTGAGGAAGTTTTACCCCAGACTGAAAATCATTTTGAGTCTCTAAAACAATCATGAATCACTTTATTACGCTGGTCTAAAATACTCAATTTTCACTTTTTATGCTAAAAGATTGGTCTGCTAAACGAAACGATCGGTCTCCGTCGCAGATACCATGAAACTTCAATTTACTAGAAATCAAGCAATCAAGTAATTCAGTGATTCTGTTATACTAGTGGCTATAAAAAAGTCCATTTTTTTATTTGATAATGCCTGCTAGTCGCATGCGTAATCAAAACTTTTCTAAATCCATATTTTATGTGAGTATTTGTTTTATAAAAAACTAATTTTGAAAGTTATTTTGTTTTAAGAGAGAGGTTCAATAGAAGGATAGAAGGTTAATCAGATGCAGATTTTAAAATTGATTCGCGAAAAAACTCTTTTTTAGCACGACAACACCGTTAGAGAAAAATAGCAATCATAATTGAAACATGATTGCGGACATTAATTATCTCAAAATCACAAAATTGTCATGAATGCCAGGTTTAAAACTTAAATCTGTATTTGATGACTGATAATTGATTTTTTCCATAACAAAACTATCCATTACAATCCGTTTTTCTTCAATTATAATCGATTTTTTTCTCAACATAAACCCATGAAATTGATTTTTTTTCTCCACAAAAATCCATTATAATCGTTTGTTTTCTGAAAGTTGTTTACTTAGCTTATTACGCTTTTTCTGCAAAATTATTGCAAATCAAATATAAGTTTTATGCTAAATATTAAATGACGTGAAACTAATTAATATGAAATCCGGCGGGGTGGGGAAGGGGAGCTACTCAACGTGTCATCTTATCCCGGGTTGACAAAAATGTCTATAATGCTATTTCATAATACGATAAAAAGCATATACTAGTACTATTTCATTGACCAAAAAATAAGAAAAACAAACTTGATAAGCATTTTCTCCAAACTATAAAAATTTATAACAAGCATTTCTCAGCCACATTTTGGAATTAAATGACAAGCCTTTTGCCATATTGTTTATCACACAGATTTTATAAAAGAAGCAAAAACAATTTTTTGTACCTCAAAATTGTATTATAAGCGTTTTTTCCATAGCACGAAATTGTAAGATAAGCATTTTTATCCAGAAAACAAAACATTAAATTTTTTGGTAGAAGACTTTGAGTTTCATCCCAGGGTTTTCTTTCATTAAAAAACCAAAATGCAAATTACCCTTGGTAATTTTATCCATTTAATTTAATAATAGCATTTTCGCCCAGAATTAGATACCAAAAACGTAACTTTTTTGTATATGGCTAAAAAGTTTTTGCTTTGAAAATTTCGGTGGTTGAGAAGGAGCCTGTTTTTTTTAAAAAAAAAACACATTTTTGTTTATCTTAGCATTTGAAAACAAAATAAAACAATAAAAACTAAGCACCTGCGTAATATTTTTGAGTTTTTTGGTGAAAAACTTATCCTGGACTAAGTTATAGACAAAAAAAAAATCAAATTTATTTTCCGTAAAACGTATATTCGAGCTCAGAAGCTAGTTTGCAACCCGAAAAAAGGATAAAAGTTTCCCGAAGATTGTATTTATTTATGTATTATATGATGAAATTGTATGGTGAGCGTTATTTGTTGCTGGAATTTTTTGCCAAATTTTTTTTCATGTAATAAAAAATTGCCAACAAAGGTGTTTTGCTATTATAAGAAAAATAAAAGTTTATAAAACGTTAAAACAACCAACTGCATTCAACTGAAAATGAGATGTTTTAAAAAAAAAACAATGCAAATTTTACCAAAAACCTCAGAAAAAAAGTCCATAATAATCGATTTTTAGCAAATAAAATGGATTTTATCGATATAAAATTATTGGAATTATAATCCATTCTTAATCGATTATAATCGATTATTTTTGAAATTTATTGAGACTGACAATGAAAATCCATTATAATGGACCTATATTTATGAAACTCCACTTCGGGCAAGGCGAATTTCATGACTTGTTTTTTTTTCTGGAAAGAAATTTCTGGTTTGAAGACATTGTAAATTGTTTTTGTGGGTAAAACTTCTTTCTATACATGAATTTTTTCGCTGTATAAAAGTAGATGTAATTGCTGGAAAAAACAGCTTCAGGTGCGGGTTTTTGAAAGATTCAATATAGATGAACAAACTATACCTGATAATAAAGATCCCAGCTTTGAACATTGACTTTCGATTAAGGAAGCTTACAAAAAGAAGAAAATTATATTGGAATATTAAAAAATAAGAGAGAGAAAATTTCGAAAAATCTCATAGTTTTGTCTCAAAAAAGCATTACAAATGATTGTGCTTTTAAGCCTCATTTTTATGCAAACATGTAGGGACGGATCCAGGATTTTTCCGAGTTGCTATCCGGATTTTTCCGAGTCCAGGATTTTTCAAAAGTTGCTATTTTGGCCAAAATTTCTGCGCCAAAAAAAATTAAAAGACGTTTTTAGGCACTTTTTGGAAAATTTGTACCAAAAAATCGCGTTCTTTCGCCGCGCGCTCCCCCCTTAAAATTAGTATATATTGGCGCCAAAGGCGCCTTTACAAAAAATTTAGAGTCCGTCAGTCAAAATTGGAATTGGTTATCTCAAAATAGTTCGAAGGAGGGACCCTTTGGATCGGCAGGGGGCAACTCCCTGGGATGGGGGGGAGGGGAATCCGACTTCTGCCGCCTCCCTAAATCCGCCCCTGCAAACAAGTGAATTTGAACAATGAAAAAGAAAAAATACCAAACGACAAGGCCAAACAATTTTGAAAAGTTCGAAAATACGTACCAAATTTTGCGGCATTAAATCTTTTCAGCGTCGTAAACAGAGAGAGTTTTTAAATTTAATGTGTAATAGTTAATTTAATATAACAACTGCTATTTTCAATAGGATTTAGAGTGGAGTAAGCAAGTGTTTTGTTTGTTTTGCATTTCTGGTCAAAAAGTATAGTGCGGATTTGTTCCTGAATAGTATAAACTTATACCATGCTGTTCTACATTAAAGCCATGCTTTGATGGCGAAAATGGTTTGGAAATGGAAATTAAATTATTCATAACTGTCAGTTAATTTTTCAGCATCGGAAGTTAGGTACCGACTGGAAATGAAAATGAGTCTTTATGAAAGGTCAACTTCAGACAAGCATGCTTGGATCAAAAACAAACAAAGACAAATCGAATTGTTAGTCTAGAGAGAGAGCAAAAAAAGATTTCATTTTATTCCGTATCATCTTTACCGTATTTTATCTAAAAAGAGAAAAACAAATGTGAACAATTTATCAGAACTTCTGATCAAAGGCGTCAGGTTTTTGATTAGGATGGCTTCAGAACTCAATAGCACTGGTGTTTTTGTTTTTTATTTTCATTTTTCAATTAAGGTGCCCTCTGATTCAAGATCATCTGAGTAAACAAGCAAAATCCATTTGCTTTACAACTTCAAGAACTCCAGTGCTTTATGTCAACTTTTTTGGTTAAAAAAATGGTTTGATCGCATTTCAAAAATGGGGCACGCTTCGCCCTTTTGTGCATTTTACCCCTCGCGTGTGCCAAGTTTTTAAACACAAGAATCTATAATAGTCTAGCGGCAAAACACGCATACATTTATTAAGTCAAGTCGAATTGGGTGATGACCGTTATTGGGAGCGATTTTCAAGGCTCTTCTAAGAACTAACTTTTGTTCAAATAACGTTATAGCATGCGTTACTTTTAGTTTGAACAGTTCACAGTTAAGGCCATTCACAATAATAAGCATAAGTTAAATTGGTATGAAAAATGTAATGGTTGGTCTAAAAAATTTCTGCATCAAACAAGTATTAGAACATGCGAATTATGAAAATATAACTTTGGCGCCAGGAAACGAAGAACTTTGGCGCCATTAAAACTCGCACTTCTTATGGAGTATATATTTTTTTTAATTGAGGTCAAAATCTTTCTAACATTGTCCAAATGTAGTTCAGAAAAATGTAACATGAGTTCACGAAACTGTTATAACCATTAGACCATTTGTTTGAAGTTTTCCCAGTGAGGCATGAAATATTTTTTTTTTTAATTATGCAGGAACATTGTATTTTTCAAGTATAAGTCTGCAAACAATTAATTACTAGGTACTATGGTCCGGAACAAAAAATTGTATCAATTTTTAACTTCAATAATTCGCAGCAAAACTTTTTAGGGCAGTATTTATTGAAATAGTTTCGAAAAATTCAAGTGAATCAAACACCAAGTAAAAAACTGACATGTCTAAGTGACTAAAACTGACAAACTTAGCAAGTTTTCATTTGGGAAACAATTTATATACTTTTCCATCGGCATTCATTAGCGTTCAAAAAGATTGGGGGGATTTAATGGTAGAAACAGACTTTCCTCACTCCTTAATCCTTCTCTCACCTTCAGTATTTGCAACCCCTCGCCAACCTAATTACCACCCCTCATCAGCAACCCATCATCCCCTCAAAGATTTAAGATGACCTGGACCCGTGTCGAGGTTTGCGATTTATGTTTCGACCATCTCGACCAAAAAATGGTATAACTTGACCATCTCGACCCAGCCTCGATATGTTTTGACCGACTCAACCCAAGCAGTCTATGTTTCGACTACGTTCGACCGAGGAAGAACATTTAGTCCAAGTTCGACAGAAAATATTTCGACCAGTTCGACCGAAAAAAAAACGTTTCGACCGAGTTCGACCGAAGAAAAACGTTTCGACCGAGTTCGACCAAGAAGCTTTATTCGACGAGAAGAATGTCGACCGAGACAAATCATTTCGACTGTGTTCGACCGAGGAAAAACTTTTTGACTGAGTTTGACCAAGGGTTTTTTGGACAGAAAAGTTTTCGACAGATCAAAAAAAATTCGACAGTGCTCGACTGAGGGAATACGTATCGACTGAAAAAAAATGACTGTAACTGACCACCAAGTAGATTTCGTACGCTAGAAAAATTCACGGTAGAAAAAAAGCTTGATATATGTATGATTGGATGTGAGTATGTATGTAGTTATTTAGATACGTATTAATGGTTCTTAGTATTTATGTATGTCTGTACATACTGTACGTATGTATGTATGTATGAATGTTTGTATGCATGTATGTATGCATGTCTGTATGTATGCATGTTTGTATGTCTGTGTGAGTGTATGTATTTAAGTATGTAAGTATTATTTATGTATGTCTGTATGTATGTATGTATGTATGTATGTATGTATGTATGTATGTATGTATGTATGTATGTATGTAAGTATGCATGTATGTATGTATGTATGTATGTATGTATGTATGTATCTATGTATAAATTTATGAATGTATTTATGTATGTATGTATGTGTGTGTAAGTAATTATGAATGTATGTGGGTGTTTTTATGTATGTACGTATGTATGTACGTATGTATGTAAGTATATGTGTTTGTATGTATTTATTCATGTATGTGTGTATATATGTATGTATGTGTCTATGTATGTATCTATGTATGTAAGTACGTATGTATGTGTGTGTATATTTATTTATGTATGTATATATGTATTTATGTATGTATGTTTGTATGTATGTATGTATGTATGAATGTATGTATGTATGTATGTATGTATGTATGTGTCTATGTATGTATCTATGTTGTATGTACGTATGTATGTGTGTGTATATTTAATTATGTATATATGTATGTTTATATTTATGTATGTATGTATGTATGTATATATGTATTTATGAATGTCTGTATGTATGTATGTATGTATGTATATATGAATGTATGTATGTAAATATGTATGTATGTATGTATGTATGTATGTATGTATGTATGTATGTATGTATGTATGTATGTATGTATGTATGTATGTATGTATGTATGTATGTATGTATGTATGTATGTATGTATGTATGTATGTATGTATGTATGTATGTATGTATGTATGTATGTATGTATATTTGTATGTATCTATGTATGTATGTGTGTATGAATGTATTTTTATTAATGCCTAAAAGTTCACCTAGAACTTACCTTGGGACCATCTCATAAGCCTTCTCATTGTGGTACTGTAAACGATCAGCAAAAATGTTGGTCTTGCTAAATGCACATTAAATAGCCACTTACACTGGATTACTTTGCAGTTTGCATCTCTTAACAGTTTTGCAAGCAAAAAAATTTAGCTTCGTATGAAGTTTGTAATGTGTTTGTCAATTAGTTGTCGTTTTTACTTGACAATTTTAAATTCAACTTCAAGTTTTTTTTTCATTTGACTGTTTCCTATCTTTTAGTTTTTCTGGTCACGGTTTTTATATTGTTGCCCCGAAAACGTTGCTTATAATTTAACTTGGGACCATGTGCAGTCCTTCTAGTCGCGTTCCTGTATATGATCAGCAAATATGCTGTTCTAGCTAACTGCACTTGAAAAATACATAATTACAGGATTGTTTTGGCAGTTGCAACTCTTTTACTGTTTGACAAGCCAAAAAAGTCCGACAATAAGAAAGTTCTAGATAATGTTTTATTTATGTTTGACTTTGTTTCGACCGATTTCACTTTATGTTTCCAATTGAGGTCAACTGTTGCGTATATTTGTTTTCGAGTTTATGTTTTGACCTTGTGTTCGACATTATGTTTTGTCTAAGTGTTCGCTTTTATATTTCGGCAAACTCGACTGTTTGTTTTGACTTTGTGTTCGACTTTTTTCTCGACTTTGTGTTTGAATTTATTTTTTGACCGACTCGATTTTATGTGTTGACTTTGAGCTCTACTATAGGACCTTCTCGACTTTGGATGTTCGGTCAAACTCTGACAATTGTTTGACCCGGCTCAGTCGAAACATAAATCGGAAACCGCGACCCGGGGACGCTTCCCACCGCAGTGGTTTATCCCCCTGGCCAAAAAAGGGTCCATTTTTGACATTATATTCAAACCCAATTTAGGTCGACCGACCATAATTTTTTCTGTAAAACATCTTTGGCTCTAATATACTGTAAACTTCATGAGTGTAACTATTCTACAGTAATATTTCATTTCCTGAACTAAAATTGGATACTAAAATTGACCAAACTAGTTTATAGAGCTCTCTAAAAACATTATAAGGACGCTGGTTTGGCAAAAACTCTCAATCGCAGTAATGTTTTCAAAAAACAGTCCATACTAAGCATTTTTTGAGTACTTTTTATTTTTTTTTGGATTAAAAATAGATTTTTAGGCGCGTTTAAAATAGTGGAACCTTATGATTGAAAGAAAATTTCTTAAAAATGCTCAATAAAAACACACTTTAGCTATTTTATCAAAACATTAGGTGAGCGTAAAAGGGGCGGATATAGGACGGGCGCCCCCATTCCTCAGGGAATCGACCACCTGCCGACCCAAAGACTTTTTAAGAAAACCATTTTGGCCGACCGATTCTACACTTTTTCTAAAGGAGCCTTTGGCGCCAATTATATTAATTTTGAGGGAAGCGCGCGCCAAAAAAACGTGATTTTTTGTCAAATCTTTCAAAAAGTTCCCAAAAACGCCTTTTTTGACCTGTTTTTTTTTTCAAAAAATTGCCTGCGGCGCAGAAACTTTGGCCAAAACAGGGTCTTTTAGTGCTGTAGGACAGCTCGGAAAATCAATTTGGTCGAACCAAAGGAAAATCGTGAAACTTTTGAAAATTTTTTGAAACCCCCCCCCCCCGCCCTCGAGAAAATCCTAGATCCGCCCAAGGAGCGTAGGATATTTTGCCAAAAAACTTCATTATATTTATTTCATAGAGCTCCACAAGTCAATTTTCAGGGTCCAAATTCACTCCAGAAAATGTTTCTGGAAAATGAGCTGAGAAAATTTTTAATACCATTAGACCATGGTCTAATGAAGTGTCCCATGTCTGAAACTAAATTGTAATTTATACGAGAATGTTGTGTTTTTCAATTATTTTCTACAAACGAATAATTACCTGGTACGATGGTCGGCACAAAAAAAATACCATATTTTAATTTCAATACTCTTTGGCAAAACCTTTATTGAAAGTATTTCTTGAATTAGTTTTGCTAATTTTTAATATATAAAACAATTCTAAGTGAATAAAACTGACATTATCTCTTTGTGAATAAAACTGACAAACTTGACAATTTTTTTTGTGAAAATTAAAAATCATACATACTTTGTCAAAACATGGCTTTTTAACTACTCAAAAAACTTTCAAACGTACATTGATTTTGATGGAAAACGGACAAATCTGTTTCAATAATCATTGAAACATTTAAGGGGGCAACATTTAAGGGTGGAAACAAACCCCTATTCCTTCATCCCTTTTCTCACCTTCAGTAACAGCAGCCCCTCATCAACCTAAGCAGTAGCGGAATTAAGATGTGGGGTACGTTTCCCACCTCATAAAGATTCGACTCTGATCCCCTTGGCGTATGTTACGACATCCGTTTTCGGTCGACCCTACAAATTTACTAAAGGCTCTTTGACTCTAATCTACATATATAATAATTACAATTACGGTTTCTGCGATTCGCACAGGATCAATGCAAAACTATTGAGCCAGTAAACTTGATAGGGGAGCATGCGCCAAAAAATTTTTGAAAAAATGCCCAAAATTTTCATTTTGGACTGTTGTTTCACAAAATAACTGCGGCGCAAAATATGTTGCCAAGTAATAAATTTATAAGGTTTTCAGAGAGCTCCATGAATCCGTTTTATCAATACTAAGTGACGCTTATATATTGATTTTCCAAGTTCTCGCAGAAACTCATAAAGCACCATTTTGACAAAAAAATTTAGGCTGAACGGAATTTTTTGCTCATTTCCAAAAACTTTTGTTCTTATCCAAAATTAATTCATGTTGGCGCCTAAAATTTTTTAAGTTTTGGTCAGCCGACAGTGATTACTTGAAAAAATAGATGCATTATGTAAGTTTAGGCTTCTCCTCTGAGTGAATTTTTATCGTTATTTGTGCGCAACAAGGTTCAGTACTTGTACTTTTCTGTTTCTGATTTCAATCAAGCATATACCCTTACGTAGACTTTTCAGAAATGTTGTTCTCTTTGCGATAAAACATTATTTTTAAACCGATGAAAAAGGGCTCGTTTGCGGAAAATTTGTAGAATGTTAACCAACTTTTAAAATCTAAAAGTTCACCTAAAACCACCATAAAGGAAATTTCTAAAGTCTCAGAAAGACTTCAGCAGCAAAAACCCATTTGAAAAATCACAATTCAAAAAACAGAACACTCTGTTCATTATTTGGTTGTTAGCCACAGGAAGTTTTGTCAAAATTGCTTCTATATAGTGTTTTTGAAGAGCTCCAAAAACCAGTTTTCTACCTGGAAAACATGGTATTTGTTTTTTTCAAAGGATATCATATGAGTCAACCAGGAAGTAAAAGCAACTGGTCATGTATCAAGGCAAAGGCCTGAACGTTACGAAAGTTTTTTGTTCCGACTTTATTTGTGCTCGTTGTGGGTTTTTCTCTTCAAAATGTGTGGGTTTTTTTTCTGGTGGTTTTTTTTTCTGGTGGGTTTTTTTCTTCAAAGCAACTGGTCATGTAACTGGTATCAAGGCAGAGGCCTGAACCTTACGAAAATTTTTTGTTCCGACTTTATTTGTGCTCGGGGTGGGTTTTTTTTGTGAGTTTTTTTCTGGTGGGTTTCTTTCTGATGGGTTTTTTTTCTTCAAAGCAACTGGTCATGTATCAAGGCAAAGGCATGAACGTTACGAAAGTTTTTTGTTCCGAAATTACTTGTGCTCGGGGTGGGTTTTTTCTTCAAAATTCGATTTCTGAACTAGCCATTTTTGACAGAGTTTTTTTATATCATACAAAACGTATTGTTATCCTGAGCTTAAATTTGAAAAGATATTTTACCAGTGATCAATTTTTGTGAAATTATGGGGGTTTAAAGATTGCTATTTTGAAACAATTAACGCTGGATTTATTTCGCTCTATTTAAGCATGAATATTATATCTCGCGTTAATTGTCCCAAACTGGCTAAAATGGAAAAGTTTAAACACCCATAACCTATTGAAAAATCACCACATGTAATTTTTTGTTCAGAAATGATTGAACTCAGAACAACAATACCTTTGAATGATATATGAAAATATTCCGTCAAAAAAGCTAAATGAAAAGTCGAAATTGGTTGGAGAGAAAAAAAAACACCCCGAACACAAATTTTCCGCCACTTTCTTTGGAAGTCGAAACAAAGACGTCACTTTACAGAAATTTGTGAACAAAGTCTTAATGAAAATTGTCTTCACTAAAACTAACCATTAAATAATAAAAACAAAATATAGTTTTCCACCAATGCTCGACAACCTGTCACTTTTTGCACATAATTATTGGCTTTGCAATGTAACAGTTGCTTTCTCGAAACTTTACATGAGGGCGAAATGTGTTTATGATTGCAAAACGCAGCAAAAAACGTCAATTTTTAGATGTATCAAAAAATAAAAATGCGTAGAACTAGGTTTTCTCAAATAAAGTTTTCTAGCGATGCCATTTTAGTGATTACATGATTCTAAATTGTCTACGGAACGTTTTTTTTTTAATCAATGAATTTTTTTCTCCCTTGTAAAAAGTTATTTCGAAGCAAACTGCGAGAAGAAAGTTTACGCCTCCCGCAAAAATTTCCATCTATTTTGTAGGTTGCGCAAAACTTACATTTCAAATACTTATTGAGAGACAAAAAAAATTTTAAAGAAATTTATATGAAATACTGGGTATTTTTGATATGCACATTAGTTTATGATAAATGTCACCCATAGACTTCGGAGAAATCTTAGAATAAAAAATGTACAATTTTTTTTCACAAATTCAGTGTTTTTCTAGTTAAACCAAAAAACTTTTGTTGAATTTGCTAGTATTCAAACTATTTTACCATTAATTTAAATGAATAAATAAAGTATCAGTTTTTGAGGAAAGCTTTTAATTATTAACGCTGACGTTTACCGGAGTTCGACTAATGCAAAACTTGGAAAGATGGAAGTTTCAATTATTTTGTGAAGTAATTAGATAACCATGGACTGATAAGTGCTCCATGAAATTTACCTAATTTCATAAACAACAAATTCAGAATTCAAATTCTTTTGAGCATGGTTGTCAGCATATGTAAGCATTTAAACATTTTACAGATAGAATGAAAAAAGCGAGATGATTAGTAAGATGACCCGACGAACTCCAGCATCCACAAAACTTCACGCTTTTCAAGTGGTTGGCCTTAAAGCTACAATTAGTTAACTTTTATCCTGCAAAACAGATGAGTGATTGACAGGTATGTCCAGGAATGCGATATCATAAGTGGGGCTGATTACTTGCTGCATGACACGCCCCCCCTTCCCCGTTAAAACATTTAACTGACATGTCTTCCATTTCTCAACGGTACTTTTATTTGAAAAGAAGCTTTGAAAATTTATGCTTGCGTTTCATTAACTTGTCAATTTAATTTGCAAAAAAAATTGTGTATTTTTTTTCAATTTTTGCCCCCCAGAAATTGGCGGAAAATTAATTGCTTGATGGTTTCCTGGATTGATAGTAAAGTTTTCCGTGAATAGGCTGAAAGTCTACCAAAAAAAACAAGTTAAATTTAGTTCAAATCAAGGGAAAATGAGAACAACGTACAAAAAACTGAGCACCAAACAAAATTTTGAACCAAAAAACTTAACTCATTTCAAAATGATCACGCGAAAAATAAATCGACCTGTCTTTTATAAAATTTGCATGCAAAATGACACTAGTTTTCTTAGTAATTAAAATTAGACTAATAATTAAAGTTCTTTTTAGCTGGAGTTTTTGTCTGCTTACAAGAGAAAAAAATTCATAAAAATATTTCACAGAAACAAAAGAGTTGAATTAACAGAAACAAACTGAAAATCATTTTTCAGCCTTTGCTTTGTCTTAAAACCAGTAGCTGGATTTAAAGGGGACGCCCCGTTCAGGGATTCGACCCCTGAATACCCATAGGGTCCCCCTTTGGTACTAATTGAAGGCCTTCATTTTTGGCTGGCTGACTCTAAAATTTTGAGGGGGAGCACGGGCCGCAAAAACAGGAGCTTTGTGAAAACTGTCCAAAAATGCCTAAGTCGTAGCTTCTTTCCGCTAAATCTTTACCGCCTCATTAGTTTTTTACTTCACTTGTGCTGAATTAATAATCTGTTAGTCTTGGCGTTAATATTTACTCTGTTTAATAATCCCTAATCTTTTTTCTACATGCAAGTTTGTTGTTTTTATCCATTCTATGTGAACTGTGTCGGATTCTCCATCACTGTTTTTATATAGAATGTGGAATGATTTCCTATTTGAAAACATTGTTTTGCTTTTACCTGCGTGTTCGTTCTCATTTTTTTCGTGTTCGTTCTCGTGCCTTGTTGTATGTTCCTTTCATTCGGCGTTAGATTCGTGTTGCATGGTCATTTTTCTAGAAAAAACTATTCTGGCGTTCTGTTATGATTTTCAGTTCTTCGTTTCATATTTTACCCACAGGTCTTTATGGTCCATGAATCTCTGTTTTCTTTAATTCCCCCTTCCTGGTCACAAACTTCCACAGTGGAAATCTCTGTTCGGTTACGACATATCTGATTGTTGCAATATCGATGGTAACTTTTTTTGACCCTTTTCTTGCTAAGGAGGGCATTATACTGTCTACATTCCGTTTTTTCTTGTAACGATGATTCCCATTCGCCATCCAGTTCAAATTTTTTTTGAGTCAATGTACTCTTAAATCAAGTGATTCGGTCAAATTCAGATTTCAGTTGTATTTTGTGGCTTGTCAAGTCCCTTAAAATTAACACGAATGACAACTTCTCAAGTTTTTTCGTGCGGTTTTGTTGATTTTTTTTACCAGATGATGATTTGCTTGACCTGGTAAGCTCCAAATATTTTTACTGCTGCAAATGTTTGATGAAGTTTTTCCGACCCAACGAGCAACTTGAGCACACGTAATGACCGCGGAACTTCCATGCAACTTGGTTGTACTTCTTAAACTTGCTTAATTTAATTGCATGTCGCGTGGTAAAAGCACTTTTGCGGTCAGAGCTTTTGAGAGTTCACCTATCATCAGCAGGATGTAATCGCTAATGCATTTTTTTTGTTGTAACAAAAACCCACAAAATTCATTTAATTTTCTATTATTAGTAAAACAAACAAACTTTTATTCAATAACAAAGTTTTAATCATGGCTTCCGCATTGGCAAAACTATTTTATGAGGTCAAACTGTTTTTTTTGTTAGTATTCCGCAACAGTCCAAAAACAGATTTGTCGCCGAGTCCGCAACATTTCAAGTTTTCTTTGGTATTTTTTGTTCTTGTTGATTCCACGAACAAACAGCAAAAACACTGTATCGCTCAAAACTGCTCCAAAAACAGGCGAGTTTGCGGTATTCGCAAGAAAGTTTCCGGAATCCGGAACAGGTTGTGGAACTCACAAACAAATAACTATAGACGTGTACAATGCTCTCATGGAATCTGCAACAGCATGTGGAATCCGCAAGCTATAAGCAAAACCCGCAGATTGCAATTGGACTCCAAGAGTGCGCATTTAATTTTTGGGATATCCTCTTTTTTCGGGAAAAAAATTCTTTAACTAGCTCTGATTCAAATTTTTCTGCTTTCTGTAAATCCTCGCGAAACTAAAAAGTAACCCAGAGTTTAGGGTTTTGTTCTTTGAGAGTGATCGCACAATATCCGTGCTAGAGCAGACGTAACTTAAATTGTAAGAAAACTGGGCTCCAGTCATCCCATGAATGGTTTTATGTTTTTTTTTGATAAAACGTTTGCGACAAAGAGGTTTGTGGAAGAAATCAAAACCTCCACATTTGACGTTTAAATTACTTTGAAAAAAATGTCTCCCGGCGCTCCAGAAATTATGTGCCTTTAAATCTCATGAGTGATGTGAAACCTCGTTTTTGAGAAAATTAAAACTCAAATAGCTGAAAAATTGAAGAACTTGATATTTTCAATAAAAATTGCTCAAAAACGACAAAAAAAACAAACAAACAAAAAATAAATAATTAGATTAAAGCAAGTTCGCCTGAAAATATCTAGGAAAGGAGTCACTTGTTTTAATATTTTTTTTTCAAGGAGAGTTGTCAATGTTTGAGAAAGTAGGCGCTTCGTTTGAATCTCAATTAGACAAAAAATTCAAGGAAACAAATCATCGATGAATAAAATAATTTAGCGAAGTGAAAACCCCAAAAGGTTCAAAACTGCCTCAAGACCTTTTTTGTTTCAAAGGTTTTCTTTTTCCCATGAACGTATTATGAGGGAGGTTCCGGCGTTTGCCAAAATTTGTAATTACCAAGACTTTTCTGAAGCAACGATTGTTTTTCTGCTAACTTTTAACCGTCAATGTTTTTAATACTCGTTGGCGAGTTATACTTTTTCAGTTCTCAGGCTTAATTACTGTCCTCTTTCTTTATGCCGAGCTCTACTTATTGATGCAGCCAAACTGGACGTTTTTTCTATCGGAATAACTCAAATTTTTAATTAAAACAAACTGAAAAAGGTCAAAATTAATTCAATTGTTTCGCAGCTGTTGTTTATCTGAAGAGTTTCTTAAGATAAATTTTCCACCTAACAGAAGTTTCTTTAACAGATCTGCAAAAAGAATTTCTTTTTGCAATATGCATACGCATCTGCTATATCCGTACGCTGGTAAGTTGAGCTTTTGGAGACTCAGTGATATGAAGTACTAAACAGTGATATGTTTGTACCCAGAACGCATCACGTTGCTAGACTTTTTTGAATCTGTGTTTTGCACAACATTTTTTTACTTCTTTTGATTTTTTTGTAGTTAAACAACTCAAATTTTTAGAACACCATTTTCCTCGAAATTAAAATTACAGAAATTGAGCAAATTGAATTAACTAAAATCAAATTTTGCTAAAATACTGATTAGTTCGAATTTAGAACTAGTCAAAGTTAAAATGTTAAAACACTACAAATAGGACATAGTTTATCAAACTGCCAAACATTCGAAACTGTTTGCTTCCTTGAAAGTTTCAATCTATAGAAAAGTATAACTTTTGACTTTTAGCTGCTTAACGCATGATCAGAAATCTTTAGAAATCTTCGTCAATTATCAAAAGAATTAAAGACCAGAACCAAGGACCATGAATTCTATCTGATTGTAATGGATTTCCCCAGACAAAAAAATCCACTATATTCTATTACAGATGTACAAATAATACCACAAAATTGATTATATAGCCATTATAATCGATTATTGTAGAAAAAAAATCCATGAAAATCATTTATAATCCATTATTTTTGGCACTGCTTTTGTTTTTGCAAAGAAAATCCACAATAATTGCTTTTTTTTTAAATATAAATCTTTTAAAACCCAAGATAATTGATTATAATCCATTTCCTATAAAGAACTAAATGCCAATGTTTTTTTTTACTAAATGCAGTTTCTTTTCCATAATGTATGCCATGTTTTTCACCATGCTCACTAAAGTTCACCAACCCCACCCCAGTCCCCCTCACCCAGGTTTCAGTTTATCCCCTGAAGTTTGTACCCAGAACAAGTGGCAGTTACTTAACGTCTCCATCCAGGTTTTTTAGCCCACCCTCTAGCTGAAAGCTGGGTAAACTGGAGGGGGGTTGAACTAGGAGGGGAAGAAACTTTTTAAACTACCAAAAAATAATAGGATTATAATACGCTGTAAAGGATTATAATCGAATAAATTCTCATTTTATAGATTCTGCCCATATGATGACAATATATTTGATTATGATTCATTAGCGCTCGGTGCCGGTACAAAAAGTAAGTAATTTTTTGCCAATTTTTTACTGACAGAATTCAATCAATGCAGAAAGTAATGTGCTATGCCAAGTCGAAAAATTTGCCCCATTATCCATGTAATAAAGGCAAATAAAGATCGGAAAACAACTTCAAATACCATAGGCTTTCTGCTTCGTCGAGGAATTGAGATATAAACTTATTCCTATCATTTTTCTGGTATTCTTCTGGACAAAAAACTTTAAAACTGCCAAAAAAAATTTAAAAAAAAAAAACATTTTCATATGAGGCTTGGTTCAAATGAAAATTAAAAATAGCTCTGCTCTGGGCTTTTTTTAAGTTAAAAAAAAGTCTACAATAAGTTTTGATGTTTTACCAGAGAATGCCAATTATCTGAAATTATTTTCTGGTAATTTAAACCAAAAAAAAACAAGTCTGAAAAGCCACAATTTTTTTGACGTCAAAGTGCGTGGGTATTGAAAACCCAAAAAACTAACTTCACAAATCATTTCTGACAAAGTATTCGCGATGAATCAGCGCCAAAATAATTAAAACTTTAAGCTACAAAATTTCGTTCTGCTTTAAAAAGTCGCTGAAAAATACGTTTTTAGTTTGTTCAATAATTTTTTTGTGACAATTTTCCAACAACCATTTTTTTCTGACAATTTGGTTGTGTTTTCCTCATTCTGATTTCTAAAAAAAATTATTTTCTTCTGGCCGGGCTGCTAAAACTACCGATGCATTGCAATCAAAAATGTAAGTTCTAAGCTTTGCACGAGCTCAACAAAAACGAATTAGACCACCAAGAAGAAAAGAAAATTAATGTCATTAAGATGATCAGTTTTCAAAGTCATGACAGATTAAAAGGCTAGTATATTGATCAATTGATATTCACAATTTGTTTTCTTTAGATAGAGTTTTTAAGTCCGAAAAATTAATTATAGACAACCAGCACCAGACAATACTTAAAATATAGAATTTTTCTATTACAAACTTGCCTAGAAAAATCCATTGTAAAGACTCTTCTTTCTCTAAATTATTTTGGGAGATAGTTGTTTTGCTTCGTTTAAATATGCTTTTTTAAAAAATTATGAAACTTTTCCTTCTATATCAATCTACTAATTTTTACGTTTCAAGTTATATCTATAAATTTTTTTAGTATGATGGGTTTCATAACGAAAATTTTTTGTGTCTATTTTCTCATTCCTGGTTAGTAAATAACAATTTTTGCTGACTGAATATCAGCTGACATGGTTAGCAATCCGCTAATTTTTATCCAAACATAATGATAGATCAATGGCGATAGAACAATCTAAAAAAATGATTATCAATGAAAATCATGGCTGACTTTTTTGCTCTCAAAAAGTTTGATTCAGATCTGCAATACCAAATTGCAATTAATATATGCGTGCAAGTTAACTAAAACTGGATAAATGTACATCATAACAATAGAACCATTATGGTGTACTACCGATTTTGAATTAATTGAAAGTGTTTTGGGCTCTTTTTCCTTTCCCCCACCTCGCACGAGCGGCAACTTTATGGTATAATGAGTGGGTTTACAACGTTAACTTTGATGACTAAAAATGATTGCCATGGCCGTATTATTCCGCTTCTACGCGCAAATTTTAAAAACAATCAGACAATGTGAAACAAAATTTTATATATCAAAAATCACAGGTAGGGGAAAAGAAAAAGAGTCCTATTTTGAAAAACATTTGGGGAGAAAGCCTCTGTTAGTTTTGAAAGTTGCGTTTTGTAAAAACTCAGTTTTCTCAAAATTAAACGTAATTGTAAATTGAACAACTTGTGTATGAAATGCATGAAATTCCCATAATTTTTTTCTTGGACAAAAACTATTCTCAAAGCTAAACTCTTAACAAAAATCAAAATCTGAACGCGACAGACAATGATAAAACAAAATAAATCTACAAAAAATTTCAATTAACCAAAAAGTTGGAACAAACCATGGCTAAATATTGAAAATTAGTTTTTAGTAACTGAATTAGGTGATAAACCTGCTTTGCTGATTAGCGAGCAATTAACTGAAATTAAAATTATCTAAAAGATCTAGACGCTGGTATGCTGAGCTATCACGTACCTGATTATATGAACAGACGATGTCGTGTACTTAAAACCGTTATAAACTCTTTTGCACCACCCATTTTTCAACAAATAAATACTTTTTTAAATAAGCCGCAAACTGTCTTAAGCTGTTTTTGCACCACCCATTTTTCAACAAATAAATACTTTTTTAAATAAGCCGCAAACTGTCTTAAGCTGTTTTTAAAGCAAAAATACGTGTTTGGAAATCCTAAATATTCTTTAATCAAACTCAAACAAAAATTACATTGAACAAATTTTTAGCTGGATATGAGTTAACCAAAATAATTATTACCAAAGTTATTACAGATGAGACAATATTACTGGATTAACGTCCATCCACTTTCAGACAGATGGGATAACTGTTTTATTGGGCATTCTTTTTATTGTCAGGGGAGAATATATTTAGGGTTAAACTCGACTATAGGGCACTAAAAGGCCAAAGATCCCCACGGAAGAGGCTTATAATTTGCATAAAGTCAAGTTCAGCTTGATTATGTAGATATTTAACATTTTAAGCAAAATTTAAACAGAAACATGAAAAAATCACAAAAAATGGATACTCTTAAAACTTGTTTTTGCATTCGGATGAGCTTTGAAAATTTATTTGGAAATAAAATTTTTAGCTCAAAGCAAAAAATAATTAAAACTTTTTGACTATAAAAACATGTTTTTACCAACAAATTCTAATTATTCGTGTAGCCATCTAATAGTCAACTAGTTGTTTTCGATTGGACTAACTACAAAGATCGGTTTCACAATTCAAACAAGTTGGAAATCATAACTCGAGTTAGCTCTAAAGAACCCTCATCGAATCGTAGAGATGAAAAATTAATACAATATTTAGAATCCATAATACCGTATCCGGCTCTGACATTTCTCGGTTGGAGTTTTTTTCGTCTTGCTCAAATTTTTCTCTTATACATTTTTAGCTGGATTTAATTTTTGTGCTCGTACTCTCGAGGTTTTTAGGCCAAGCGTAAAGTATAAAGTAAGTTATAACTTTTGTTAATATCCTATACCTATAGTACTATTATTGGGCATAACATATTCTTTATTCTTCAATTTTCTAGTTTATTCAGTAAAAACTGATCAATTGATACTTGGTACTTCAGTTTAGGCCTCAGTTTGGTTGCTTAAACAGGAAACTATGTAAAGTTGAATGATTATCTCATTATCAGTAAACCAAGTTTCAGGGAGCATTCTCTTATTTTATTTTTTCAAAAGTTTCTTTTTTAAAAAAAGCAAGTGTGTTTTTGACACAACCGACTGAAAGTGAACTGCGAAGGTATCTCAAAAGATTCTGTCTTCTTACTCTTTTCTGTCTTCTGTCTCTTCAAGCATTCGGCAAATTCTAATAAATATTAGGTGATGCACTGCAAACGATATTTAGACAAAGCGATGAATCTATAATTTTGCTTCAGCCGATTAGAAGGAGTAGGATATAAGGCAATTCAACGCACAAAATACAAGAGGGATTTATAGTGTCAAAGTTTTAGTAGTTTCCCCTATCATTTTATTTTTTTGAATAAAAATCAGATTTTGTAAAATATATCTCATGATGAGAAATTGATAATTTGATAATAGCTTCAAGCATTGTTTGGTTTAGTAACATATTTTGTATATCAACTTTGCAAAATAATAATCATCGAGTGTTAGTTTCCCCAAAACTGAACATCATTGCTCCGACTTTCGAAGGAATATATACGCTGGGGTTAATTTTTTTTACTCAGATCAATTCTCAAAAATGTTTCCTCGGGCACTCGATGCATGGAACTTAGTAGTCCCAGAAGGGGCGCGCTAACCACTTAATTTTCCTGCTGTATTATTTACGCGTGGCGAGTTATCCACACCTCAAAATCGATCCAAATCCAATTGAGGCAGGCTCATTGGTCTTATAAATTCCATACATACTTAATATTCAGCTTGAAATTCATAGTATGTCAATATTTTCTTAACCAACAACTATTCGAGACCAGTTTATGGACAGAAGGAAGATTCCGTTCATTGTTCTGGAACGAGCAGTGTTTTTTTTTAAATATTTTGATATTTGTAGTCTTTTTTACGCTGCTACCTTATAAAAAAAATCATAATAAGCTCCATAGATGCTCCATATTTTTATCGGCCAATTAAAAATTGAAAAATTTTAGCTAATATGCAAAAAAAAACTTTATATGTTTATTCATGTCGACAAAATTTTTTTGTTTAACAACACGTGCCCACATGCTGTAGTCAACGAGCTGTAAGACGCTAGGCTTTGAAAACAAAACAAACTTTGTTTGTAGTTTCTCACTCAACTCTTTTGAAAAACTAGCCCTTAATAAGTTCAAACAAAGACTCCTCGTATAAGGGCAGAGCCATGAATATTCATACTAATCATTAACTGGTCGCGAATATAGTTTTTGTTTAAAATATTTTTTTTCTGTTAAACTGGGTTTTACGTAGATTTTATCATAGTTTACGTGTTCAAAATGAGTCATGTATAGACTTAGTAAGAGTATGAAGGCCAATTAGCTTACCTGAATTCAAATTGGAACGATTTTATAGAGCGGAAAAATTCGCCACGGGTAAATAAGGCGCGTTATTCCTGCAGCATGAAATTATGAAACGAGTTCATTAAGGCGACGCGTGCCATAGTAATATGGAGGTGTGGCCCAAGTCAGGGCTCACAAAAATCCAAGATAAGTCACTCGAGAGAAAACACTTTTTTGAAAATGTTCTGAACAAAAAACCACCCCAAAATGAATACATTCCACACTTACTTCCAAAGTCGGAAAAACAAGGATAGCTTATACAGAGATAGAGTCAGCCACAACCCAATAAAACAAGGATAGCAAATACAAGGAGAGAGATTTAGGCAAATTCAAAAAGTAATGGGTTTCGTTTGTAATTTGGATCCTACTGAATCATGGAAGACTAAAATAAAGCTTGATTTGATCAAACTATATTTCGTTCTATCAATGTTTTTTAAATATTCTTTAGGTAAAAGGAGTCAGTGGTGATTATTAAGGCTACATTTAACCAGATTGTTATGCCGGCTCTTGGTTAAGCACGAAAAGTAAGCTTTTATTAGCAAATTTTCCAAGCTGTGGAAGGTTTTCTCGAGCTATTGCTAAATTCCAAATAAAAACTGTTTAAATGATTCTGGATCTATTAAAAAATTAATTTAGATTGGAAATAATTAACAATTAAAAAAATGCAGCCTTTTTATCCTTAATATCAAGATTAGCGGAAATATCAATCTACAAATTTTCCAATTTGGGTTACATTTTCACATAATGCCGCAGCAGTAAACGTTTTTGTTTGATTCATAATTACTTACTCTCTTTCTCTTTCTCTCTTTTTTTTATAGGTTTTCCTGATTTAGAAAACCATCTTATTTAAATATATTTTGATGAATGTAGTAAAGTCTTTTAAATTCTTTGTGTTTCGATGAATTGTGTAAATATGACATATTTCGATAGATTTGATCAAATTTCAATAAGGTTTGTGAATTGTGAAAAAAACAAATAATCAATTCAACATGAGCTTTGAAACATATTAATTTCAACCATAGTTCAAATTTCAAGCAGTTCGACTTTAGAAAACTTCTTCGGTTTGGAGACAAACCTGATTTTCAAAAATATGAAAATGTTTAACTTCCAGAATCTATCATTTAAATTATTTCAAAATGACTGAAAAATATTTTAGTTTTGAGATATGTTTAGAATTTTTTGGATATAATCATACAAATTTCAAATTTTTTATACAACTCAAGTCTGAATCAGTAAAAAAAACCTCAGAACAATTTCCCAATAACTTTCTCTATTCGATCTGAAGAAGTACTCTCTTAGACGTATGTTTGAAAAAGGATTAATTAGATTAAAAATGAATTGATGGTTCATGGTTATATTGAACACTGATTTAGATTTTAAAGGCATCCAGAGTAAGAGTTCAAAATAGGTCAATACCAGATATTTAACACAGAAAACTAGGCTATGGAATTGAACTTATTACAAACTGAGAGAAAAATAGATCATTGATAAAACTTGGTAAAAATTGGTTTTCTGTTGTTTCTGCGAATGATTGGAATTGAGATATTATGTTAAACGGATAAAAAATGCCCAAACTAAAAGTGAATGTTTTTTTTTATGAATACAGGAAGTTAGTGATAATTTATCACTGTTTTCCTGTATTGATGCGAACAGATTGAAAAAGTTGTAAACTTCATACTGTTTTGTAAAATATTTCAGTTCCAACCGACCGTTTGCAAAAAAAAAACAGATTTTGCATCATAAAATAAAAAGGTTTTTGTGACAAATTTCCCGGATCAAAATTTGGCAAAAAAGTAATTGAAACAATCATACATTTTGTCAATCACCCCTGCGAACTTTCACAAGTAATTTTTTTTGTAAACTTTATCCAATTGTTATCAATTTGGCATTCGGAATAACTAGGCCATTCTAAACTTATTGGGTCTTTAAATTTTTTCCTGGAAAAAACCCTCGTTACACCAGAAAATTGATGCTTATTAAGGTGGTGTTAAAAAAAAGAGCCATTCAGTTCAACATCATCTGGTTTTATTTCAATTACCAGTACCTAAAAATCTACGGCAAAATACGATGTGATTAATTATAACATATTAGTAGCTAATATTGAACCTTCGATTTCCCTTATTTCTGCTCTTACTAGTTCAAGATTGATAGTCATGTTCAACGCAAAAATTCAAGATACCATGTTTAATATACGGCCAAAAATCTTGGACAAGTCATAGCCTTTTAGTCAATAATAAATGAAAACAAAACTTTCTAGTGAATCTAACTGCACTGACAAAGATAGTATAAGATGAACTGATTCAGCAAAAATCGATAGACAAAAAAAATTTGTTTGCATTAGTTTAAATGGATCATATCTTAAAGCTGAGATGAGTAAACATTTAAAAAATTGATTTGCATTTGTTAAATTGATCATGTTTTAAAGCTGAGAATAAATTCTTAATCGATCTAAACCCATTTTATTTTTTATTGCATTCTTTTGATGCGTTTTTAGTCAATTTTCCCAAATTCAATTCTAATCAGTACAAATCTATTCGTATCCATTGTCTATATAATTATCGTTTCATGCAAAAATATATAGAGATATTTCGACTGATTTGACTTTTAATTAAGGTTGTTAATTGAAAAAAAAGTATATAAAATACGTTATTTATTCAAATTTTTGTGCTTTGAACTGAAGACAAAATATCGGTATCATTAAGTGCGAACCCTCGAAAGAAAATGCTGAAAGCTCGTTTTAAGAAAAATGCGTTTAAAATTTGACCTTAAAAAAGCATTTGAAAAAACTTCGCTTTCATTTACGTTTTATCACTGCGGGTTAAAATTAATCTAATTAGCAACATTAATCCGATACGATGTAAATAGATTTTTTTTAGATATTAGTGTCTAAGTTTTCCGGATAGATCAATTTAAATTGATTTAAAATCTTTTTTAGTTCCTAAAGTTTAAATTGTTAGTTTCTAAATTCAAAGTGTAAATTTCTAAGTTAAAATTGATCAAAAATGGAAATAAATCAATCCAGAAACTTTTATGCCAGTTTTACATAGTAATTGCGTTAATTAGACCCAGTTCGAATCCATATTTGTTGTTTTCGGTTTTGAAACACTCTTTTCTGGGTGTATCACAATTGTCTGCTCTTCTTATGATGACTGAGACTGCAAATATAACTTTTTCAATTTCTGAAAATCTGATTTTTTGAGAAGAACCTCTCAACTTTTGAGCTGATATGAAACTCCTAGTTTCAAATAATCATATTTGTATTTTCTGTTTTTTTTTGAAATCTCAACCATTAAAACACCAATAAAATACTATTTTGCTTTCTTTGAAAAGCTTTTGCTGAGTTTTGGCTTATGTACTGAATGATATTTTAAACACTGTGGTAATAACGAGGAAAATTTCCCTTTGTAAAAAAATCCTAAACTATAGTTTAGATAAACTCTTACCTGGAACAGCTAAATAAGTACAATATGGTACTAAATTGCCGCTATAACAACTAATCTCTTTATTTTCAATCCAACTTCGATTAAGATGATAAATGGGAGGGTTTTTATCTCGAAATACAACATATAATGTCAATTTAAAGAGCTGCCCGCGGGGAACTTTTCCATATTAGTGAGTATATGAAAGTAGTAAAATAAGAATAAGCTTTTAAAAACTTAACCCTGAAAAGTTAATAACAAAAGAACGACCAAGGAGGATTAAAAAGCTCTTCTATAAAATCAAGGTGCATTTTCGCGTTCTGAATTCTGATTAGATCTTTTTAACTATTTCAAAGAACAAGACTTTATGTGCAGTAAAACATGATATTAATACAACAACCCAGAGTAAACGATGGCTATAAATATGGTATTTTAGAGACAGAAAAAAAACCAGTCGAGGTGCAAAATTGTTGACGGACCATAAAAACCTAATCTGGTCCAGCATTACTCCATAAAGGTACTGCTAATTCAGCCGAAAGTTTTGTAGAGCCAAAAAAACGCCTGTTTTTCACAATTTTTGCATCAATTTAATTATTATTATTTTAATGGTCTGCTCTGGTAAGCCGAACGCTCATAAAGTGATTACTCAAATCTGATTGTAGTATGAAACCGGTGTCATTTTTCCGGTTTTTTTTTTCTCAAAATCGAGTTGAAGTTGAGATAGGCTGAATGGACGTTTCGGCTGGACGATCGGTGTTAAATTGAAGAGGGTAATACCGGGTACACTAAGTTGATTTTGGATGAAATCGCCGGAAAATCAAAGGAAGATACAACATTACCCAAATTAAGTATATTGCCTCTCCTTGCCCCGGGATTAGCATGCGACTGTGGTTTGTATCTGAGACAGCGTGCGAACATCCGATTGTTCAATCAGTCGAAACTTACTTGAAAAAACGATTTTATGAAAAAAGTAAATAAAATATTTAAAGACAAACAAACCGAGTTCGGTGATCAAATGTAAAAAAAAACGAAGTAAAGATTCCATCCGCGAGTTATGATTATATCACGTGATTACTTTATTTCATAATTCAAGATATAGACGCAGGACTTTGCAACTTTTTTACATTTAATTTAATCCATCCTTTTTTTCATTATTTCGTAATAATTACTTAATTTCTCATCTCAGCGCCATCGGATGTCTGCACAAGATTGTAGTATGTTGAATGAGAGAAAAACACCAGTTATTGAAGACAGAATTCTGGGGTTGAAAATTTCCCTGACCTAGTCACAGACCACCAATGCAACTAACAATGTTTTCACTTTTGTCTCTATTTTATCAGCCATTTCTTCGGGGCTATTTGACCTGCTAACTAGCATTGTTTGTTTTAGTCAGGCTCAATTACGAAGTCAAACAAAAATAATAGATGAGAAAAAAGCGAAAAAGGTGAAAGCAAAATCAAAAAAATCTAAATCGAAAATATCTTTGAAGGATGAGATTTCCCCAGGCAAACGTAAATACTCCAGCTACAAATTATTTTAATTCAGAATGGAAAATAAAATCAGTTATTTAATCATTTGCAGAAACCTCCTGTTGGTTAATGCCCGAGCATGAAAATGACTTTTATTTAAGTTTGTTAATATTGTTTTAATGGCATTTATCCGCTTGAATGGTTGTTATTAGTATATAAAACTTCTCAAAAAGTGGTTAGGCTGCATTAAAACACAATTAATGGTTATCTGTGCAAGTAGCGCTTTCTTCGTGTAAGTTCTTACTTAAAAAGTACATTGAAAGTGATTTTGTTCAGAAAAAGTTATGTTCTGATAGAGATTTTCTGCCATTTTTCTGAAAGAAGGAGTGGACTGATACGACGCTTAGAACAGATGAAAAAATCTAATAGAAGATAAAAGTCGTTCGTAAAAAAGAGTAAAGCACAGAAAAAAAAAAACAGATCAGTTTGTGCCAAAACCGAGTAACATTTTTTTGAACAAATTTTGTTTTGAGAGCACGACTAAAAAAGCTATAAACTGATGCCAATATCAAAAAACTAAGACTATTATTGAAGAAAGAACAAGATTTGGCAAGAGGTCGTTAGTTTGTTTAAGTATTCGACGAGAACCCGGATTGGTCTGACAGTAACAATCAGTGCTCTTTCATTAATGCAACAGTATAAAAACAGTACTGAAACAGTAATGGGAAAGTGCCACGATAGCACCGATCAATGATAACATCAGGACAAAGAAATCCATCCGAAGATACCTAATAACGCGAAAAACTCAAAAAAAGCGATGCATTTTCAAACTAAGCAATTGTAGTAAGACAAGTATTTGATAAATTTCGAGCTGATTTCTAGCTGTGGGGGAGGAAGGCAGCGTTATATTGAAAATTATTTTATTCAAAAAGAAAACACATTCATGATTTAGATTTTCTGCATTTTTTTGAAAAGTAGGATTGGATTGATATGGTTTATCGAACAGATGAAACAAGTTTAAAAATGATAAAGTCGTTCAAAACAATAATAAGTAATGCAAGGAAAGTTTCAGATCAGCTTTTGTCAAAACCGAGTATAAATTTTTGAATAACTTTTGTAGTCCGGACCACGAACATAAAAGCTTCAAACTGATACCAAATCGAGATTCTACGAGTACTTTTGAAGAAAATAGAAGATTTTGCAAGCAATCGTCAATGTAATTGAATATTCGATGAGAACCCAGATTGGTACCCTTAAGCTCTTTAATGATGTTTTGTTTATTTTTTACACCGTTCCTGAGAAATTCAGATGCTCAAGCCATTTCACAACCTACGCTAGCCCATTTTTATTTTTCGGGGAGAAAACTGCGTATTTACCTGGTTTCTTGCCTTAGATCCAATCAATGATTTTGCGACGGTAACGACACGTAACAATACTTTAAATTCGTTTCGAAATTTGAAGAAAAAAAATCAAAAATTGCGTCACAAATTAAAAATTACTGTTTTCATGTTGATCACTTCAAACAGAAAAAGTTTGTCGATAACGTTTTCACACTCGTAAGCACCGAATGAAGGAGGTTGATCTCAGTACTTTTGCAGGACCAAAATTGGGAAAAATAAAAAACAGTTCTGTGTTTCTGGGTTTTTTTTCCTGCAATAGCACTGCAAAGAAGATAACACAGGAGTTATTCTGAAACAGTACTGATTATCATTGGCTAACCAATCCAGGAAGGCAGGATTGATGAGAAGACAGGATTTGAAGACAGGATTTCGTTGCACTTTGAACAAAACCAGATAAAACATTTAACATGCAGTTAAGGATCTCCCAGAGCAACGTACAGTTATGACTCATAAACGCTACGGTGGTAGCTTTATCGTGGTTAAAGTCAGATGAGACAATTCAGACTTGAATTGGTAGGAAAACACGACAAGCTCTGAACCTCATCTGTTTCGTAAATGACGCGAAATAAAAACCTTCTGGTAGTTTTGTCCGCACCAAACCAATTCTTTTTTTTTTCAATGAGAAAAACGTATTTTTCAATCTGAACTCATCGCGAGAAACAACACATGGCGCCCTCTGGAAGGCCAGATAACATGAAAGGACACTTCACTCAAGTGCAGCAGAATATTATGAAGCTAATATAAGAAGTGTTTGTTACGTTTTTAAAGCATATAAAATTAACTTCCACGTCATTTCAATTGAGCGGTCAACTCTTGTTCATTTTTGGACCTCATCAGAAACTTCATCTGGAAAAGAGCAAAACGGACTCCTTAGCGAAAAGTGGACCAATCTGATGAAAAACACGTCAGGCAAGACAACGCCATTTTGAGGGCTGGCGACGTGCACAAACCTAACGATATTTTGTGATAACCTACCCTGATTTGTTTGGAGTGTTCCTGGCCAGACTCAGGGAATTTATTTTTGACGTAACTCACCCCAATATAGGCAAAATGCAGTCCTGATAATTGTATTCAATGCTTCACGCCGTTTGCCTCGAGACAAACTCAGAGAAGCAATTGCACAGATCATTCTATTTCAGCACCGTTTGAAATTGATACTTAGTCCTATACTTTGACTTTTAAAACTTCGATGATCAATGGACCCATTGTTGTCAGAATCCGAAGACCCGGGCGCTTAAAAACCAAACCTTGCGAACTGGTTTAAGGATAGCTAAAGGAACAAGAGAGGTCAAAACTACAATAAAAACAGGAGTGACAGCAGCTTGCATGACCCGGGTCGAGATCCCAGGCTGATGTGTAGACTTTCGCAACAAACTTTTGACATGTCCAGACGTTCGCGACTGAAGCTTGGCATTTCCAAATTTTCGCGGTCACAATGCTCCAACGCGATTTTCGCGACCGAAACGGAGATGGCGACCCATATTTGGTGTGTCCAGACTTTCGTTATCAAGAATTGCCATTTCCAGACTTTCGCGACCAAAAAACTCAGCCGCGACTTTCGCCACCGAGGCGGAGGCGGCGCGATAGAGCAGCTGTAATTTGAATGTCATCAGCAAAAAAAAGTTATTTAATGTAATTTAGCTGAATAATGATCATGCACGATAAAACTTGTAATAAAAGTTTAAAAGAAAAATCTTTGTGGGTCAACTTGAGGATGAAGTTATACTTCAAATTTCTGGAGTTTCTGGAGAGAGACCGATTGAACCAGTTTTGTCAGAATCCATTGAATTTTGTGGTCAAAAACCATTACCTCTGTCAGATATTTGAAAATTTGATGAATTTAAATAACCTTTGTAGGTTTTGTCTCTTTTTTAATTTTGCATTGTTTGCCTTAACCTTTGATTCGTAAATGGCGCTAAATAAAAAACCTTCTGGTGGTTTTGTCCGCACCAAACCAACTTTTTTTTATATGAGAAAAACGTAATTTAAATCTGGAATCATCGCGAGAAACAACACATGGTGCCCTCCGGAAGGCCAGATAACATGAAAGGACACGACACTCAAGTGCAGCAGAATATTATGCTAATATAAGAAGTGTTTGTTACGTTTTTAAAGCATATAAAATTAACTTCCACTTATTTCAATTGAGCGGTCAACTCTTATTTGTTTTTGGACCTCATCTGAAACTTCATCTGGAAAAGAGCAAAACGGACTCCTTAGCGAAAAGTGCACCAATCTGATGAAAAACACGTCAGGCAAGACAACACTATTTTGAGGGTTGGCGACGTACACAAACCTAACGATATTTTGTGATGACCTATCAATTTTCTATCCAAGAGTTTGGAGGTAGGATTTACCCACGCCAAAAAGAGACTTCAAAAAATCCGGAGAAAAAAGCAACTAGAGGAAGACTTTCTGAATTAACATGAAATAGGCAAGTTTATACAGGTTAAATTCAGCATACCTAATGTGTACTCTAGCCAAATTGAGCGACATCACCGCAAATGACTTTAATCTGTCAGACAGGACGAGCGCCATGGGCTGTAAAATTGGACTACGATTGAGTAGACAAACACTGTGGAGCATGGCAGCTTTACCCCCGGCATCAAGCAGATACCTGAAAAACAACTTAAAAAATGTGCAATGCATACCCCCTGAGTTGTTTGGAGTGTTCCTGGCCAGACTCCGGGACTTTCTTTTTGCAAGAAGGAAAGCTCAGGTGTCCCTAGACGTAACTGACTCCAATAAAGGCAAAACGCTGCCGTGAGAATTGTATTCAACAGACTCAGAGAAGTATTTGCACAGAACGTTCTATTTGAGCATAGCTTGAAATTGATACTTGTTTTTATGCTTTGGTTTTTAGAACTTCAATGATCAATGGACTCGGTGTTGACAGAATCCGAGGACTCGCAAAGTCAAAAGCCAAACCTTGCAAACTGGTTTAAGGATAACTAAGGGACCAAGAATGCTAAAAAAAACAAAGTTAAAAACATGAGTGACAGCAGCTTGCATGACCCGGTTCGAGGTCCCAGACTCATTTCCAGACTTTCGCAACAAATTTTTGGCATGTCCAAACGTTCGCGACCGAAATACGACATGTCCAGACTTTCGCGACCGAAATTTGGCATTTCCAAATTTTCGCGATCACAAGGCTCCAACGCGATTTTCGCGACCGAAACGAAGATGACGAACCATATTTGGTGTGTCCAAACTTCCGGTACCAAGAATTGCCATTTCCAGACTTTCGCGACCGAAAAACTCAGCCGCGACTTTCGCCACCGAGGCGGAGGCGGCGCGATAGAGCAGCTGTAATTTGAATGACATCAGCAAAAAATGTTATTTAATGTAATTTAGCTGAATAATGATCATGCACGATAAAATTTGTAATGAAAAGATAAAATAAAAATCTTTGTGGGTCAACTTGAGGATGAAGTTATACTTCAAAATTCTGGAGTTTCTGGAGAGAGACCGATTGAACCAGTTTTGTCAGAATCCAATGAATTTTGAGGTCAAAAACCATTACCTCTGTCAGATATTTGAAAACTTGATGAATATAAATAACCTTTGTAGGTTTTGTCTCTTTTTTATTTTAGCATTGTTTGCCTTAACCTTTGATTCGTAAATGGCGCTAAATAAAAAACCTTCTGGTGGTTTTGTCCGCACCAAACCAACTTTTTTTTAAATGAGAAAAACGTAACTTTCAATCTGGACTCATCGCGAGAAACAACACATGGCGCCATCTGGAAGGCCAGATAACATGAAAAGACACGACACTCAAGTGCAGCAGAATATTATGAAGCTAATATAAGAAGTTTTTGCTACGACTTTAAAGTATATAAAATCAACTTCCATCAAATTTCAATTGAGCGGTCAACTCTTGTTCGTTTTTGGACCTCATCTGGAACCTCATCTGGAAAAGAGCAAAACGAACTAACAGTCTGAAAAGTTGACCAATCTAATGAAAAACACGTCAGGCAAGACAACACCATTTTGAGGTACGATATTTGACCTAGCGATCTTTTGTGATAACCTATCATTTTTCTATCCCAGAGTTTGGAGGTAGGATTTACCCACGCCAAAAAGAGACTACAAAAAGTCCGGAAAAAAAGCATTTAGGGTGTGACTTTCTGAATTAACATGAAATAGGCAAGTTTATACAGGTTAAATTCAGCATACCTAATGCGTACACTAGCCAAATTGAGCGACATCACCAAAACTGACTTTAATCTGTCAGACAAGACGAGCGCCATAGCCTGTAAAATTGGACTACGAGTGAGTAGACAAACACTGGGGGGCATGGCAGCTTTACCCCCGACATCAAGCAGATACCTACCTGATAAGTACCTGTGTTTCTTAGAGAACAGGGTCAAAAATCTGCAATGCATCTATCCTGATTTGTTTCGAGTGTTCCTGGCCAGACTCCGGGACTTTTTTTAAAAGAAAAAAAACTCAGTTGACTCTAGACGTAACTGACTCCAATAAAGGCAAAACGCTGCCGTGAGAATTGTATTCAACAGTTTCAGAGAAGTAATTGCACAGAACGTTCTATTTGAGCATAGCTTGAAATTGATACTTGTTTTTATGCTTTGATTTTTAGAACTTCAATGATCAATGGACTCGGTGTTGACAGAATCCGAGGACTCGCAAAGTCAAAAACCAAACGTTGCAAATTGGTTTAAGGATAACTAAGGGACCAAGAATGCTAAAAAAAAACAAAGTTAAAAACATGAGTGACAGCAGCTTGCATGACCCGGTTCGAGGTCCCAGACTCATGTCCAGACTTCCGCAACAAACTTTTGGCATGTCCAAACGTTCGCGACCGAAAAACTCAGCCGCGACTTTCGCCACCGAGGCCGAGGCGGCGCGATAGAGCAGCTGTAATTTGAATGACATCAGCAAAAAATGTTATTTAATGTAATTTAGCTGAATAATCATCATGCACGATAAAATTTGTAATGAAAGTTTAAGAGAAAAATCTTTGTGGGTCAACTTGAGGATGAAGTTATACTTCAAAATTCTGGAGTTTCTGGAGAGAGACCGATTGAACCAGTTTTGTCAAAATCCATTGAATTTTGTGGTCAAAAACCATTACCTCTGTCAGATATTTGAAAACTTGATGAATATAAATAACCTTTGTAGGTTTTGTCTCTTTTTTATTTTAGCATTGTTTGCCTTAACCTTTGATTCGTAAATGGCGCTAAATAAAAACCTTCTGGTGGTTTTGTCCGCACCAAACCAACTTTTTTTAAATGAGAAAAACGTAACTTTCAATCTGGACTCATCGCGAGAAACAACACATGGCGCCATCCGGAAGGCCAGATAACATAAAAAGACACAACACTCAAGTGCAGCAGAATATTATGAAGCTAATATAAGAAGTTTTTGCTACGACTTTAAAGTATATAAAATCAAATTCCATCAAATTTCAATTGAGCGGTCAACTCTTGTTCGTTTTTGGACCTCATCTGGAACCTCATCTGGAAAAGAGCAAAACGAACTAACAGTCTGAAAAGTTGACCAATCTAATGAAAAACACGTCAGGCAAGACAACACCATTTTGAGGGTTGGTGACGTACACAAACCTAACGATATTTTGTGATAACCTATCATTTTTCTATCCCAGAGTTTGGAGGTAGGATTTACCCACGCCAAAAAGAGACTACAAAAAGTCCGGAAAAAAAGCATTTAGGGGGTGACTTTCTGAATTAACATGAAATAGGCAAGTTTATACAGGTTAAATTCAGCATACATAATGCGTACACTAGCCAAATTGAGCGACATCACCAAAACTGACTTTAATCTGTCAGACAAGACGAGCGCCATAGCCTGTAAAATTGGACTACGAGTGAGTAGACAAACACTGGGGGGCATGGCAGCTTTACCCCCGACATCAAGCAGATACCTACCTGATAAGTACCTGTGTTTCTTAGAGAACAGGGTCAAAAATCTGCAATGCATCTATCCTGATTTGTTTCGAGTGTTCCTGGCCAGACTCCGGGACTTTTTTTTAAAAGAAAAAAAACTCAGTTGACTCTAGACGTAACTGACTCCAATAAAGGCAAAACGCTGCCGTGAGAATTGTATTCAACAGTTTCAGAGAAGTAATTGCACAGAACGTTCTATTTGAGCATAGCTTGAAATTGATACTTGTTTTTATGCTTTGATTTTTAGAACTTCAATGATCAATGGACTCGGTGTTGACAGAATCCGAGGACTCGCAAAGTCAAAAGCCAAACCTTGCAAATTGGTTTAAGGATAACTAAGGGACCAAGAATGCTAAAAAAAAGTTAAAAACATGAGTGACAGCAGCTTGCATGACCCGGTTCGAGGTCCCAGACTCATGTCCAGACTTCCGCAACAAACTTTTGGCATGTCCAAACGTTCGCGACCGAAATACGACATGTCCAGATTTTCGCGACCGAAATTTGGCATTTCCAAATTTTCGCGATCACAATGCTCCAACGCGATTTTCGCGACCGAAACGAAGATGACGAACCGTATTTGGTGTGTCCAAACTTCCGGTACCAAGAATTGCCATTTCCAGGCTTTGGTGACACAAAAAACTCAGCCGTGACTTTCGCCACCGAGGCGGAGGCGGCGCGATAGAGCAACTGTAATTTGAGTGACATTTGCAAAAATAGTTATTTAATGTAATTTAGCTGAATAATGATCATGCACGATAAAATTTGTAATAAAAATTTAAAAGAAAAATCTTTGTGGGTCAACTTGAGGATGAAGTTATACTTCAAAATTCTGGAGTTTCTGGAGAGAGACCGATTGAACCAGTTTTGTCAAAATCCATTGAATTTTGTGGTCAAAAACCAATACCTCTGTCAGATATTTGAAAATTTGATGAATTTAAATAACTTTTGTAAATTTTGTCTCTTTTTCATTTTTGCATTGTTTGCCTTAACCTTTGATTCGTAAATGGTGCGAAATAAAAAACTTTCTGGTGGTTTTGTCCGCACTAAACCAACTTTTTTTAAAATAAGATAAACGTAAGTTTCAATCTGGTCTCATCGCGAGAAACAACCCACGGTGCCCTCCGGAAGGCTAGATAACATGAAAGGACACGACACTCAAGTGCAGCAGAATATTTTGCTAATATAAGAAGTTTTTGCTACGACTTTAAAGCATATAAAATTAATTTCCATCTCATTTCAATTGAGCGGTCAACTCTTGTTCATTTTTGAAGAAAATGTTGATAAAAGTTTAGATGAAAAAAATTTGTGTTGAAACTATAAAAAACACTGATAAGCTGTATCAATATTTTATCCAAGTTAGAAGCGTATGTTGGGTATGGGTGTCTATTTCTCAAATACATTTGTTCAAATCGAGAAAAGATTCTTCGTTTTTTGGGTCTAATGTGAGGATAGATTATTTTATGTGACTACATTTAAAATAAATGAATACGTAGAGATATATCTGAGGTTTCAACGTTCCATAAAGCTAATTTAGGCGTCAAAACTAATAAATTCCAGACTGAAAAAAATTATGGGACACAGTCTAATTTAAAACAACGAAAATTAAGTAATGATTTTTGTTAACAACCCATGGTTAAAGAAACTTTGTTCCGACCAATCGAGTGTGTTTTAATTTTTTCTTTTTTTTCTATTTTCCACTTAGATAATCCGACCAGTACTGACTCAAAACTGTAGGGTTAAAAGCTAATAGTAAAATATCAAGTATCATAGACAAAAAGATTATGAGTAGAATAGGTAGATACACTGTACCGAATAAATAGACATTTGCAAAACGCCTTTGTATAGACTAAATGTCTAGAATAGATAAAGGTATAAAATAGGCAATCAGTTTAGAACAGGACTGTGTCTTGTTAATGATATCGCGCAACTGGTTAAACGCAAGACTTAATGGCACCACGGTGTGACCTTAGATATGGCCTTGAGAAAGGGCATTTGATATATTGAACCCAGAAGTAGATATGAATAAACAACATAAATGCACGCACAATATGCGAGGTATCGGAGGCCCCTTTATGGCATTCACCGCGGGAGGAAAAATTTCATCCTTATTATAAGGGTTAAACTTAGCACAGAAGTTAAAGAAATGAACTAGCCTGTATTGAGAGTGAACTGCGAATAAATGATGAACAGGAATGGCAAAAGATTTTTAGTAACGGAGTTCAGCAGAATCAAGTTGAAGTCTAGTCAGATTTCCGTATGAGTTTTGTTTTCTTTTGAATCCTGCATTCTGTTCTTCTCTAGTTGAATCACTTGCTCCTGAGTAGTTGGCGCCGAACGATGAAGAATAAGCTCGATGCGCTCTTGAGGGGAAGTGAAATTGAACACGGGAATGACTGCCGAAGACGGTTGTTGCGATGGTTCTTCCTCCACTGCTTTCACGATGAGGGTCCACAAGAAGCCTCATAGAGTTTTCGCTGAGAGTCGAAACTCTTGTCGTATCTGAACTATCCGGAGCTAGAATGGGATCGGGAGTTACCAGCACATCTGTGCTATTCCCAGAGTAAATACTGGGGTGAGTCGTCGGCTTAAATGATGTAGGAGCGGGAAGAGTTGGTGTCAGCGTCTTTTGGGCGGATTGACCAATAGCCGTCAAGGCCTCTTTCCCAGGGGACCCGGTCACTGGAAGCGATATCCCCGGCGTCCTAGGGAGCATTTGATTGGGGAGCCCAGGAACTGAGATTGAGGTCGAAGAAGTATGAGTCGCAGGGCTGTTGAGATTGACAACCGAACCATCGCTAGAACAAAAGTGGGCGGTGAAATTGGACTGAATAAGAGGCGGGCCTGTCGGCGGTGAACACAACTGTGGTTTTGGAGCAATTTGGACTTGTGATGTTGCTAGTTAATCACCCAGCGTACCCTGATTGGCTGAAATGTCTTATTTCGGATTAAATTTTAGAAAAATGTAGTTTTTCGGGTATACTTTTACTTTTTTTTGTGATGTACGCGTTATTTGTAATCTTGATCATTTTGATTTTCGCGATTTTAAACAGAGGTTTTCCAGAATGTCGAAATGTAATCTTTCTGAATACTCTATCACGATTAGGTTGCTTGAGAAATACTTTTTCTAATTTACTCATTGTGGCGGCTCGACACGGATTTGCGTGACTTTGAGACGCTAGCTGTGGGACAACGCTGGAAGGGCAGGATCGGAGGCATGAGAGTAGAACCGTAGAGTTTTTCTGATTAGCCCGGTCTGAAGGCTATTCGCAAGGTTCGAGTGACGTGTAGCAAATTGCCTCATAATCAGGCATTCCTTCTCCAGTGGCAGATTACGCTTCTGTAGAGCCCAAGCATTTGCGCCCTTCGCAAGATCATCTAATATTTTATACGGCTCGCTCTCCGACACTTTGGAGCCCACTGAGAACATTAGATCAAATCTTGGCGACACGTGAGAACTGGAGCTGCCTCGAGGAACCACTTTCACTCTGTCTCGGCTAGAGTCTTGGCTCGCGATCTGTGCGGGAGTCAGCAGTTTTCTATCAAACCCTTGAGCCAAAGTATCATGGGTTACAATATTATTAAACGCTTGGGAGAATTCAGTGTTAGTTTTACGACTGAAATACAGCTCGAAAGGAGATTTCTTGAGGACAGAATATTTGGTTTTTCTTATGTCTTCGAGTATTTGTAGTAGAGTAGAGTTTAAGTTACCAAAGTTAGGATCAACTTTTTCAGTTCCCCAATTGATTGTTTGGATTGTGCACTCGATCAGACCGGTGCATCGATGGTCAGCCACGGGTGTAAGTATGTGTCTTATTCCTGGTTCTTTAAAAAACTGACTAATGATTTTATTTTTGAATCCACAACCATGATCCATTCGAATCGAATGTGGCAAACCAAGAATTCAAATGTTTGTCTGTAAAAATTTAACTACGTTTTTGGCGCCTGATGTTTTTGTAAATAAGAAACAGAACCTATCAATTGCGTACAGAGTTAATATTTTCTGTTTTTTTTTCCATTAAAAATCGGACCCGCAAAAACAAATTGGAACTCTTGGTTCGGGCCGACAACACTGGTAACGGCTTAGAAAAATTTAGGGTCGATTTTAAGTTCTTACCAAAAAGGGTACATTCTTTGCATTGTTCGCAGGTTTTGATGATTTGGTGATTCAGAAAAGGGCACCAGATATACTCGGAGGCAGTCATCTTCGCCTCTTGACCGGGCTGCGAGTAATGAAGACGTGCCATAATGACGGAATGAAGCTGTTCCGAAATTGCCAATTGTTGTCGACTATCACAAAGTTGTTGACCGCTGCCGTCTAATTCCAGAATTGCGCCATGTACGCGCCCAGTTTGTTGAATGACACACATTCTTATTGATGATGGCCTTTTTCATCGGCCCAGGAAATGGTCCTCGTCCGTCAATTTTAAAGATTGTTCTGCTCGAGGGTGTTATCCCATAAGTTGACAGAAATAGATGAAGTATTCTTTGAATCCTTCATCTGAAGATTGATTAATTTTAGAGCAAGTAAAAAATAGATGATCAGATCGGAGACAATGATTTTCTAGAGTTTTTCATTAATAACGATTTCAAATTTGCATACCGGTCTGTGATTGGCTCAAAGATCTCACGCATGATTTAACGCCCTCTAGCGGCCAGCGAAGAGAAGATTAGTTTGCACACTGCAAGTTGATTGGTTGGGAGAAAAAATGAGCGACTCATTGCTCTCTAGCGGCGAGTCATCTTAATCATTTTATTTAATGCACAATTGTGATTGGCCGAGTTTCTGAGCGAAAACAGTGCCGCCCCCTTACGGTCAAATACGGGCACTAGAGCGCTCTGAACAGCTTAGAGTTTTGCTTGAAAGGGACGAGACTTGACCTGAATCATGACTAGTATGACCAGTATTAGCGGAGATTGTTAAGAAATGGCGAGCACTTATTAAGGAAACTAACAGCCTTATTGAATGCTTTAATTGATTTAATGACAAAAAGCTCGTCCTAACTAGAACGTTCATGTGCTGCGAATGTAGGTTGGCGAGGCATTTATTCATAATTTCCAACATGATTCACCTGAAAATCGAAAGGTAGAAGGTGATTTGCCCAGAGGGTCAGACGTGATTGCTTATACTTGTTACCATAGTGTTCGTTAAGGGCCAATATAATAACCTTATGATCCGCTATGAAAGCGCAACTAACACCCAAAAGACACGTGCGAAAAAACTTACAAAACCACACAATAGCCAATAATTAAAGTTCGTTCCTACTATATTTGGATTCCGCGCTATTTAAAAATCTAGACACAAACGCCATTGGTACCCATACGCCATGCTCTTTTTCTTGTTCGAGGCACACTTCCAGACCGCTGTGGCTCGCATCGAATTATATTGTCGAGCTTTTATAGGAATCATAATGGTATACACTTGGAATTTTTGCTATAATTTCTAGAATTTTTTTTAAAAAATCTCCTTTTGCTCTTCCCCATCAAGAATGACTGCTTGTTGCTTGCCTTTAACGACGCCCAAAAATGTACTGTAAGTTTATAAAACGCTGCAACTTATTAAGCGTTCCCATAAAAGAACGTAGTTGTTTCAAGGTTCGAGGAGGTTTTAGGGACTTGATAGGATCGATCTTGGAAAACTTTGATGTGCAACCAATTTCATTGATTTCATAACCTAACCAGACAAGTATATTCACAGAAAGTATAGTGCACTTAGTATACTTCAACGCTTATCCTTTTTCGTCCAGTCGTCGCATCACTTTGTCGACGAGCAGGTTGTGTTCGGAGACATCCCATTCTGTCACGATCAATATATCATCGAGGTAACAGATCACCCCTTCCAGAACATTGAGTGTACAATCCATAGCCTTTTGGAACTCGATGGGCATGTCTGTGAGTCCGTAGAGCCTCGTTTTGAACCTATAAGTAGTATCGGTTACCTCTCCACATAAGATGCTGAATTTACAATGACTGCTACTTAGATCAGAAAGAGGAATTGTCTAAAAGCATAAGTGAGGTCTAGCAATGTGAACCACACTTGTCCCGGAACATCCTTACTAATGATCTGAGCTGCCAAACCAATGAGCATGTTAGGCATTTGGTACTGGTTCTTCCAGAATTGGGTGTTCATAGGCTTCGCGCTTAGGGCTTTTTTTATTGGAACCATCCTTCTGTGCAATCAAGAATTTGTTGGCAAAAAACTTGTGGGTCATTCATTTTTTCAGCTTTTCTATATGTTTCTCTAGGATTATACTTTCTATGTTCTGCGATATCCAATCTAGTATATGTATAGAGACTTTTCGGCATTTAAATTGACGAGGAATTAGAGGTACTTTGATGTTGGTAAAAGACTTATGGCTCTTGGACCGGCCCAGTCGGTTGAAAACATGAGCATAACTTTTGTTTAAGTGATTTCGCCAATACTTTGAAACTGCGCCCAGAATTATCTCCTCAGTTAGCGAGCCAATTTCTGTACTCTATGTTTGGGTAGTGGCGATCCCCAATTGCGCATGCAAATTCGATCTGAACACGTTACGAGTTCGATTTTTTGACTCCATGACTCCAGGAACGTCGTGGCGTTCACCTTCCAACCGTTGGACGAAAGCGGCATTATGATAGTACCATACAATTTAATGGGCATTAAGTTATAGTCCACATACATAGTGTTTAGAGGAAATCGTGCGACATCTTTAAAGACGAGATTAATGTTCTTTTGAAGAAGGAGATTTGCCATACGTTGTTTGAGAAATGATACGGTACTACCCGTGTCGATAGTGGCGTAAAAAAACTCTGATGCGAACATTGTTATCTGCTGAAGCTTCGTCGTTTACCAGGCTGGGACTGAAAAATTTCGTTGCTGTTTATTTGAATTACGTCTTCCACCATGAGTACGTCGTGCTCTGGTTCACTATCATTATCGACATCAATGAAACTACAGTCTTCGATGTTAGACAAAGAGGTATAATTTTTGTCCTCATGCACAAGTTTCACCCTTTTCTTGGTTGATTTACAGCATGCTCCAGCGAAAAAGGGTTCCCACAGTAGTAACACAGCTTGTTGTAGTTATTTTTCTTCCCCTGTTTCGATGGGTGGTTAACAGATCCTCCCGCCAGAGTTTATACTATTTCTTCAAGATTGAATCAAGAATGCCGGTTCTTGCTTGATTCTGGTAATCTCTGTTGACTGATTATTATGTGGCAATAACTTTCGAAACTAAGCAGAGGTACTAGCTCCCTTCTCGCATTTCAACGCTAACTTCTGCAGTGTCAAGATTTTTACCAGCCTTGTTTATTTGACAATGGACTTAAAAATCGTGAATTCGTCCGATGAACAAATCTTTGTTGATGTCACGCTTCTGTTACTGAGGCCAATTGCATAACGCCGCTTGAGCAGAAGCTCGCAAAAAAAAGAAGAAAAAGTGTCGGTTTCCAGCACAAATATGGTATTGTATAGCTTGGTCCATTCTACCGTATAATCGCGAGCAGTTTGGAAAATTGCTTCACAGCTGTGGATTATGGAAGTCTTTGAAAGAGCATACCTCAAAATTAAGATTGAAGTCGGTGAAGCGTCAATTGCTCTTGTTTCTCAGTGAGAAGAATAGTCGTAATTTGAGGCGCGCAGCTGCATCATAATAAAACCAGTTCTAGCCAACGTGAGGACCTTTTCAACGACGCTCTGCGTTCTATTCGTCAGTTCTCCGAACAGCCGCCTGGTAGAGTAGAGGAGAAAACGTGCATGTCGGGTCACTGCGTCTTCTGTAGCTGCTGATGTCTCCGGTTTCGGGGGGTGGTTCGTCGAAGATCACTGCCGGGTCAGTCAACCCATCATTCGGGATAATGTGGTCCTGAAGGCCAACGGCCAAAAAAAATTGACCAATCCAAGTCGCCCACTAAAATGAGAGAACAACCAAGTGATTCGCCCAGCAAGGTGAAATGCCTAATAGATCAGTCCTGTCTTCATTCACAGGAAGTGCTGGCTTCGCCGTGAGATTACCCGGCTAGTATTGACTCAAAACTGTAGGGTTTAAAGCTATTAGTAAAATTATAAGTATCATAGACAATTGGATTGTGAGTAAAATTGGTAGATACTCTGTACCGAATGAATAGAATTTTGCAAAACGCCTTTGTAAAGACTAATTGTATAGAATAGATAGAGGTATAAAATAGGCAATCAGTTTAGAACCTGACTGTGTCTTGTTAAGGATATCGCGCAACTGGTTAAACGCAATATTTAACGGCACAACGGTGTAACCTGTTAGATATGGCCTTGAGAAAGAGCATATGATATAGTGATCCCATAAGTACATATCAATAAACAACATAAATGCACGCACAATATGCGAGGTATCGGAGGTCGCCTCATGATATTCACCGCGGGAGGAAAAATTTCATCTTTAGTATAAGGGTTAAACTTAGCACAGAAGTTAAAGAAATGAACTAGCCTGTATTGAATGTGAACTGCGAACAAAAGTAATGCAGAGGAATGGCAAAAGAATTTTAGTAACGGAGTTCAGCAGAATCAAGTCTAAGTCTAGTCAGATTTCGGTATGAGTTTTGTTTTCTTTTGACTCCTGCGTTCACCCAAAACCAGGTACCAAAAACAATATCGTTCTGGGTTGAATGATATTTCATAAGAAAGCCCTCGCAGTCAAACCATTTTTCGAAATTTCAAAATATTTTCCCCCCTGTTGAGAAAAACCGGTTCAAAATTTTTAATTTTTCGTCTTCCTTCGAGCGAAAAAAGCGAGCGAGCAGTCTTATTTTAACTGCTTAAAAATTACAATAGCTTTTTTAAAGCGTAAAAACTTAGTTTAATTTCACAATTTTAGCGGTTTTTTCTAATCAAAGTTTTCAAAATTCCAAAAAAATGCAAAACTTGAAAAAAAATTATTTTTATTTTTCAAGTGATTTTTTTTAGAAAAACTGTTTTTTCAATTTGCTTATTTTACTATGACTATCGAATATACCTAATGTCTAGTTTTTTGTTCAGCTCCTTGTATCAGAAGTTCGAGAAGCTTTTGGATCGTTAAAATCAAATTGTTGATTTCAGAATCAAGTTCCAGAGTTGAATTGAGTAATTTGGTATTTTTTAAGACTATTGTGGGAACATTCTATGCCACTTGCACAGTAACCGGCTATCCTTGTTGTCATTTTGCGTTTTTTTAAAATTTTTTTAAAAAAAAAGAAACCATAAAATTTGACGCTTTATTGTTTTTATAGCTAATTGATGCATGATTTCTTATTTAAAACTCATGAGCTAACTGAAAAATATAAAAATCGTGCTCTTCATTAATGGAAGAGCCCTCATGTAGAACAAAGAAGATTTAAAATTGAAAAACTGGTTCAGTTTTTGTTTTGATAACAGAAAACGTTCCGATAAATTATTCCAGCTGGCAAAACAGGCATAAAACAATGACTCTTATAAAACAAGCAAAACAAATTGAAACTTCGCACTGAAAAATTTTCAGAATTTTGTCAAGAGTAAGGTTTTGATTTTTGAATAAGTTCCTTCTGCTCGTTCAACTTTATCCATGTCCATCAAAACTGTTCTCAAAAATTAGCCTTAAGCAATTTTGTCTCCAACAATGACGTTTTGCATTTTTTTCCCATTCATATCTCACAAAATTTGTTTTTTTTTCCTATGAAATATGGCGCTGCATTTTTTCCTTTTTCTTAACAGTTATGCGGAAATCCATCAAAGTTTGAGAATAATTTTTAAGTTAAAGTTTTTTTTGCAAATAAGGATGGAAAATCAAATGATTCAAAGTTCAATACAAGAGGTTAACAGTGGCATTGGAGAGAAAAAAATTCCACAAAATTTTTTGGATCGTTAAAATCAAATTGTTGATTTCAGAATCAAGTTCCAGAGTTGAATTGAGTAAATTTGGGATATCTGGAGACAAAAAAAAACATTTAAATTTTTGAAACAAGACTACTCATACCAGGATGTCACTATGTATATTTAAAGTGCTTTACGACCTTTAATTGTCATGGGCATTAATTTATCATAACTAAGGTCAGACAAGACGAAAAAGACTCTTTTTGAGCTAAGAATCCACAAGTTCTGGGCCCAACTTGTAAAAAGATGCCAAAGTGAAGAAAAAGTGGATGATACCAATCAAAAGATTCCCAAATGGACGTCCGAGCACAAAGACCAACTATCTAAGTTTTGGTCTGGTCAAGCGATAAAATCTTCAGCCAAACAAAATTCCACGTCAAGCTGTGATGGAGTGCTAAAACCTTAGGACGACACCATCTGACAACCTATCCTTTATTTATCTCAGAACATCAGCAAGGAAATCGATCATTATATTGTAAGCTGTAGTTTAAAATCTAGTTCTCCCTAGGTTCAGTCGAGGTTCAATCCAACTGAATGAAGTCCATGACAGATTTCGTCTGAAGTGAGTGTCTTGATAATATTGCATGCACCAAGGTCTGATTTAATTTGCCTTGGGGTCACCCGAGCTCATCTACAAGGTAGCTCAAGGAAATCTCTGAGCAAAACTTGAACTTGATATTTACTCCAACTAAGTTCTACTGCACTAGGGTAGGTGCGCGGGAAGAAAGGACAATCAATTCACCTCTCAAGTGAGTGTTTTGCAAACATTTTAAGTTCTGAACTCGAGGTTACTTACTTCTCCGCTTTTAGTATTAAAGGGCTGAGGTTAAATTTATTTCCAGACAGAAGGACATTTAAATATCCTTTTTCGTGGTATAAGGCTCAGGTGTCAAAAAACTCAGACCATTTGTCATTCAATTTCCGTTTTAGT
>NC_087070.1:1197087-1229587 GCF_963678635.1 Symsagittifera roscoffensis
TTGCAGTGATCTTGTTAATCCAACTAAAGCAGCTTGAGGTTCTTTTTCTGCCACTTTGGACAACTCGCCAAGACAATCCAACCATTCTTGGACCTTTTTTAAAGTGAAACGAATTTTGCCTTCATCAGAGCCCATAAATCCGCCCAAATATCTTCTACGTTCAACTATTCTGATGCCAAACCTGTCAAACAATTGATGAGTTTTTTCAACAAAGTTCGGGAGAACAACCAAATAATTTTTGCTTGGCTCGGGGTAACAGCCATACTTCGGGCCGTTTTCAGTCAAAGATGACAACCATTCAACCAGGTTTTCTAGTGCGCCGAGAGCTCCCAAATCATCTGCATACCATGTTTGTCAATACTTATCTCGGTCTTTGAGTGATTCAATCAATGGCATCAATGAAACACCATAGAATAACATCGCTAGTGGATCACCCTGTGTAGTGCCTTCACTACTGAAAAGAAGTTCTGTCGTTCCTGCAACAATTAGCGGCGCATACCCTCTATAAAACTTGAAAAGAAATCGTGAGCACCTTGGTCAAAGTATTCTAGCATTCCATAGAGCCGTTTCCCTGTTCAATGCATTGAATGCATTTGAGGCATCCATCAAAAGAAGACCAGGTTCGTCCTCTTTGGTGCTATTAAACAACTCATCCACTGCGTGTATAGCTCCTTCTATTCCTGCTTTCACACCACAAGCTAGTTGTTGAGATCCACAGGTTTCTTCGAGATTTTTTTTGGTCGCTTCGGCCATACATTTACACATTATTCTTCGCAAACACTCACCTATGCCAATGGGTCTAACTCCGGGGCACTTGTCCAAAGCGATCAGACGACCTGACATCAAGGCTCGTATTTGGTTCCATGGAATAATTTCGTTAGCTATCTTTGTGATCATCGCTGCCACTTCGTCTCTCAAAGCCGAACTATGTCGTCCAAATCGAAGAAATGCGTCTTTCCAGTGTTCCGAATCTGTTCCCGAAAGTACAGCTCCACCGTTCATTGACCTCGCAAATTTTTCTATATAAGAAGAAGTGATGGTTACTGTTTCTAACTCAGGCAAGCTGTCTACTTGTATTCTTGCTTCTTCTATGACTGTTTTGCTACGGGATGTTTTTCTTTCAGAATGTCAATGACTAATTTTCTTGTTTTTGTTGTGGAATCAATAACTTCGTCATTTGGATGGAGCAAACCTCCGCCAGATCTGCTTGTCAGCCAACGCATGGCAGACCGAACTTTCCCTTCCATCATCATTCGTGCAAAAACCACTGCGGTGTGCTCGTCTTCAGATCTATTTTTTTTTCATAGGTTCACTCGGTTGTTTTTGTGAACATCGTTTGGCTTCTTGTAGTAGAATATTGAATTTACTATTTTCCCAGTCTTCAAGTCGTCTTCCTATCAAAGCTCTCACATCACGTGTGCTTTTTATCATTGGGTCCCGCTGTAAGATTAATCGGCTGAATACAAGAAGTCGTTCTGAACATTCGTTTTGATTCAATCGGCAGACTTCTTTCGTTAAAAGATCAACCCATGCAATACTCTTTTTGAACAGATGGGCTGTTGGTTTCATTTCTGCTTTAGTCAGGAAATTAGATCTAGCCTGACTGAGGATGAAATGAGAACAAACGAGGAATTTACTGACGACAAACGGCGAACCGCTTAAAGAGAATTGAACGAGATTCGAAAACAATACCCACAAAAATAAAAATATTCCAAAAACTGAAAAGGTTTTTAAAACACAACGGAGATGTGAAAAATCACGTCAAACTTTTTTTCCCGATAATCCTCATTCTTTCAAAATGCTAATGCACAATAGAAGAGCAAAGATTGTTTGGCTATTTGCAATAAGATGTCCACGTTCTAGATTAACTTATAGAAAGTTCTCCAATTCCCAATTACTTTTAAAAATTTTGGATTTCATCAAAACTGTTTATATGAAGTTATGAAGAATTATTGAGAAAATTTTGTTAGAACAACCGCAACGAACATAAATTTTACGCCTAAATTTAACCAGCGGAAAACGCATATCACTTCTCTTCAAATGTTACTGAAGTTTCGGGTTGAAGTTTACAAATTTCTTCAGATAGTAAATTACACATCGCAAAAATTGTTCAACCATTTTTTTTCAACCTGTTGTTGACCTTAGGCGATCCAACGATGCAGATATTTTATCATTAGTGGTAGCTGAAACAGTTAAAAAGCTAATAAATAGTTCTTACGTTTACCAAGTGATAAACAGATCAAATTATTCAAAAACGGTAACCTGGAGACGACCAGACTTCTTAAAATTATCAACAATCAATTCTTCAATAGATTCATAAGTGTGACTATAGACTTTTGGGAGATGGAATTTGCTCAGTCTATTCTTGAGTACGGAGAAGCGAGGTGCTCCATAGGGTGCTTCAGTCTACTCTGGAGCAGCGAGAATTGATCGAACCAGGGTTCTTTATACTACATTACACCAAGAAGAGATGGTTTGTTCTGTGTTAAATTTTTTTGATGAGCCAAATTTGAGATGATACCAAATTACAAGAGCTCAAAATGGGTTTAGACTCTCCCTACTTGTATTTGGCAGAAGAAGAATTTTTTGAAATTACCTTTCTAGTAAGCGAGGAAAATGTATAGAAAACAAAACGAGGTTTTTATAGCAGATTCGAAAGGCCACTTCTTCCCTGTATTTGCTGCTCCAAATAAACAAAATGACCAGATAGAAGCAAGATTTTTCCGAGACGAGTTCAGGCGCATCAAAATGCTGTGCTTCTGCAGAAAGACTTTTTGCTGTTTCAAAAGTAAGTTAAGCAGCAAAAAACAAATGACTAAACAAATGACCATCTGAAGACCCTGGAGATGGACCAATGGCAAATTATCGACAATTATTTTAAGAACCATCGAACTCAGTTCAAATGAAAAAGTTTTTCCAATCACTTAACCATACAATTGAAACTCATGGACAAGCTCAGTAAAAACATTGAGCTATTTTCACTCCAAACGGGAAATTAAATGTGATGGATTATAACTAAACTTCTAAATACAAAAGAAAATTTAGGGTAAAAGTGTGTACGATGCAATAAGTTTATACAAATTTGCTTTTTTTCAGCCCTTTTTCCATCAAATTTTTTTTAAGTTTACTAAAACGAGCTTGAGTTTAGTTTTTTAAGTTTACAATCTGACTCTGTGAAACCGTCCGTATCCTAATACATATTTTTGAGAGCGGTTAGACTTTTCCATCTCTTACTACATAGGGGTCACCAACCATACCCGCGATTTGGCTCCTACATACAAAATTTACCGACCGATAAGTTTTTGTCAAATCTCTTCTTTCTACAAAGCCAACGTTAGTATATTTTTTTACTACCCATTTTATTATTCATATTTGTAGAATTCAGAAGCGCTTTGAATTCGTTTTTAAACTGATAGCTTTGAGTTAGCAATGAAACGAGAAAAAAATGTCCGTTTTTGAGAAAAAAATCAAGGCTCATTTCTTTTAGAAACACTATCCAAAAAAAACATGTCAATGGACTCAATGAAGCAACAGAAATGGATAATTTTCGAAAAAAAAAAAATAGATTCTGAAAAATAGGCGTTTCAAAGCTCTTAGAGTTTGAAGATTCAGTTAACTTAGCTTTCTGGATGAAAAATATACTATTTTGGAACGGGATGTTTAATTTTGGATCTGGGCTCATTAATTAATGAAGAATGCAATTTATTTGCCTTTCTACTAGCTTAAAAATTTGATTCGGAAATCATTTGACAGAAAACTTCAAATCTTGAGCGAGAAAATTTTGTATAATTCTTAAAGAAAACTATAAAAAATGGGTAATTATACCACAGTTTTTTGAAGTGTTGTGAGACAAAATCAACAAATATATATATTTTTTCTGTATTCAAGATCAACTTTAAGTTCTGTAATTTCTTTTTCAGTTTGAAACTTCATTCTTTTGCCGATTAATTTGGCTGGTGCAAAAAAATTTGACTTATCTGAACGTAACTTTTAATTAACAAACAATTTTAAACAAAACCAATTTCTTCTCAACTAGAATTTCAGGCACAATTCAAGTTCCGGAAACTTGATTAAAAAGAAAATACATTTTTTAATCAGTAAAAATTTTGGCAAAATTTTTGTAAAACACAAAAACAATTCTTTCTTTTTGGAGTTTTTTTGATAATTTTCAAAATTTTCTTCATCCAAATTATACACGATAACAATGATCAATGCTCATAGAAAAACGTGTTTTTGAAACACCGTGTGTAAAGCCAACTCCACACGAAAAACTCGCAATAGATATAATTCGCTTTCTTTTCTATTCAGCCTCTTATTGTTATAACGACCATTGAAAATGGGGAGAATGTTAGTTTTCCTGTATAATTTTTTTTTGTTTTTTTTTGTTTTCATTGCAAAATCAGATACCACAAATAATCTTAGCTTTGGTTTGAGTGATAAAACATGAAAAAGTTCTCCCAGTTGTGATTTGAACAACGTTAAAATTTTTCTAAAAAATTTCCCGTCGTCCAGGAAAATCGGTTTGAATTTTTTTCTTCATTTTTTTTGTTTTTCAATCAAAATCATTTATTATAAGTAATCATCACTTTGGGTGAAATGATATATCATATTAAAGTGTCTTCAGCACTGATTCGAGCGACATTAAATAAATTTCCATAATTTGTCCCAGTGTCGCAAAAAAAACGGTTTAAATTTTTCAGTTTTCGTCTACTTTTGGGTAAAAAAGCAAAATGGCAGATTTTTTATAAAAGATTAGGTCATAAAATCTTTTTAGAAATTTTTTAGAGCCATGTTAGCAACAGAATTTTGCAAACTTTCAAAAAATTTCTGCAAAAAAAATATTAGAAATTTTTAAAATTTTTTTGCAACTTTTTTTTGAAAACGTTGCCTGATTTATCTTTTTTACTGTGACTGTCAATTATTCCTAATTTTTAGGTTATTATCAGATCCTTTTATCGTATGACGCAAAAAAAAAACTTTATTTGAAAAAAAAAACCCTGGAAAATATTCTGTCGTACTTGCACAGCAACCAGCTATTGTTGTTCCACTATGGTACAAATTGTTGGGTGGAAAACATCATGGGCCCGATAAATCATCTCGAACCAACAAAATACAATGAAGCAAAAATAGTTATCAAAAATCGAATTACGTCTGAACAAAAAAGCAATTCTCAGCAATAATGAGGCGCCTGAAAACGGGCTGCATAGTTCCACGGCGTTCTCGCAATGAGATTTCGTTTGGTTGTAAATGTAGTGACTTTACAATGAATGGAATCTAATTTGCAAACAATTTATTGTTATTATTATATTTAATTATAGTCGTTTATTTTCTTCAAAATTTGAATGAAACAAAAATTGAAATCACTAACTCAGGAATTTGACCTAACTTTTTATATATGTTGAGTTTTGCATACTTATGATTCATACGTTAAGGAATTTGGTCGGAAGTTATTTTGCTGAAAACATTTAACTCAATAAGCCCATTGTAAAATTTACTTCATTTTAAATCGAGACTTTAAAATTCACAGTCATGAAGATCCGATTTTCTGAATACGATTTCAAAGTAGCTTGTAAAGCGACCTTTTTTTGATAGGTCATGACTAGATTAGAGTCCCATGCAATTACCTTGTAGCCGAGAATGCCCATTTTTTAGATAAAGGTCGCAAATTGTTTCAATTGCAAATCAAGTTCACAAATTTTGACACCAATTTGGTTAACTTGCTCAATTGCTGCGCTAAAACAACAAAAACTTTCTTTCAATGGAAAAAATCAAAAAAAAAATGAAATAACTGAATACAGTGAAGCAATCAATATGAGAACTAAACTATAGCTTCGGGAATCTCAGAAAGCTTGAAGAAAATTGCGATTTATTCGAAAAATTGGCATTTCCTTTTCTCAACTACTTGAATCAAGCCAAGATGAAGATTCCTAATTGAATTTTTATCTGCCTCTGTATCCACTATTGTATACTGTTCCATTCTTCGCCTTCCACGTCAGAGAAAATCAGGCCTGAATTATTCAACAAGCAAGTTAAGAAACTAAAATCAGAGAAGTAATTTTTTAAAGCAGAAAAAAGACTAAACAGCAACAGAAGAAGAAAATTACCTAAGAACAGCAAAAACTTTCGGTTCTTTCCTGTTGTTGAAAAGGCTATTTCGATACTTGAAATAACATCTTGATTAAACAACTTAACAGTATCCCAGATCATAAATTCAGAGGTCAACCGACGGTGTCAGACACTCCAAAAGTCAGTACCTGTCAATGATGCATAGCACTAGATAGAAACAAAAATGATTCACAGACGAGTAAAAATATGATTTAAATAGGACTCAAATGACTGATTCATCACTATGACATTCCCTCTTGTGAGAATAAAATGGAAGGAAATGGAATGAAATGGATTTATAATTGAAATGAATATAAGTACTTGATTGAAAACTTTTGAAACAACTAACTGGACCCGCTCATAGATCCGAACTAAAATGGCTGAACTAGGCCTGGTAATAAATACACTTTTAAGTACTGGCTCTTAAGGTTATCAGAGTTTTGAACAAGTTTTAAGCAATGAGTTTGAAGAAAGACAGTTTGAGTTTTTCGACTCTCTGTCGGCCCTCTACCTGGGATATGGTGGTTTAGATACCCCTCATTTTCCCTCATTTGCATCAGCTCCGCCCACGCCTCGTGTTATATGTACGATCACGAAGGCCCCTATCTTTTTCACCGCAGTGCGTTTTCGGCCGCTACGTCACGACCCTTCTTCGTCTAGGCTACTGTCTGAGTATTGACTCGAGTAGGAAACGAGTTTTTGTTTCCTTGTGCTTTTTTTGTTGCGATTGCCGCCGGCGCCGTATCCAGATTATCTCTCGGATTTTTTGGTCGCGAATCTTCCGCTTCGTCTTCGTACGTTTTCTCCTGTGCTACTTCTTGAGTTTCGAGTATTTCATTTCTCTGATTGCCCGCCTTATTCGTATTTGTTGCGATGTTGTCATGTTCTGCGAATACTGACTCGGTAGCCGTCCGTTCCGTGTCTTTCTCTTTATAATAATCGGGGAATACCCCTCCGGTAATGTTGCCAACGGCAACTTACCCTATGATCCATATTGATGCCAGCGGTTGCAATTCACTACCCGATTCTGAATCTTCTGATTCGTTTCATCGCCCTTTCAATTTGTTAATAGTCATTTTCACGCGCGGAAGATTCTTGTCGGCTAGCTTCTTCTTTTATTCCGCTGGCGTTGGTGATTTTGATACTACCGCTGGAAATCGCTTTTTCGAGGTACTCGATTTTCTGGCAAGCTCCCGTTACTCATTTTCACTGTATGCGCGCTTTCGTCTATTATTTTAGTGTTAATAGTTTATACCTGCTTTCGTTCTTGTTAGCAGTGCGTTGAAATACAAGTCGCTAGGGTCCGGCTTCGGAACTTAGCTCATGAAATAACGTTGCCGTCGGCTCATCAGATTGTTGGGTCCCTTTTTCATCAGTCAGCCTCAAGGGGTGGTTTCTTGCCTTCCCAAGTGCTCAGATTTTTTATCTCAAGACCCAGTTGATATCTGCTGGGTTTGGTCTTCTTTGTGCCTCCAAATCTTGCCCATCTAAACAAGCATATTTGGAACTTAGTACACTGGACCAGTTTAAATTACTAAGTGATGGCTGCCTTTTCATTAAATTTAGGTGCACTGTGTTGTTTTCTCTGCCATGATTGGCCTCAAACAGCGTTAATTTTCAGGTAGCGATTGGTCAAAAACGAAGCATGCCGAGGGCTCTTTCCAGCATCTTTTTAAGGGCTCCGGGTGTTCCTCACGTGCATACGTGAGTATTGAACTCTTCAATCTTCCGATCGTTCTTTCAACGCAGCCGGTGGCTCTGTGGTCATTAACCGGCGACTGTATATTTTCTATTTCCTCACTATTACAAAAAGCTTTAACGTCCTTAGACATAAGACTCGTCCCCAGATCTACGTGAATTTTCCTAGGCACATCACGATCGTTGATGTAGGACTTAAGGATTTTGAGAATTTAGAAAACCAATCCACCGCTACTATTAAGCAATTTTTGGACTCATTCAGGTAGCTTCTACGTCGCCAAAAGTCCAACTGTACTGCCTCATTGGGATCCCCTGGTTCGGGTATTTTACCTAGTCACCCTTGATACATATCGTTGTTAAGTTCTTACCGGCAAGTACTCACTCTCGACAGTTTTCAGTGATTGACGCGATGTTTCGGTGAATATATAGGTACCATATATCCTTCGCCGCGGCGATCATGTTACTCTTGCCGTGATGATGATGATGCAGTCGATTGTTGATCGCCTTAGTATTTTGTTTGGAATAAAAAACTTGCCATCCATCAACAAACAGCTATCTCTTATACGAAAATCCTTAATGAACTGTGCATCGTAACAATTCATTGCATACACTTTTGAAACGGGATCGGGACCTTTAGACTTGATCATCTCGTAGATTGCTTCTAGCTGGGAATCCGATAAATATTGCGCTCCAATAAACTGGAGGTTAAAGAAGAAATCGGGTAACGCCGTGGTTTTGAAATAATGTTGGACGGGTCAATTGGGGGAAATTTTTCACCTGTGAACGCCGAGGGGATTGATAATTTGGTGTTGATTTACGTACTTTTTATCTCAGTGGTAATTGCATTTAGGTTTTTTCTCCGACTAACTCTTCCACTTTGTTTTCCGCACTACTGGCTATACTTGGATGGCGTTCTAAAAACTTTTGTAAATTCTGAAAAATTTTTTTCTATAATAAGCGATTGATTGTGTTTAAAATTAGATTCTGTGTGACATTGCCTACAATAAGTAATCGCTCAAACTAATCAATTTATATCGATATTTGACAGTCGGCGCGTTTCTTCTCGTGACGGTAGGGATAAGCAAATTTCTGTTCTCTGATTGGTTGACTTGTCGTTGCATGATACATTGCCCTTTATCGGCCTCCTTTATTTACCAATTTTGCATAGTGCATTTCAACTATTTAAATTTCGCGCACTTAATTTGGTAATATCTTTTTAAATAGTTTCCAGACCCCTGGATGGATCGTTTTTGACGCCGAGGGCGCGTTGGATTGAAGTTATGTTTGCGACTGTGCACATACTATCGTAGACTGACATTGGTTTTGCTTCACTATTATGCTTCTTAGATAGGTAGTCCGCCAGGCGGACTTTTGCCCCTGGCATGTGTTTGACTTAAAGTTACGGCGAACATCTCCAATTCCTTCGTGTAGTAATTTTTTTACGCGTCATTTAGATAGCGCGATGCGAACGCTATTGGCCGCCAGCCTTCGGTTCCAAGTTGTTCTAATATCCTATATTTGCTATTTGATTTGGCATTTATGCTTTCCAAATTGTTCTTGAATTCATTCTTCTTGCTTAGAAAAGGGTCTTATTGGGGCGGATGACTCTGCCAAAGCGGGTAAAAATTTGTGTAAACTGTGGATTGACCCCATAAATGATTTCAGTTGAGATAGTTTGCGGGCTGGTTTCAGTGCCTCAATTGGCTCCGTTTTTCGGTTGAGGGTGTTGCTCCTGTTGACATGATTCTATGTTCTAACCATTCACATTCATTTAGGGGCGAAGTTAAATTTCTTTAGTTTTAGTGCCATGTTTTCCTTATCACAATTCCTTCAAATTTTCTCCACGTTCGATATTTGCTCTATTTCGGACCCTTTAATTACTTCTAATGTTTTTTGAATAAATGCGTAAACCTGTGGGTGATTAGCCAGTATCGGTTCCATTACCCTTTGAAACTCTGCCGGCATTGTTAAAAGGCCGTAGAACATGGTTTTAAGTCTGTAGGTACCGGTCGACTTACGGTCGAATAGCAAAAAATTCCTACTTTTTTGGTTCAGTGGCAATTGGCCGTACGCGTACGTTAGATCTATAGTGGATAAGTATATCTCGCCCGCTTTTGGACTTCTCGACTTCTTTTCACTTATCGTTTGGCCGACGGCGTCCATGAGTTCCTCGATGTTCGGCATTTGGTACTTGTTTTTATGTACCGGCTTACTCAGTTTTACCGAGCCCATCTTCTTGGTCGTCGCATATACAGATACAAAAAACTTATCCGAGCAGTCTTCCAATTTTTCTATATGCTATTGTGCAATTAGTTTATCAATTTCCTCGTCGACATCTTTGCAGGCAATGTTACCGACACCGTTCTTCGTTTTTGTTGAATGGGCATTAGATTTGCAATAAATTCGGCCTGTACCTTATAGTTACGTAATTTCCCTACTCGCTTAAAGAGATTAGAAAAAACTTACTGAAGTATTCCTGCCGTTTCTGAAATTTGTCATTGTCTGCATCCTTCTCATTCTGGATTGACAACACTTGTTAATCCGGCGCCTTCTGTATGAGTTGCAGCCACAGTTCGTACATCAGATCACGTCCTATGATTAATGGTCATTTTTGGCCGATGACCATGATCAATGCCGACGTCGCCCAGCCGTTTTACACGAGCCCTACTTTCATGGATCCCAGTAATAGAATAGGAAAGATTGTTACCGTAGTCACGAAATTATTGATCGGTCGGCTGTAATTCTTGTATCTTAATGCCTGTGTCGTCCAGTGTCTTTCGGAGTTCCCCAATAGTATATATTGAGATCGTTGACCCATTATCAACCCATACACTTGTTTTACATCCGTGATTTTAATCGGAACTTTTGTGCCCGGCGTTTTTTTTTTTTCGATCGTATCGCCATCACCATGTAATCCCCCTAGCTGTCGGATTCCCACGACCGGGTACGTTCTTGGCGTGTATTCACCCATCCCATTGAGCTCTCATGCTGAGACGAGTCCTCCTCCAATCCTTCAGACTCGAATAACTCCTGGCCGTCCTGGCCTTAAATCATTCCGACCGATGATTGTCCTCTATAATTTTTCTTTGCCCTACACGTTCGTTCAAAGTAGCCGATTCGATTGCAAAAATCACACGTGACATTTTCAATTACACATTCATTCATGTGCTCCCTTGTAAACCCTGGCTTATCACAGTTGTAATATCGTTAGTATCCCATGTTCGTTCCCCCTCGGTGTTGTCCTCGGCCTTGGAATTGGCCGCGTCTTCTCCCCCGGTTGTTACGATACTCGCCCCTGAATAATATTACCGGTTTCTTCTTGACTTGCAGACCGCCTCTCGTGGTGCCCCTCGTCGATGCTCCCTCGTTTGTTGAAATTTATGTTTTTGCATACTTATCCCCCCGCTTGTAAGAAAGTGCTACCCTATACACTTTCACTTTCTTCGGGGTTTTCGTCGCCCTGCATCACTCGTTTTGAGCCTCTCGTTTTGTCATATTGACCTAACACGCCAGTCGGCTGAGCACTGCGTGGAACTTTTCCTATCACTCCGCGATTCGTTGTTTTCTTCATAGCAGCTGGAAAACTTGATACGTTTCATTCCGTTCCTGTTTGAACTCCCCACTAATTGCGTCTAGCACACTAGGATAGCGTCTAGCCCCAGATCTGATGTGGTTTCCTTCTTTATTTTTCGTCCTCTCGTTTTTCTCAAAGGCACAAGTTTAGATTTGGAATCAGGATCTGCTCTGATTCCAGCCGGTTTTTCCTGTCAACGTCCCCCGGCAATGCGGCTAAATGCATCGCGTTCCGCGTACTAGCAAAGTAAAAATTTGCAGTGTTTATCGAATGTTTCACAACCATTCCCCATTGGAAGCGGTTCACCCAAACTTCCCATAACATTGGCGGTTCTCTGCATTTAGGCGGCCAAAAAGATGTAGTCCCAGGTGGGTTTTTCCCCACTGTTTCCTGCTAACTGCGCCATGTCGAAAAAGCTTTTTTGATACTTAAAATAAAACTTTTATTAAACAACTAAACATTATCCCAGATCATAAAGATAGAGTTTCAGAGGTCAACCGACGGTGTCAGACGCTCCGAAGGCCAGTACCTGTCAATGATGTCAAGCGCCAAATCGAAACTGAAATGATTGACAGAAGAATAGAAACATGAATAAATAAGACTCAACTGACTGATTTTTCACTATGACTTTGTGAAAATGAACTGGAATGAAACGGATTTATAATTGAAATGAACTAAATTAATTGATTGAAAAACTATGAAAAAAAAACTAACTGGACCCGCTCATAGATCCGAACTGAAATGGCTGAATTACTCCCGGTAATAATTACACGTTCAAGTACTCGCTTTTGAGGTTTTTCAACAAGTTTTAAGCAAGGTGTTTGAATGACTATGATACGGTGTAATTTGAAACTTTTTGACGCGTCATTATTATTGGTGCAAAAAGCATGGAAAACTCAATTTTAGTTTAAAAATATGAGGTATCAAATGGAAAAGCTTCATAAAACTCTTCAATATAAAATCGTATATACTTGTTTTTTCGTTTTTTTTTCTTCGAGTGTTCATGTAGTAAAGTAACGTAGTCTACCACAGACGTTTTAGGCTATTTGATCAGAAGATGGTGTGTGTGCTTGTGAAGGTATGGCATTAATTCGTTGCAAGCGACAAGTCATAGCAAGCAACATTTTGACCAGTCGTATCATAAAAAAAATGACTATTCGCAGCACGCGACGACTCCTAGCAAGCGACAATTAGTAGCGATAAAAGCTTTATCAGATCAAAATAAATTAGATGAGAAATTAGAGGTTAAATTTGAAAACAAGGAAACTAGAAAAAAAAAAAAAAGTTGCTATAAAAATAAAGGTGTTCAACTAATCTGGCTCGGCTTTTTTTTGTGATTTGTCACCTTGGTGGTACTTTCTGCGACAATTTTTCGAACTAATTTGTTCGCCGACAAACTCTTTTTTCTCAGGAATTGGATAAATTTATGAATGATAGGGTCAGCACACCTTATCTGGAAGGCCCTATGCCAACTCTTGACTGATTTGCGGCTTTTATGTTTTCCATTATTTGCGTTTTTGAACTAATTGCAGAGTAAAACAGAGAATTGCCCAACCCCCTCTCATGCGACCAGGATTGGTCTAAGCCAAGTTGATTCAAAACAATCCACGTAATCCAGTAAGGGGACTCGTCACTTTTGTCGTAAATTTGACAGCATAAAGCAGTGATGTCGATGTCAAAGTCAAGCTCAAGAATTAATGTCAGAGCAACGAAAATTCCTAAAAGCATTTTTATTTTCTCTATAAACTGAACAAACGCAACCTCCTTATTTTTGCGCCAATCGGTTTGAGCAAAATGAAAAGCAACAACCTTTTAAAAGTACTCCAGGAAATATCTTCTAAAAAAACTGTAATTGGAGCCTTCTCAAAATCTACAACAATCTGAGAGAACTGAAGTCCAGGGTTGAATTTTTTCAGTGGTCTGAAGGCCCGGATGTTGTTTTTCACTTCTGTTTTGAAGAAAATAGTAGACTAATGGAACAGTTTGATCGTTAACCATTGTTTGAGATGTGTTTAAAAATGTTAAGCTAAAGCGGGATATGCTTTAAAGGTCCCATCTGCGAGCCAGACTGTGTTGTTTTTAGTAAAACTATTCTAGTCTCGTCGGTGGTCATAATAATCAATCGGTCTCTGACAGCCGAACACGAACAAAAATTTAGAGAAAACTATCCTCCCTCAGTGACCTGCTTAAGTCCAAAGGCACGGCATTGTCTTTTGTTGAGTGGGGGGGGGGGGGATCAGTTCAACAGTTCTGACTAGTTAACAATTGTTTCGAGGCCTGTATCCCTGGCGTTTTTCACATAAATGATGCTGGAAGGCTCCAATTTTAATTTTCTTTTGTTTTTGATGGCACTTTTAATCCTGTAGATTTACAGTTTCATAAGAGATCAAGAAATGGTTCGGTGAGTTTGTTTAATGGTTCGGCGAGTTTCCTCTACAGAAACGCACGTCTTGCAACCATGCTAATTTTGCGTTTTGAAACAAAATAAATTTAGAAATTTTTCTGTTTTGAGTGTTTAGGTTCGAGCACGTGGCAAAAGTTTTGAAAATTTACACACTTTTTGACTTCCTCCTCGTATGGAAAATTTTTGCGGCCATATAACCCGGATACGCTGGATATTTCACCTGTGATGGTGGCAACAGAAGTTTTACACAGTTTCTTCACGCATCGCCAGTTTGGTTCATCCTTTATATTGTTGGGGCTGTTTAGATAAAAAATTTCTCCACCAACAGCAAGTTGCCACTTTCTTTACCCACTCAAAATTAGAACAAGTGAGCGTCCTTTTTGCAGAACTGAGGTAACTTTTAACTACTGTTTGACTGAGCTGGCGAGTCCAGTGTAATCTATCAAATAGGCAAACGACTTGTTTTGGTTTAAAAAACCAATCCGAGACGAGCCCAATGAATACGCTAGTAGTATATGTTGGGGCAGTTCAGCCGGGGGGGGGGGGGCTGCGGAACCCCATGTATTAACATAGGCTATAAAGTATCCGGTCCGCACCCTATGTATTAACATAGGCTATAGTTTTCCCAATGTATTAAGCTAGGGAATAGGTTTCCCAATGTTTTAAGATACGAGGTTTCAGATGGTAAGATGGTAGGTTTCAGAAAAATTTTTAGCCTCTCTTACACTGAAATTAGTCTGAAGACCCACATGTATTAGGATAGGGAATAGAGCATCCGGTCTTCAAGCTATGTATTAAGATTGGGTATAGAGTCTACAATGTATTAAGATAAGGAATACCGATGGTAAGGTTTCAGTGTGATGGTAAGAGAAAGAAAAACGAAAATTTTTTGGTTTTTGTTTTTTTTTTCCGAAAATTTTTGGCGCGCGTTATCTAATGGGGAATAATTAATTGTTAATTACGTGTAGAATTAAGGTTTTGTACATAATTTTTTTGGTGCATGGTAAGTCAATGGTAAGAGTTTTTGTGCAAAAACTTGGAATTTTTATCAAATTAAAATTTTTTCGAAAAAATTCAAAACATGATAAGATTAGCTATTATTTGACCAAATTTATTAGATAATCCTACTTTCTATCTAAATGAAACAATAATCTTACTTTCTATCTAATTAAAACAATGCTGAAACCTGCAGAAATTTTGAAAAAATTCAAATTTTTTGAGAAAAAATTGCAAAAATTTCAAGTATTTGGAAATAATTGCAAAAATTTCAAGTATTTGGAACAAACTGCAAATTTTTGGAAAAAATTGCAGAAATCTCAAAATTTTGGTTAATGTATCGTTGTTTTTGATCTAATTTTAAACATACTTTTACGTATTGATTTTAAAAACAAGCTAAGACTGTATTTTAATTGGCATTAGGTTGAGACAATGATACAAAATTTTGAATAAAAAAATGACTTTTTCCACAAGGTTTTCTCAAAATATTGAAATACAATGAAGTTTACCTTATTTTGAGCTAAATACTTGGTTATACAATGCAATAAACACTGAAAAGAAGGTTCATAGTAGCAGAATCAATATTGAAACTTCCGGAAAACAGTGAAATTAGTCATAATTTTTGAGAAGGTAAAATGAAAATTAGTCAAATTTACATGAAATTTTCCATTTCGAACCTTTTGTTTTGGTTTTTAACTGTTTATTTTTGTCCAGTTCAGGGATTATTTTTAGAAATCTCAATTCAAATGAACATTAAGGGCAATATTTTATAAAATTTCTAAATCAAACTCCATGATTCAACTCCTCCTCAATTTTTTCTCATTGAGTTACCCAAATTTGTGCAAAAATTACAACTAATGAGAAATTTTTCAAGTTAAAAATTAGAAATTTCAGATTATTGGTAAAAAAATGAACAGTTTATTGCTAAAATTGTTTAAAATGGGATAAATGTTTCTTAAAAATTTATTCAATATTGGATCAAATTCAAGATAAACTTCTTCATAACTGATGATTATCTCTCTGTTGCTTCTGCAACATAACATTCAAGATTTTCCGTAGAGTTTTTCCATGTTTTAAAGTTATTCTTGCTTTCTGTTTAATACTTGTTTTTGCTATTAAACACACTTTACTAGAAAATTTAGTCAAAACTGGAGAATTTAGGAGGAAAATTGTATCAATTGAACAAACAATTTGCTGGCAGAGATGAAATTAGAACAGATACCGTATGATTATTACTCGAAAAAAAATGTTAATATCGTCCTCAAGGTTGCCCTGTTCACTTGCTATCGTAAACTATTTAAGCAAAAATACACTTTTTGGGATCAATAACTATCACTTTTCTTGCAAAATAGTTATTAACTCGCTTTTTTTCTTAATTTATGACGGAAATTTTCTCAAAAATATCCAAGTGAGAAAGAATTGGTGCTAGTTAAAGCATTCAAAAAAATATGTACAAAATGAGAATATAAAGGTGTATTTTTACGATCTAAGAACAATTTAGGAGCAGCTCTATTAGTTATAATCTGAAAATCTCCGGAACTACGCAAGAGAACCTAGTTCCTAACATCTACAATATAAAAACTTCTGAAAAATCAAATCAAGGTGAAAACTAGAACAATTGTGTAATTTTCAGATTATTATTAGGGAAAAACTCTATGTAGTAAAAATGTAGTAATGTATTGTATATAGTGTTGTATATTCTATGTAGTATTGTGTATGTATGTAGCAAGGAAAAGTAGATCTTGAAAGCAAGTTTTCGATTTATGCTTTATGTATCTTCTTCCAAAAGATGTCGAATTGGGTTTGCTTCTCAAAAATTATCCTCAAAACATTTGATCTTTCATATAAAAAACCTAATATATCAAATGATAACAATTTTTTCTAATGAATTACGCATAAATATAAGACTTTGAGAATTTTTATGTCGGATTATTTCTCAAGATATACTTTATAAGCTAAATTTTAGTAAAATTATCTCAAATCTCCTAAGGAATAAATTGAGTTTCTATCTCATTTTAGCATTTTCGCAGTTTCTGCTTCATCTACTATCTACCAAATGAATCCAATTTGAGCAAATTTTTACTTGAAAATTGAATTTTAGACGGAAAAATATATCGTTTCAACGATCGTTCAATAATCCGAAGCTGAATTAATACCATAAATCCTTTACTAAAAAGCTTTAAAAAATTTTCTCAACCTCATAACTGTATAATGCTGTTTTAAATCTGAATTTCTATTTTAGACTAATTTTTTAGTTAGAATGATGTATATCATTATCTTGAAACTTTCAAAGTTTAGCAAAATATACATTTTTTCCAGGTCATTTATCAATTTTTTTTCTGAAATCATCAAAAAACCAATAGAAAAACATAACTCTTAATAAGTCAAAGCACATTATCTGCTTAAAAAGCTCTGCTCTATGACCAATTTTACAAGCACTAAACAAGGAAAACATTAAAATAGTAACTACAAAAAACCTTTCAATTAGTTGATGTTTTCCAAAAATCCAAGTTTTACAATTTTTAGGCGAATACTTAAATACTCATTAGCATATGTTATGCACTTTACTACAAGTTTATCACACCAAAGTCTCCGCAAGCTTGCAACCAAGGGAGTTTTTACTGTTGATTAAAAGTTTTCGGATCGAGTTCCATGGAAAGCTTCACGACGATTTGAACTCGATTTTTGCTGTCTTTAAAATCAATCAAAACCTTTGAATAAAAAAATAAATGACAGTTCAGGTAATGTAATGAAAACACTGTATAAAAACTGACTTGATTTGTTACAATTGCTGAGACTTTTCAGATTCAGTAAAAACTAATAGTCATTGTAATTTCTAAGTTTTTCAAGAAAAAAAACCTAAACATTTTACCTTCTCCTGAAGTGTGTTTGGAGTCTGCTGAGCACATAATTTAATATTATGCTGAGAATGCTTCTTCTTGAAATGATTAGCGAGTTCCTCGCTGCTATAAGTATAAAAGTTACAGTTAGAACACTTCAAAACACCACATTTTCTACGATGTCTTGATGCATCTTTGTGAGTGTATTCCCTGCCACATTCAAGACATGCAACTGTTTCGTTTCTATTGAGTGGAGGCATCTCAATAGTAATGAAAAATTAAATGGGAGATTTAAAATGTACCAAATTTTTGGATAAGGTGAGTTGAATAGCCTCAAAAAATGAATAAAAGTAAATAAAAACAGCAAACTTATTAACCAATTGTTTTTAACGAGAAAGAAAATCAGAATGAATATGCTATTTAGCCTAGCTGAAATAAAAATCATCCAATCTAACCATGGAAATTTTAAAAGTATCAACCAATCAGAATCGAGCATTAATTACAAGGAAACTTTTATCTTTTCTGATATCCACCAATCAGAATTGAGCTTCAATAGTCATGTAGTTTTCAACAAATTCAATGTCCAGCAATCAGAATTGAGCTTCAAAAGTCATGTAATTTTCAACAAATTCAATGTCAACCTATCAGAATTGAGCTTCAAAAAACATGAAATTTTCAGAAAATTCAATGTCAACCAATCAGAGTTGAGCTCTTCTTCTCATGAGTTTTTCAACAATTTTTTTAAAATTTGTAGATTTTGAGGATACTTTCACAGACATCATTTGTGTTAATAACCAATCAGAATGAAGTAATCACAGATTTTAAAAAACTTTGTAGATCAGAACCAGACTATGTTCTTGTCTACTTTATTTTGTTTTTTCGATATTCAATTCAAATTTTGAAATTTCGATCAAAATTTTTTCGATCTGTTCTATTTCTAACCAGTGAAAAAAGAAATTACCAAAATTTACGTTTTTATAGTTTTCTTTTTTGTATATTGTAGTATAAGCAACCGGAAGAATTTTGTAGTAACAGTCACCGTAAATGTTTTTTAATTATTTAGAGTCTAATTAGTTTCAAGGAAAATCATGTAGCCAATAAAAACCTCAAATTAAGGCAGAAAAAAATTGAAAACAACCAATGAAATTCAAAAAATCTAAGAAAATAATGATAATGTTTTCAACTAAATATACATTCTTGCTTGTAACTTTCTTAAATTGAGGCAAAATTTAGCTAAATTTTGATTAAAACAGTTATTAAATAAATTTATCTGTAATTTCATAAACAAATACTGGAAAATCATTTCATAATTGGTTAGTGTTTTATGTCAATTTCGATTAAATTGTATGTTTTGTCTGACTTTTCCTCAGATATTATAGCTCTAAACATACACCTTAGGGAGCAAAAATAGTTTTGAACCAATAATATTTCAATTACTAAACATGCAAAACATCACAAAGCTTTACTGAGGCTTACAATTATCAACAAACAAAAAATCTCCCAAAATTTGGGACAGTTCTTTGAATTCTTTCAAAGTATAGTTGACATATGCAACTTGTTTCCTTGCTTCATTCTCTTTTGCAGTAAAGAGTCGAATCTGAATGTAGGGTGGCTTGCTCACGTTGTACTTCTTGATTGTGACACACAACCTCCTCATGTTGTACGTTGCTATTTCATATACTCTATTACAGATGTCGAGCTCCTGATCCATAGTTGTTTCTTTGCCAGGTTTGGCTTCATATATAGGTACGAGTCCAAGGTTTTCAGCATCGTGAATAACAGTATTCTGGATTGTCGATAATGCTTCACCCTCTTTTTCACTAAGATAGACTTGTTGAGACTTTTCAAATTGTCCCAAATCATTTATTTTTAATAGTTGAAAGCACGGTTCCAAGCATATTTTTCCCTTGTAGGATTTTTGGAACCAAACAAATCTCCCAATTACTTTTTGATTTTTTGAAAATTCAATATAGTTGGAACTATCAACTTTTCTCGAGTACATTTTGAAGAACAAACCGATCAGATGAGGAGAAATGAGAGAAATGACTTTGAGATTAAATGAAAATGGAAGTAAGCAGTATGAGTCATCGCCATTTCCATATATGGAAGTAGTACCAAATATGGAAGGATTTCTTTATATGGAAGCTGCGTAGACGTTAATACTACTATATAACTCCACCATTTTCTGCAAAATCATTTTTCCCAATGGCAGCTTATATGTGTCAAGCTCTTCCCAGCTTTTATTCAGATTGAAATAGTAAATCATTGTTTATTTCTGTTTCCAACGATTTTTACGAAAAATACATAGTAACCCAAGATTATTCCGTCTCTACTCAGGATTCTTTCTGTTCCTTGGGAAATTGCAAATTTAATAAAATTTTAATTGGAACTTCCCTTAGCCAAATTCTTCAGAGATTAGACAAATATCAATACATATATCAAGAAATTGATTGTCTTTACACTTTGTACAAGCACAAATTCTTTTTTTATGTATTGTCACATCAAGTGGGGAAGTCTTCAATCAGCTTAGTTGTGGAGTGCAGCATAATTTACGATGGAAAGGAGCAGAAAAAACACCAAGCATATCAAGGAAACGACTTCTTCGCAAAAAGTTCAAAAAACATTATCTAAGTTCTAATCAAAAACTTGCATCTACGCAAACTCTTGGCTCAGCATTTTTAGACAAAATTCGTAAAGTACAAAACTCAAAATACGAACATGATTTGTTAAAAATAAATGACTGTTTTTTTGATGGTTATGGATTTGTAAATAGTGATCATGTCATTTTTTTCAATAAAAAACTTCTGATATTCCACCTATTTTCTCTCATATGTTTACAAAGTTACCATTAATCACCGAAAAAAAAATCACCGTTGTCAAAAGCATTTGCAAAAAAATTTTCAAACATGTAAGAAAGATGTATTATTTCTTTTGATTTTCAAAAAGTTGCAAAAAACATTTCAATTTTTTTAACAAGTTGTAAAAAGTGTTTCAATTTTTTTTGACATAATGCGAAAAGTGTTTCAATTTTTTCGACAAAATTTGAAAAGTGTTTTACTTATTTTCGACAAAATGCGAAAAGTGTTTCAATGTTTTCTACAAAAGGCTAAAAGTGTGTACAAGATGCAATATCGATTAGGTAACTTTTTACTTGTGTACAGTTTTTCTAGTGTTTTTCCGAATTTTTGAGCACTAGTTGTAGTTGTTTTTCATTGGTTTACCTTGAACCTCTCATCTATTCTCATAATTAAAATGAAATTGAAGAAAATAATTAATTACAGAAAACGAAGTCAAAACCAAGCAATCTTTGTTTACAAAAACATTTAATCAAAGAGCTGTCGAGCAGCAGAAGAGTTCTGAAGGTTCTCTATAGAACGCAGAGCTGGACGAGGTTCCATTGCTGAGGGTTGTTGTGGATCTGGACGCGTCATTGTTTCTGAGAATCCCTCATCTTCATCTATTGTGACGGGGGTTTTCGACTGATCCTTCCTCCTCCCAAGGAAAGAGGAAATCGTCGAATAGTTGAGCCAAATATCTAGAGTCAGGAATCTCGGGGTAGTTCATTCCCACATGTTCAGACACTTCCGCCATCATTTGCATGGTTCCAAGTTGGTTTTCTGTGATGGGAACTTGCATCATATGATGCTCGCTGAAATCCCTTCGCATCACTTCCACCATGTGCCAGACTTAGATTGGGATGTCCATTCGAGCCAGAAAAACCCCAGAGACTGTTTCTCGCACTTGGATTTTTACTAGATCAGGTGAAAATTCTACAGAGTACATAAGGTTGCTGTTTTGCAGTGAGAAGATCATTTTCAGCAATAGGATGACTAAAAGAGCAAAAACAAGAAAGAACTGAGAGGAGGGGGAACCTTACAAAAAATAAGTTGAAATTAGGATGTTTAGAGCTGAGAGAGGAGGTAGTGGAGGTGGTTTAGTTGAAAATCAAATGATTTTTAGTTAAGAGTGAGGGGTAGCTTCAACTGGAATGTGTAGGTTCAACCTATCAGAATGGATTTTCCTTATTTGGATTGTAGCTGTGTCCAATCACATTTCAGATTCCTTTTATGGATTTCTTATAGAAAACTTGGGTCCAATCGGAAACAAAGCTCCATTTTGATTATTGTCGTTTCCAATCACAAAAATGTTCATTTTTGTTCAAGTTGTCGTATCCAATCAGAGGAACCTTTTAAGGTTTTAAGTCTTCCAAATAAGTAAAAATATACACAAAAGCAATCGCAAAAATAAATGACCAAAAGTTGTTTGCTGTAAAAATAAGAAATATTGCCGATATAAGTAACAAGAGAAGGAAAATTAATAAAAGTAGCATCTCTGCAATTTTTTCATTTCTGATCAGGAACTTGCGTCCACTCAGAATCTTGAATCAGCTTTTTTGGAAAGGATTCGAAAAAAACGAAACTCAAAGTATCGGACTGATTTGTTGAAAATTGTTGATTGTTTCATTGATGGTTATGGTACTGTAAATGGTAGCGTATCAATTTTTCTATTAATAATTAAATATTTGCTTATAAAAATCTTGTCAAATTTTTTTTTATTTAAATCAAAAGTTTTTTCATCGAAGAAATTTGCAATTTTCAACACATGTGCAAAAATTAACTCAATGTTTTTTTCGCAAGATGCAAATTTTGGTTTGATTTTTTCAACACGTTTGCAAAAATTTAATTAAACTTTTTTACAAGATGCAAAAACTGTTTTGGTTTTTTCGACAAGTGTGCAAAAATTTTCAACAAATTTTTGTGTTAGATGCAATTTTTTTCGTGGTTTTTTTGAAAACAAATGCAAAAATCTAACTCATTTTTTCTTATTCATATGCAAAAATTGCAAATTTTTATTGTAAAAAACTTGTTAAATTAATGCTAAAAACTTTTCATAATTGCTGATTTTTCATAATTTTTCATAATTTTCATAATTGCTGATTTTTCTAATATTTTTTATCAATATACATGCAAAAGAGAGATTTTTTTATGATCGAAATTAAAATAAAGATTTTCATTTTGTTTAATTATTAACAGTGCAAGAAAATCCTCTTTCAGTTTTCTTTAAAATGCGAAAATATTTAATGAAATTTTTCTTAACTTGCGAGATTTTCTTTGATTTTTATTATTAAGTAGGCAAAAAAAAATATGAAAATTTTTGCATGGTGCAAAAATTAATGTAAAGTTTTTAACATGCTAGCAAAATTTGTTACAATATTTTTTGCCATTTTTCTAACAAAATTTTATAAAACAATTTACCAGATGCTTAATTAGTTTCATTTTTAACAAAGTTTTACCTTTGAAATTTCTTAATAAACTTTTCTATGATTTCTTTGTTCCTATCTCTTGAAAATAAATTTACTAGATACAAAGAAATTTAATTACAAAGTACAAGACAGTAACCAATTTATTTACAAATCAAAGAGCTGTCGAGCAGCTGAGTTCTCAAAGCTATGCAAGTTCTCAATGGAGCGCAAAGCTGGTCTTGCCTCCATCACTGGTGGTTCGCTGACTGGAGATCTTGGCTCAGAGAACCCCTCATCATCTTCGATTGTAATTGGGTTGTCCACAGATTCCTCTTCCCAAGGAAAGAGGAAATCGTCGAATGGTTGAGCCACATATCTAGAGTCCGGAATTTCGGGGTAGTTCATTCCCCCATGCTCGGCCACTTCCTCCATCATTTGCATTTCTCCAAGTTGATTCTCTGTAGGGGGTACTTGCGTTATGTGATGTTCGTTGAAATCCCTTCGCATCACTTCTACCATATGCCAGACTTGGATTGGGATGTCCATTCATGCCAGAAAAACTCGACAAACTGTTTCTCGCACTTGGATTTGTACTAAATCAGCCAAAAATTCCCACGAGAACATAAGGTTGTTGTTTTGTACTGAGAAGATCATTTTGAGCAATATGCTGAGTTGATGAGTAAAAACAAAATTTACCGTTGAGAGGGTGAAAGTTGACTGTGGTTAAGTTGAAATTATTGTATTTAGAGCTGAGAGAGGAGGTAGTTGAAGGTAGTTAAGTTGAAAAGAAAATGATTTTTAGTTAAGAGAGAGGGGTATCTTCAACTGGAATGTGTGGGTTTAACCAATCAGAATGGATTTTCCTTATTTGGATTGTACTCGTGTCCAATCAGATTTTAGTTTCCTTTTATGGAATTCTTATAGAAAACTCGTGTCCAATTGGAAACAAAGCTCCATTTTACACATTGTCGTTTCCAATCACAAAAAAGTTCATTTTTGTTCAAGTTGTCGTATCCAATCAGAGGATTCTTTCAAGGACTTAAGTCTTCCAAATAAGTAAAAATATACACAAAAGCAATCGCAAAAATAAATGACCAAAAGTTGTTTGTTGTAAAAATAAGAAATATTGCCGATATAAGTAACAAAAGAAGAAAAATTACTAAAAGTAGCATCTCCGCAAGTTAATTGAATTTTTTGTATATAAATGATGAGAAATTGTTGATTTTTCAACAGATATTCAAGTTTTTTGATTTTGATGTAGATTTGAGATGATAGATTTGAGATGATAAGTTGATGAATTTTTCAAAGCAAATCTCTGGAAATCTGATAACAAACCTGATCATGCAAGATTTTGAACTTTGAAAATATTTTAAAAAATGGAGGAATAAAGAACTTTGCTGGGGAGTTTTGACAATATTGGGAGTTGGGTAGGGAATAAAAAGAGTCTTTGAAATATTATCGTACGACTTTTTTATTAACTTCAAGTTTTCTAAAATAAATAAAATTTCTTTTCTGGTCAGGTGTAACTCAGCAGTAAGTTTATAACTTTGATACGCAATATGTGGATCAAAAATAAATTCTTTGATTGAGTAAGTTTCCCTAAAGAGACCTTTACTTAGTTGAAGAACTCTATTTTGGACAACATAAACGTCCAAAAAATTGTGAAAAAAGTAAGAATCTACATCTATTTCATCAATAAGGAAACCACACGGAATTTTTTCTTTTTTCTTGTTGAGTAATTCAAGGAAGTTCAAATGCTTTTTAATTGACATTCTTCAAAAATGAATATTTTGGATCCAAAGTTATGTCTAGAAACTGCTTAGTTCTGATTGGTTGAAATTTTTACTGGAAAATTCTAGAAACTTCGAAGGAATGACGTCATTACCACGAAAAAATTTTGATCGAAATTTCAAAATTTGAATTGAATATCGACAAAAAAAACAATATAAACTAGACAAGAAATCTCATTTATCCCACTAGGGTATCAAACTTCAAATCTTAGTTATGTTGGAAAAATTCAATAAAATTCAATTCAATTCACATTAGGAAGTTTCATAAACATAGTCTGGTTCTGATCTACAAACTTTTTTAAAATCTGTGATTACTTCATTCTGATTGGTTATTAACACAAATAATGTCTGTGAAAGTATCCTCAAAACCTACAAATTTTAAAGAAATTGTTGAAAAATTCATGAGAAGAAGAGCTCTCCTTGTAATTAATGCTCGATTCTGATTGGTTGATACTTTTAAAAATTCCATGGTTAGATTGGATGATTTTTATTTCAGCTAGGCTAAATAGCATATCCATTCTGATTTTCTTTCTCGTTAAAAACAATTGGTTAATAAGTTTGCTGTTTTTATTTACTTTTATTCATTTTTTGAGGCTATTCAACTCACCTTATCCAAAAATTTGGTACATTTTAAATCTCCCATTTAATTTTTCATTACTATTGAGATGCCTCCACTCAATAGAAACGAAAGAGTTGCATGTCTTGAATGTGGCATGGAATACACTCACAAAGATGCATCAAGACATCGTAGAAAATGTGGTGTTTTGAAGTGTTCTAACTGTAATTTTCATACTTATAGCAGCGAGGAACTCACTAATCATTTCAAGAAGAAGCATTCTCAGCATAATATTAAATTATGTGCTCAGCAGACTCCAAACACACTTCAGGAGAAGGTGAAATTTTTAAGTTTTTTTTCTTGAAAAACTTAGAAATTACTATGATTATTAGTTTTTACTGAATCTGAAAAGTCTCAGCAATTGTTACAAATCTAGTCAGTTTTTATACAGTGCTTTCATTACATTACCTGAGCTGTCATTTATTTTTTTATTCAAAGGTTTTGATTGATTTTAAAGACAGCAAAAATCGAGTTCAAATCGTCGTGAAGTTTTCCATGGAACTCGATCCGAAAACTTTTAATCAACAGTAAAAACTCCCTTGGTTGCAAGCTTGCGGATACTTTGTTGTGATAAACTTGTAGTAAAGTGCATAACATATGCTAATGAGTATTTAAGTATTCGCCTAAAAATTGTAAAACTTGGATTTTTGGAAAACATCAACTAATTGAAAGGTTCTTTGTAGTTACTATTTTAATGTTTTCCTTGTTTAGTGCTTGTAAAATTGTTCATAGAGCAGAGCTTTTTAAGCAGATAATGTGCTTTGACTTATTAAGAATTATGTTTTTCTATTGATTTTTTGATGATTTCAGAAAAAAAATTGATAAATGACCTGGAAAAAATGTATATTTTGCTAAACTTTGAAAGTTTCAAGATAATGATATACATCATTCCAACTAAAAAATTAGTCTAAAATAGAAATTCAGATTTAAAACAGCATTATACAGTTATGAGGTTGAGAAAATTCTTTAAAGCTTTTTAGTAAAGGATTTATGGTATTAATTCAGCTTCGGATTATTGAACGATCGTTGAAACGATACATTTTTCCATCTAAAATTCAATTTTCAAGTAAAAATTTGCTGAAATTGGATTCATTTGGTAGATAGAAGATGAAGCAGAAACTGAGAAAATGCTAAAATGAGATAGAAACTCAATTTATTCCTTAAGAGATTTGAGATAATTTTACTAAAATTTAGCTTATAAAGTATATCTTGAGAAAAAGACCGACATAAAAATTCTCAAAGTCTTATATTTATGCGTAATTCATTAGAAAAAATTGTTATCATTTGATATATTAGGTACTTTATATGAAAGATCAAATGTTTTGAGGATAATTTTTGAGAAGCAAACCCAATTCGACATCTTTTGGAAGAAGATACATAAAGCATAAATCGAAAACTTGCTTTCAAGATCTACTTTTACTTGCTACATACATACACAATACTACATAGAATATACAGCACTATATACAATACGTTACTACATTTTTACTACATAGAGTTCTTTCCTTAATAAAAATCGGAAAATTACACAACTGTTTCAGTTTTCACCTTGATTTGCTTTGCTAAATCAATTTTTTGAGACTCGCTCTTTCAGAAGTTTTTATATTGTAGATGTTAGGAACTAGGTTCTCTTGCGTAGTTCCGGAGATTTTCAGATTATAACTAATAGAGCTGCTCCTAATTTGTTCTTAGATCGTAAAAATACACCTTTATATTCTCATTTTGTACATATTTTTTTGAATGCTTTAACTAGCACCAATTTTTTCTCACTTGGACATTTTTGAGAAAATTTCCGTCATAAATTAAGAAAAAAAGCGAGTTAATAACTATTTTGCAAGAAAAGTGATAGTTATTGATCCCAAAATGTGTATTTTTGCTTAAATAGCTTATGATAGCAACTGAACAGGGGAACCTTGAGGACGATATTAACGTTTTTTTTTTTGTATTAATCATACGCTATCTGTTCTAATTTCATCTCTGCCAGCAAATTGTTTGTTCAATTGATACTATTTTCCTCCTAAATTCTCCAGTTTTGACTAAATTTTCTAGTAAAGTGTGTTCAATAGCAAAAACAAGTAATAAACAGAAAGCAAGAATAACTTTAAAACATGGAAAAACTCTACGGAAAATCTTGAATGTTATGTTGCAGAAGCAACAGAGAGATAATCATCAGTTATGAAGAAGTTTTTCTTGAATTTGACCCAATATCGAATAAATTTTTAAGAAACGTTTATCCCATTTTTAACAATTTTAGCAATAAACTGTTCATTTTTTACCAATAATCTGAAATTTCTAATTTTTAACATAAAACATTTCTCACAAGTTCTAATTTTTGTACAAATTTGGGTAATTCAATGAGAAAAAAATGAGGAGGAGTTGAATCATGGAGTTTGATTTAGAAATTTCATAAAATATTGCCCTTAATGTTCATTTGAGTTGAGGTTCCTAAAATTAATCCCTGAACTGGACAAAAACAAACAGTTAAAAACCAAATAAAAGGTTCGAAATGGAAAATTTCATGTAAATTTGACTAATTTTCATTTTACCTTCTCAAAAATTATGACTAATTTCACTGTTTTCCGGAAGTTTCAATATTGATTCTGCAACTATGAAACTTCTTTTCAGTGTTTAGAGCATTGTATAACCAAGTATTTAGCTCAAAATAAGCTAAAGTTTATTGTATTTCAATATTTTGAGAAAACCTTGTGGAAAAGGTCATTTTTTTATTCAAAGTTTTGTATCATTGTCTCAACATAATGCCAATTAAAATATAGTCTTAGCTTGTTTTTAAAATCAATACGTAAAAGTATGTTTAAAATTAGATCAAAAACAACAATACATTAACCAAAATTATGAGATTTCTGCAATTTTTTCCAAAAATTTGCAGTTTGTTCCAAATACTTGAAATTTTTGCAAATTTTTCCAAATAGTTGAAATTTTTGCAATTTTTTCTCAAAAAATTTGAATTTTTTCAAAGTTTCTGCAGGTTTCAGCATTGTTTCAATTAGATAGAAAGTAAGATTTTTGTTTCATTTAGATAGAAAATAGGATTATCTAATAAATTTGGTTAAATAATAGCTAATCTTATCATGTTTCGAATTTTTTCGAAAAAATTTTAATTTGATAAAAATTCCAAGTTTTTGCACAAAAACTCTTACCATTGACTTACCATGCAACAAAAAACTATATACAAAACCTTAATTCTACACGTAATTAACAATTAATTGTTCCCAATTAGATAACGCGCGCCAAAAATTTTCCGAAAAAAATATACAAAAACCAAAAAAGTTTCGTTTTTCTTTCTCTTACCATCACACTGAAACCTTACCATCGGTATTCCCTATCTTAATACATTATAGACTCTATACCCAATCTTAATACATAGCTTGAAGACCGGATGCTCTATTCCCTATCTTAATACATGTGGGTCTTCAGACTAATTTCACTGTAAGAGAGGCTAAAAAAATTTCTGAAACGTACCATCTTACCATCTGGAACCTCGTATCTTAATACATTGGGAAACCTATTCCCTATCTTAATACATTGAGAAAACTATAGCCTATGTTAATACATAGGGTGCGGACCGGATACTCTATAGCCTATGTTAATACATGGGGGTCCGCACCCCCCCCCCCTCCGGCTGAACTGCCCCAACATATACTACTAGCGTATTCATTGGGCTCGTCTCGGATTGGTTTTTTAAACCAAAACAAGTCGTTTGACTATTTGATAGATTACACTGGACTCGCCAGCTCAGTCAAACAGTAGTTAAAGGTTACCTCAGTTGATAATATATTTTTGAAAGGATCAACTTACGAGCTGTTGTTAAGCTCTGAAGATGAACCACCAGTGGACCCATGTCTAAGATTTAAACACAATTTTTGGGACTATTACGAGGCCAAACTTTTCATTTTGATAACTGTAAGCGGATTCTGCAAAAAGGACGCTCACTTGTTCTAATTTTGAGTGGGTAAAGAAAGTGGCAACTTGCTGTTGGTGGAGAAATTTTTTATCTAAACAGCCCCAACAATATGGGGCACCCCCCCCCCCCCCCCCCGGCTGAACTGCCCCAACCTATACTACTTACGCTATACTAGTTTGGATTGGATACAGACTGGAAATCGTGTGATCAAAAGCGTATACTTCGCATTCAGAAAAAAAAACATACGCAGTTATATTACAACGGGCGGAGTTAAATTATAGGCTTTTTTTCCATTTCCCCCTACCTCACACGAGCATCAGTTTTATAGTCTAATGAGTAGTATTACAAGGTTGGATATTTTCAAATGATTTTTTTCGTTTATCTCGCTTTCGTCTAATTTCATTAGTTTATTCGCTTTGGACGTGAACAGAAAAAAGTTTCTCATCAAAACATATGAAGTGACCGAGAGATATTTTGAAAGTGTCAATGGACTCAAAAAAATTGAAATAAACAACTTGCTTTTGTGAACTTGACCTCTTCATCTTCTCACAACAACCGCCCCTCAACCATGCGACATAGAGTTTTTTTGCAAAGATTTTTGTTTTGCAAACCAAACTTTAAGTTTTAGTGGGTTGATCCAGCACTTGAATTGTTCTAAAAAAGCTATCATCAGTTTTCCACAAACTTTATAGCAATTATAGTTCTAAATTAGTTCTAAAATCATAAAGAGTTAGCGCTGACAATCAACAGTTTTTTAGCGATGAAATAGGAACTACTATTGCTTGACTTTTGCCTTGAATTTTCCTTGGCCATACATCTCAGAAGAAGCAAAAAAACAAAAAAATCTGTTACAACTGCACCACTAGTCTTTACATTTACTGAACTCATACAGAATATTTTAAAAACTCTCCCATTTGAGTGATAAAAAACATAATGCTACAAATTTTAGAAGAAATTTCTTAAGTTTCACGATTTTTCTACTGAATTATCATAGTGCAAATGCGAGGATAATGCAAATTAAACCATAAAATTACTATGATATGTACCTGAAAAAGCGTACATGAAGTTGGCTATATTCAATAGTGGGTATCCAGGTTTATAGCGAGGTTTTGTCAAAAAAAAGACACATTTTGGTTTTAAAAAGCCATATTTCTAATAAAAACAGTCAAAAAACAATTTCAAAAATCTTTTAACAGAAAATGCTCTCAATTTAGCCTCCATTTGTCCAAAATAAGGGTTGTGATTAATTTGAAAATTTTGCTGCACTACACAAAAAAAATTTCAAATTTCAGAATCGCCATTGAGTTCAGTGCTGACTCCGGATTTCAGTGCTATTTCTGGCATTGAGGATTGAACCATGAGCATGGATGAAAAGATGCTAATCAGAACCTGAAGCGGCGATGGTAAACATTGGTTTTTCTCTAAAACGGCAATAAAAATCAATCAGAACCCAGCTCGATAATATTTAATCAACTTTGCATCTTTGAACACAAGTTTGGAAAGAAAAAGAAATCTTTTCTAATCAGCAAAAACAGATGCAAACATTTTCTTTGTTTTCATTTTTGATAAATTTGTTAACTCGTGCTTTTCAACCAGCGTTTTTTTTAAACCGGCGACTTCCTTAAAGCTAATGTTTTTAAAATCAATTTACAAAACAGTAAATATACTAATGGAAAAAACGAGCACCCGTTTGGTGTGCAAATAACCCAAAAAGCCTTGAAACTTCAACAAAAGATTTAAAAAAATAGCAATTATTTACTTTTACTTCTTTCCTGTTATGTTCGACTATGCATTATTTGAATTTGATTTTCAGTTGTGAAAAGTACTAGCTTCGTAAAAAACGTTTCTTCAAAAGAAAATGACGAAATAATTTGACACTTTAACTAACTAGCGGTCAACTGAAAATCAAGTCCCGATAGCCGGAAAAACTCCGAACGATCTCAGCATCAGTTAGACCTGTTCTAAGGATGACTTATTTTAGTGAAGCCGTAATTTTTCTAGTAGAAACTAACGTAGAGTTGAGCTCTCTACTCCCCCGCAAACTTCAATCGGGTTTTGTTATGCGATAAACTTCTGGAGTTTATCGGGAGCAAACCCCCAAGCGTTCGTCTTCAAAAATCTTGGTGAAACTCATGGGGTGAGTTTTTGGTTGAAAGAAAAAACATTCAAATTTCGAATAATTTCTTTTTAAACAGCATTTTTCCTTTTAAAGATTGATTTTTGTAATTAAAAAAAAATTATGCCAGTAGAAAATGGGTAAACTGCTAACCCAATCATGTCGTTAATCATGTCGTTAATTTTTTTTAATTCACCCATAAACAAATAAACCTGAATTGATAAGTGCACATTCAAGTTGCTTAAAGAAAAATTGCCGCAACTAATCGAATAAAAAACACATACCAAAAACTAATCGCATTTTTTAATTTTGCCTCTATCTTCAAGGAGTTATGCAACTTGTCCGCGGCGTTTCCTCGACTCGTTTTCAAACTTTTTTTGTATTTGTTTACTTTTAATCTTTTTCAAACGAAAATTGCCCCCTACAAATTTCAATAAGTTTTTTAAAAGTAAGTCAAACAGATAGCAACGAAGATACATAAAGTGTTGAAAGGTATTTACCCCAGAGTGTCCAAAAACGCTTGTCATGCAATTTTAATCTATGGAAAAAAACCTATGGTACAACTTCGTACAATCCATTTGTACAGAAAATTGTGAGTAAATTTACGATGAGAATTTTTTGATCTATCAAAAAATTATGATTTTTTTTATTTTTTAGTAACAATTTTTGTTTTCTCTCCAAAAACACAAACCAAAGATTTTCTAACATAGGAGAAACTTCATGTGTTGAATGGAGAAAATCTCACAGATACTCGGCTTTTGCTGAGTACTTATTACTCAAATGCCTTAAACTTTAGTATATAGCTACAAACAAATGCCATAAACTGTATCAGGCTCAAAATATTACAAAAGACAAAAATTGTGGATTTCTTTTCATAGATAAAAGAAAAAAGATGTTACAATAAAAAAGCATTACAAACTTTTAGTGTAGATTTGCACAAAAGTTCACGTTCAAGTTTTTTTCTTTTGTACGAAAAACTCAGACTAGACTACGTCTTCGACAAAAAAAATAAAGAAAATGGAAGCGATTTTTTTCGAAGATTGCTTATTTGAGTAAGAAAACGATATTAAAACAAAAAAAGAAGAAAAAAAAACTTCGCCTAAAATTGGTTTTTTCATTTCGAAAAGTTTTTTCACCATATAAAAATTTCATTTATGGAAACTGTATGACGAATATTTTCCCATACGCTCAATTCAC